>NC_044586.1:64894925-65201744 GCF_901933205.1 Camarhynchus parvulus
CACGTATTGCAATCACACAGTGCAGTTAAGCAAACACCACTACTGCACAAGAGGGTCAGTTCTAATACAGGCAAATGAATTAAACTAGACATAAGCAGGTTATGAAATAATGAGAGAGTTGCCAAGAATCAAAGAAGAGATTGAATTTAACCATTATTAAAATGACAAAACTTGGGATCACCAACTGTAAACAATTTTCATCACCTAATTAAACAGCCCATTAGTGTTTTCAAAAGAGATGGCTGGCGGTGGCCACTCAGAAAAACTGTTGACTTTGCAATGGCTTGTGCTCTCAGTTATGGAGTTGATTTCAAACAAGCACTTCTCTGCAATTCATTACAATCACATCAAATCCTCTGTGTAATGCTGCTTATGCTGGAATCCAACCTGAGCCTCGAGTACCCAGCACTGGGGCTGCATCTGACTCTGCAGTACCAACCACCCCAGGGATACACAGAGCACAGGAGGAGGTGAGAGCACTGCCCATCACCTCAGCAACCTTGCTGGCTTAAGATTACTTAGTGTGCAAAGTAATTATAATTATAGATATAATTATATATATATATATATATATATATATATATATATATATATATATATATACACCCACGTATAAGAAGCTGGGTTTAGGGGTAGGGAAGAAACACTACACATCTAATTTTGATTTCATTCTTACATTGAGTTAAACAATATGAAATGACTAAGCAGAATCTAAAGCGTGTGCTATGAAGTTACACTGCTAATGAAAAAATTAAATCCCTAGAGAAAAGTTAATTTCTATAAAAATTTTGAAGTATGCTGAGTCCCCACTGACAAGGAATGTTGCAGTTGTGAAGAATGCTTTTGTCCAAAGTTTCTTAAAGGTCTCTAACCTCCCACTGGCATCAATTTAGAAACAATCATAGAATGGTTTGGGTGTGAAAGGACCTTAAAGAGCATCAAGTCCAACCCCACTGCCAAGGGCCAGGGACACTTTCTACTAGACCAGCTTCTCAGAGCCCTATCCACTTTAGCCTTAAAAATTTCTAGGGATGGGACATCCACAGCTTCTCTGGGCAGCTTGTTCCAGTGCCTCAACACCCTCCCAGTAAAAAATTTCTTTCCAACATCGAATAGAAATCCATATTCTCTTAGTTTAAAGACATTACCCTTTGTAGCCCCTTGTTCAAAATCCGGCTCCAGCTCTCTTGTAGCCCCTTCCCTGCTAGTGGAAGGTGCTAGAAGGCCTCCCAAAAGCCCTTTCCTTCTCTAGGCTGAACAACTTTCTCAACTTTTCTTCTAGTGAAGGGTTTAATCCCTGAGTATGTATGCAATCCCAGACTCCTGCTGAAGGGATTTGCCAAATGATTCAGTGTGATCTGTGGCAAAAAACTCAAACACTGCAATTCCCTTCTGTGCCGCCACCCATGCCAGGAAAGATGAGCAGAGCAAGATCTGCCATGGCATGCACAAGGTTTTGTAAAAGTTCCCTGGCTACCCATAGAGAACAAAAAATTAAAGAGGGTAAAGATTTACTGAACTGTTCCAAATTATAGCGAGCCATTGTTTAGAACAAGCTTTTTCCTGTCTTTATCTCTCTTAAATAGAACTGTATCTGAAAATATATTTGTTTATGCAAATTGGACATCTCTCTCCTATTTGAATTAGCACCATAAGTACATTGTGTATCAGCGTAGACATACTCGATGTATTTAATGTCAACACTACTAGCAATGATGGAGATTGGAAACACTGCTCTGCTTGTTGGCCATGGAATAAATTTGCCAAACAGAATCACTGTAGCTCTAGAGTTTAAATTAATGCAAGCAACACTGTTATCAGTCGTCTTTAGCCTGCCACTCTTAGCTTCTAACAGAAACATTTAGGAATAGGAAGCATTACATCTGGCTACAGCTGCATATTACATGGTCCATTGAGACTTAGATGCTGATGGCTGAACTGAATAACAAACAGCTGGGTATAAATGCAAAGATCAGGGAATCATAAGAAAATGCTTGTATGGTATCTTTGAAGCCTCAGACACAATGATGCTGTATTAGTGCTATTAGCATCACAGAATGGAATAGCCTGAGGATCAGCATTCAGCTCCTCAGTGTGGGGAAACAGAAACTTTAAGGCAGGTAGCAGCAGACTCCTTTCTGACTGCTGTAATATTTATATTCAAACAGTGTATTTTATTAAAAAGTTGGTTGTGAAACTAACATCAATCCTGCCTGCAGTGCCAGGCAAAAGTCAGCTTTCCTCAGGAGTTATGGGACATAATTCCTCTCCATCCTTGTGAAAGTCCTGAGAATCTTTTAAAATTAGGAAGCATATTTTCAGAGCCATTGGAAATGTACAATACAAATATCTGAAATGGGACAAGCTTGATTCAATGCAGGAACAAGCCAATTTACTGAAAATTACGTTCCACTCCCCTATAGGTCTAAGAATTGCTAAGAAGGAAAACCAACTAGCAGAGTTTTGGTGCGGCCACAGTGATGGGTCTTCCCAACTGTCCTCCAGGTGTTCCCAGAAGAACAAGCTGCTTGCAACTCAGCAGCTTCCACTGGAAGAGGATTTTATATAATAAAGATAAAGAACAAATGAGCGTTATTCTATTAAATTTACTATACAGACTGCACGTTGTCAGGAGTGACAATTGACGCGACTGTCTGGCCTACAAAGCAACAGTGCAGAAAGCATCAAAAGACCTCTTGAAGGCAACTGAAGAACAAAGACAAAAGAATCCTGAGTGTGGCAGAAGAGAAGACCTAAAAATTGTCACTAATTGGCATAAGGGAAGAAAAAATAGCTTGTGGGCCCTTTTATAAATAGATTGCTTGTTCAGTAAGTGCATGTGAGTAGTCTGGACTTGTAAAACCTAGAAACCTGTTTTCCTGCCTAATGGGACATCCTACAGCTCAAAGGGCACTTTGTTGACTCTTGTCCAACTCTACCAGAATTAGCAGGGAGGGCAATGCCTGGGGAAGGGGATAAGTACCCAAGATGAGTCAATATAGGTGTATAATAAGAAAAAATGAAGAGCACCTCTCCTTGTAGCTCCTCTCATAGAACATGTCTCCCTGTAGTGAAGGTCTTTAGTTAATGTTCCCATCTCAGGAATAGGGTCACTCACGTTTCTGAAGTAGTTTAAAATATCAAAGAGATCCCCCCAAAGACTTTTTGAAAGCCCAAGGACACATAGTTTTGATTCCACAGACAAGACTGAACAGGCTTGCAAGTGCATTTTGGATTCCAATGGAGAAACAAATATTCAGGAGGATGGTGGAGATGATGGAGGTGATTTGTTGAGCAAATGTAATGCTGGGTGGTGTTGCAAGCAGAGAAAGAAAATACATTTCCATCCTGACAGAGTTAAGATGGCAGATTTATGATAAAGAAGAAAGAGAGAAAAAATGATTCTTGAAAGGGAAATTGAAAATTATAGAAACATATCATAGTTCTTGGGCCTCAGGAGATGTGAGGGGTGAGGTGACATGGTGTGGAAGAACACCACACATAAGAAGCAGGCAGAAACACAGAACTTTGCATCCTGACAGAAATCCATAAAAATTATAAAAAAATTTAAGAATAAGAAATAAAATTAAAACTAATAAGAAATCCTAAAAATTAATGCAAAATAATTATGAATTATTTTCACTAATTGGAATACAGCACCCTTTGATCTGTCCGGGTCTTGGTATTATTATGTAAGAAGAAATTCCCACCACGATGCCAAAGTGGATTTAACTTCAGCAAAGAAAGTTGCTTCAGCTTCTCTACTGGAAACATCCTCTGCCAATGTTGAAGACAGCTCTGAGAATTCAGGAGCATTAAAGAGGCTAATGTACTTGAGCTTTGTTCTAATTACTTTTCTTAATAAGTTTTGCTGGACCACTAAGAATAGATGCTGTCCTGGGAACTCCAGCACTCAATCACTACAGTGTTCCTGGGCATCACTTGCAGCAATCAGGGAGCAGAACTTGGAGGCAGAATTACCAACTTGGGCAGCAACTGTGTAAAGTATGTGTCTCTAGCTGTCCTTATTGTCACCAGACTGCAATATGATGTTTCCCAGAGCCCCTTCCATATAATGTTAGATGGTCATAAACAGGTATCTAATAAGACTTACACTTTTTCATCTAAATTATTTTTAGAATTGATTTTTGACAATAACTGTGAACCTAGGAAGGGCAACAAAATTATTACTTCCTTTAGAATAATAAAAAACAACCAGCTTGAAAGAAGTAAATACACACTAATTTTAGCCCAGACTATTTGTGTTTCTAACAAAAAATTCCTACATTCCTGCATCTATTCTCATGGATTCAGGACCATCCCTTATTTATCTATTTATTAGCATTGATGTGATCATTCAAAACCTTTATGTACACTCCTCAATGCAGTAAATAATAGAACCAATAACAGCAGGTGCCTTTCTATTCAAGGCATTTATCTCTCTGGTATTGGAGAAAATTCCACTTTCAGAGAACATTCAAATGTCCCCCTTATTGGAGGGAAAATTCTACTCAGAACTGAAGTTCATAAGAGAAAAAGGAAGTGTTATGAAGACTTACGAACACCCAAAAATGGGTGTTATGAACAGAGGTGATTGATACACTGTGATTTCATTAATGTCTACTCTAAAAAGCATAGTACAGGAGATCAGGATTAGCTGTATCCACCTGGAAGTTTTTATTTAAGTTTCCACTACTTGTTTTACACAGAAAATCAAGGATATATATTCTCCTTTCTACTTTTGGTTCTTCAGCTACTGGAATAAAGATGGTAACACTGATATAGGGAGGAGATTTTTTTTGAGATGTGCAGTTTGAGCAGCAGCACTAAAACTCCTCAGTGTCCAGGAGAACATAATGAAAACATCATTTCCAGTATTGCTGTTTTCCTCCTGAAAAACATGGCTGCTCCACAGCATGGTGTGGTAGGATGCTTCTACACCCATGTTATGATCTGTCTAATAAATCTTCTAATGTTGCCAGTTGTGAATTAAATCTCAAACCCATTAAAATATTGTAAATAAGCAAACAGAGTAATTACTCCAACTTTATTTATGCTGATCTGAATTACAAATTTTAGTTTGACTAGTTTCAATGGCAAGCTAGTAGATATAACAGCACTAGCTTGATTATCAAAAGGCCTTAATTTTCAGTGAAAATGCTCTACTGCAGGCTAACAGTGCTGGTTTCCTGTATCTGAAAGCTACGGTGCTGGGCCTTATAGTTTGATTTTTAGAAGCCTTATAATGAGGGTGGAGAGGATATACATTCCATTCTTCAGCTGCATTTTTGTTCCACAAAGACTGCAATTTTCAGTCTCTTGAAAATGTAATTATAGATAATGTTTGCATCAGTGGCAAGAACACAATGAGCACATGGGGCATGAAAACTCCACTCAAATCACATCCTCTTAGGTTACAAAGCTTGTCTTTTGCCAAGAGTGGAGGCATTTCAACCAGCTCATGTTCAGTATGAAAAGGATTGTGGTTTATACTAACCCCTACATACATTCTGCTTTTACTTTTCCCATTATTCTACTCGTTGCATGGAGAACCTAAATAAACCAGAACAAAGATTAATTGGAGCTAAGCTACTTTGAAAATTTGAGATCTATAAAAGAAATTTGAAACACAGTAGCTAAAAGTGTAGAGGTGTGCACCTCAGTACACCTTGTTCAAATTATCTTGCCTTTTGCAATTAGAAAAGTAAATCTGGATCAGAACCAAAATATAGGAAGTGAAAAGGCATCAAGGTTCCATGAGGGGAAGTCACTTGGTGACAAACCAACCAGCTTCAGTTTGGAAATGGGACTAAAGGCTGCTTCAAAGCTAACGTGATCAAGAATTTTGGAAAGAGAAATCAAGCATTTGATTTGTACAGAAGACCCAGAAGAGTAAACTATTTTAGGGTAAAATAAAATATATGTATCTGATATTAAAAGAAATAAATCTGTATCAGAGTTCTGCTTCATGTAAGTTAATTATATCGTAAGGAAAAATTATTTATGCTTCTCTATTCAGCATCTACCTCAGTAGTAAACCAGAATCAGTCTGAGACATGAGTGATCTTGATTTTACTGTTGTGCTACTTTCAACATATCCATCCTTTGGAGTGCCTTGAGCTCCTTGACTAAGAAAACAAACTCACTTTCTAAACAAGGTTTTACACACAGAAAGAAGAACCTACACAGTGTCCACAAGTCCCAGAGCAGCCCCAAGGCAGACCCAGAGCCTGATGCCACAGAATATTCCAACCAGCACAAGGGATGAGAGCAGAGGGCATTCAGCCAGCAGAGAACCTCCTCTACCTAAAGCCCACAATTTAACTGCAAATGTTTTGATGCCATTAAACAGATCAAGACGACTTTTTAAAAATAATTAAAAAAAAAAAAAAAAAGGAGGATAAATTAGGACCTTTAAAGCCCTGAAGGCAAATCAGGATAACCCCACAAGGCATTGTTATCAGCCATAACTTTCTCTCCCTTTCCATAACTTTCTCTCCCTTTCATAGAGCACTGTGAAGCTAGGAGCCAGAGCTTGCACTAATTGGGAGTCCTAGCATGCAGCTACCAAAATACTTGTCTTCCAGCAACCCCGGGGAGAAGCTCACAGTTGTGTTTCATAAGCAAAGAGGAGAATCAGACTTAAGCTCTTGTCACACTGAATATGTCCAATCAACATAAATTCTTTGTCTTTATTTGTTCGCGGTGCGTTTGGATCACAGATACAGAGTGCTCTGAAATCAAAGGGAGCCTGCCCATCGACTCAATGAGCTTTGGATTCAGTCCTTAATTTATTTATAACAGCCAGTTTTTCTGGGACCTGAATATTGGAGCGGATTCTAAACCACTTATTTTCATTGAGTTTTACCACCAGTTTCATCATATAAAAAGTCAAGTGCTTTGAGAAAAGGTTGCAATCTACTGAGGTCCCTGTGTCTTCCTGCAGCATCATGTACCTTGCTGCTACATATATTTGCTGTAAAGGGAAATGCTGTTAATGATAAAAGTCTCACCTAAAGAAGAAACTGCTCACACACAAGGTCTGTCAAAGCTATAGTTTGGAAGGATTGCTCAAAATGTAAATCCTACTGAGTCCAACCAGGTCTTCTTTCAGTGCTCGACGTTCCTGGCTGAAACTCCCCAGCCTGTCACATGGAATTAACAGATGCCCTTGAGAAAGGCACGTTGTGTAGATCTACAGTGATTTGCATTGGGTAAGTAGGGCAACTTGTGGTTGTGGGAAAAAAGAAAACAACGTGATAGTATTGTATTTGATTCACAACTTGCAGACAAGACTGTTTTAAAAGCAGAGCTGAGAGAACCTACTAAAACATCCATTACCAAAACAAAAAAAAATGGAAGAAAAACTACTATACTTTGTCAAGCAACAGATCGCCAGAAGACCTAGAAAATCACAGTCAGGGCTGATAATTCCAGTCTGCTGGGTCAAGGAACAGACCAGAAAGGCTGGTGATGCTTTCAGGGACTTCTGAAATTTGAATCACTATCTGGATGGTAAGAATATAAAGTCATTAAGTACTTCAGATCTAAATTCTAGGTGGTTCTCTACCAAGTTCAATACATTTCTCTTACTTATCAAAGAAGGAAGAAAACAAAGTAAATGTTTTGCAGGTATTTGTAGGAACTTCATCTACCAGAGAAGCAGGGAAGGACTCACAGTAGTGTTTTTGTGGATATTGAAAGGATGGTGATAAGGGAGAGAAAAGCAGCATGGTTCTTAATTCACAAGGTAGAAAAGAGCAGGGAAGGCTTCTTGCTTGAAACATGGATGGATCAGAGCAGGCTGAAGGCTTCCAGCATTTTAAACAAACATAAGCTGGGCAAATTGCATATTTCAGGGACAGAGAAAAATATGGCATGAAGTGTTAAGAGACTGGAAAAAGAGTTTTAGCTATGTTGATGGATTTTTAAAGTGCTACATGCTATGCTTCTTCACTGATTAAAAAAATCCAGCTAGATCTATAAGGGTTTTCATTATTTACAGCACATTATAGAATTGAATTAAAAGGCTGTTTGCTGTTCTTGGCAATGTGATTATTTGCTGTTAAATATTTACACTTTTTTTTTTCCCCCCAAGAGTTTTGGGAAAGAAGAGGGAAGTTGATTTATTTATTTTTAAGTTTTCATAAAGCCTTTCAGGTTCACATCCAGAAATTATCAGCAGCATTTTTGCATTTTCTGGGATCTGGGGCTTTGCTGAGCTTAAAAATAAAACCTTTATTCCTGTTAACACAAATGATTATCCACTTTTTAAATATAACATTAATTTTAAATGATTATTTTCTCTGCTAAGTAATCCTGAATTTGCATCTTGTATGAAAACCCTGCTTAAATACATACCTTTTTTGCTCCACAATATTAATTTTACCCAGAGGCCTGGCATCTCTTAACTTCTAATTCCCTCTGGATATATGGCTCCAAACCAAACAGGAAAATCAGAGGCCTGAGTGGCTGAAGTCAGCAGCAGTCCTCTCTGCTGCCTTTCCCCACTTGAGAAGAAATGGAGAGCCAAGAAGTGCTCAGAGACCTTCAAATCCTCTGAACGCCAGCAAAGTAAAGTCTAAGCATCCCCTGGTGCAGAGATGAGGACAGAGGGAGCAAAGAAGCACAGAATCAGCCAAATAGTCTCCAGCTCCTGCAGAGATTCCATGCAGCAATGTGGGCATCTGAGCAAGCTGAAAATTGCTCCTTTCTGAATTCCAGAGTGTATCTCTTGCTACAATTGGCCTGCTGTTCATCAGCACAGACAAACTGAGGCTGCTGCAGGACCTCTTCCCAAATCCGATAATCTGTTCATATGGGGGAAGAAGAAGTGACCTGAAGGAGTCTGTAACAATACTTTGAAAATACAGAAATCAGCCAGGGCTCTTGAAGACTCTTTGGGCCACATTAAGCCTTGTAAGCTTGCTGGAAAACAGGTCTCATTCCTCTGTGAATGCTGGTTTCAAAGGAAGGGTTTGCATTGAAGAGCTGCTGCTGTCTTACCTTCCAATGACAACGAGAAAGAACTCTTTGTCAACATCTATGTGGCCACATTGAAACAGTCACTGCAGGAAGAAAAAAGGCTCAAAAATACCCAGAATCAGACCCTAAATCATTATGTTGTGCAATACATACTAAAGCATATACAAAGCTTCATCCTATTCCAGTGAAACACCCTAGGAACAGCAAATACATGGGAATGGTAAGAAGATACTGGAACCCTGATCTTTTCCTATTCTACACAGCCTTGAAGATAAATAAATTTGGCCTACCAAGTGAGATACTAGGCTGCACTTAGGGGACAATGAAATCAAGCAAACCCAATTGTTTTAAAAATCTGTAATATAGTGCTGGACTTTCTTCAGCTATATCCGAGCACAGTTATGAAGCTGCTGCATTTACTCTCTTCTCCACAGACAACAAACCAGCTTAAAAGGGGAAGTTGTACTCTATCTTCTGCAGCCAAACAATAAAGATATCTGTGAAAGCTGAGAGCCCTCAGGCATTGAGATGAATCCTTCTCTCTGGCAAAGGGAAAAAGATTTGACAACAGGAGTAGAACCCCCCTGCCCCTACCTGAGATGTGTGAACATGCCTCAAAAGAATACCTGCCCAACTCAAACTGACTTATCTTCCACTTCATCATCAAGACAGGCACTCTGCTAGCAAGGTAGAACAGTGTCTGAAAAGTTATTTGCCTCATGTTTCCATGCTGAAGTTCACTCTGAGGCGAGCAATGAGAAAAAAGCTGCAAAACCCATGTACATGACTGCAATTCATGGCTCAGAGCTGGGCAGCCTGGCACGGGATGCAAAGCCCAGCATTATGCATTCCTCATTCAAGCCAAGCTCCTAGAAGCCCAGCGGAAGTTTGGCTTGAACAGGGACTACAGGCTATAGCTGGTAATAAAACATCAGATAATAGTGCTCTACGTGTCCAGAGAGGTGCTCTTTTTCTAAGAATTGCTTCACTTGTCATTGATTTTTCCACATCCTGCAAAATTAAATGCTAATTTTATTCCTTCCTCTTCCCCCTGGTCCCCTCCCACTCAATAGTGAGCTCCAGGAGGAGCAACACTGAACCTGCCAGAAAAAGCCAGTGCTCACCTGGCAATCCTAAAAATTCAGTGCTTCGAGGAAGAAGTTGAATGACGTGGGTCAGATTAGGACAAGGGCAATGACTTCTGCATTTTTTTGCCTGGAGAGATCATCTAGATTATCTGTGGCAATTCCTTAATTCAGCATTTCTGGCTTTGTGGTCAAATCTTTGGAGTATCTTCCCAGTCAAGCTATTTTCTGGAATCAATTTTAAAGACTAAATGCATACCTAAAGTAATAGTCACTGGGATTTCATGAATTCTTTTTTTGTATCTCTGTTGGGGTTTTTTTCTTGTTTGTTTGCTTGGTTTTTGTTTTTTACAGCAGGGGTTTAATGTAGTTTGGATAGGGCCATTAGAATATGAGAAACTGGTTTCTAAACAATAAGATCTTGGAAGAAAAAAATGAAACTAAATTAAGAAAAAAATTGAAAGTTCATTTACTGACTAATGAAATTATCAGCTTTTCTATATGTTAATAGAAAGACATTTCAGACAAAATGAAGGAGTATTTTATTTCCCTGGAAGACACAACAAGGGGATCAAGTTCACTAAAACTCATGGTGAAATCAAGACAAACTCCAACCATGTAAATTGCAATTTTCAGAGCATCTTGTATGAGAACAAGGTGTAGAACAGGGTTTTCTCTAAGAAATAGCCACTGGGCATGGAGTATGTTTGACAACATTTCAAACTCCTAATGCTTGTTCTACATTCCATCTGTGGTGAAATATAAAAAAAATATAAAAGCATTTATTGATAAAGGGCAGAACCAGATGTCTCACTAGCAATGAATTGCAGGCAAAGGCTGACAGAGCCAAGCAATTGAATGAGCCAGGAAAAAAAAAAAAAAAAAGAGAAGAAGGGAATAGATCACTTGATTTTGTAGATTTTCAAATGCAGTTATCCTCTTCCAGAAGCTAATAATTTTCAACTACTGGGCCTGTTTCAGGCAAATGAAGTGCACTTATCTCACACTAGGCCAGAAACCATCACTGGACCAAGTGCCCCTGGAGTCAACAACACAAGTGGTGGGGTCAAGCAAGCTGTGGGTGTTTGGGGTGGTTTTTTTTGCATTTCGGAGCAATTCAGTGGTGCAAAGCTTTTGAGGAGCAAGAAATGGGAAGAGCACTTACACATTAAGCAAGAAGACATAGTCACACCTTTGAAATAAGAGGATGATGGATTTTCATTATTTTTCGGGGTTATGAAACAAAAGATGTCTCTTGTCAGCTGTGACTTGCAATCAGACTGGAGCTGCTTCAAAGCACACAGGAGGTAGGAAGGGAGTAGAAGGGAAAGCACAGTACAACCTGGGACTGAAAGGGTCACAGTTCTGTCACGGAGATACCCAGCTTCACACACCAGCTACACGGTGCTTGTGTCTGGATATTGCTCTCAAAATCTCCACTGCTGTCTAGGAGTGAGTAAAATTAAGTCGAAAGACACTGAAAAAGTTGTAAATTAATATGGCAATAAATTGCTACCTATGACTGCTGGGACAGTGTTAGGCATTTCTGCCAGGACTACATTTTCCTTGTCACACTAACCCACATGGAGAAAAGAAAATAATAATAATAATAATAATAATAATAATAATAATGAAAAAAACCCCAGTAGATCACTAACTCCATTTTCCTGAAAGAGCAATAGCTACATCTCTGGAACAACCATGGTTGTAAACTCTAATATCCCAGGGTAAGATTCACACAAAAATTTAAGAAATGAACAGGGATGTGAAAATCATAAAGCAAAATTCTCAGGTTGCTGTTGCTGCTGTTTCCCTGGCAAACCTGAAGTGGCTCACTATGCATAGGCTGAGGAGAATCAAGGACATAAATTCCCTGCATGCTCCTCTGCAGGGGATGAGTCCATCCCTGATGCAGTGGGGAGCAGGGCACAGCTGGGCACAGCTGGGCATGGTGTCTCCTTCCAGGGTAACCTGGGCCCAGCTCTCTGCTTCCAGACTAAGCTGAGCAGAAGTGGGCAGGAGCACATCCCTTCCAGCCTAACCACAGGCATGGACTAAGTCCCTCCACAGTACCAAGCCCTAAGTCCTGCCCTCAGCTGTGACAACATGCTGCCCCTGATAGTAAGTGATGGGTAAAGTAAAAAATATGGCCCAGGAGGCTGGTGCAGGATCTTTCTCACAGCTCTTACACCAACACTTGTTTCAGAGCATCGCTTTTGAACTTGACTTTAAGTATTGCCACCATTTGGCAGGCAAGGGAGAAACCATCCCAGGGCAGAGAACACACTCAAGATACTCAGCCTTCTTCAGCTGAGTCGTAAGAGGCAAGAGAACGCAGCTGTTCTCATCCATAGAAACTATTTTTTTATATTTGTGTAAATGGAAAGAAAAAAAAAATCACCAAACGGGCACTATTGGTACAGTAGGCAACTCCTTTGTGAATTGGCTCATTTAGGCATTCATTTAAACACAGTAATTAAGATTTAACACAAAACAGAAGCTGCTTTCAGATGTCATTTTGAAGGCCAGATGATCTCCTCTTTATTAATATTATAATTTTAAACTATTGTCAGCTGAATTTTCAAGAATCAAGCTGTGAGCAAAGAGAATACACTACTGAAGTGTGTCCTATTTACGTAGCCCAGTCTCAATGAAAATGAGAGACTGGTTATAAATCTGTGATACAGAGGATGGAGAACTGCACCACTAAATCTCAGGGAGCTTCATCTGGACGTTAGGAGGGAATTCATACCTTCAGCATCTGCCATTCACCTTTTCTATTTAACACCACATGGAAGAACACAACAGCATTTAATGCAACATATTTCTGAAAACCTTTATGAGAAAGCCAGCAGCTTACTGAAAATGAAAAATGAAATCCTGAAGGGAACACAAGCCCTTCTCCTTTCCACAGCCACAGAGAATGCAGGAATGCGTTGGAAAGCAATTAAAGTATGATGATTCTAAAGGGGAATAATTATTTCACAATTACTTGAGAACATTACATTTATTGCTCCAATTAGATTTTATTTTCCAAATAGGCATTCTTGTTCCTGCATTTTTCTTGTACTTATGAAGGTTTTTCTTGTTCTCCCACTTCTTTGCTAAGGAAAATTCAGCCTTGCTTTCTACATATATTCCCTATTTTGTAACTTGAGCCTCTGGTTAACCTTGCCCCACCACCAGTTTGTTTTAATCAAAGGAAATAATGTCAGGAGATGCAACATACTTTGCAACTATATGAACACACAAAAAATAACCCCCTGTAGGAAACAGTGTGTGGAAATGGAGAGAAAAGAAATAAAACCAAAATGTTGCCTCTCCACTTTAGAAGGAAAAAAGTTTTTATTTGCCTAAACTATAAAACAATTATTTCTCTGTAGAATATTGTCTTGCCCAAGTGTACTCTTTGTATTCCAGGTGCTTTTAAAAATGAAAAGATTTTGTACACCTTTCCCCTGTATCGATTTGGTCAAACATTTTTATATTAAACCATGAATTAATCATGAAATTTGAATAGTCCAAATGCTCATAAGATATCAAACATCCTAAAATGCCAATGAAATATTTAGAGTTATCAAAGTTGTTAGAGCAATCATAACTGATGATTAATTTGGATGATGAATACGTGTGGGGGAGGCTTAAAACTTGTGAAATTGTATCATAGGAAGTGAAAGATATATTTAAATATTGATGTGCTGAGAGTTATCGTAGGTTAACTTCTGAATGAGATTCTAGAAAAGATGATGGGGAGAAGGACACCATGAAATTGTAATTACTTAATAGACATCCAAAGATTTATTTTCCTTTCTGAAGCTCCTTGGCACCAGTCAAAAATTTTCTTCTTTTTTTGCTTTGCTTTTCCTCAGTAGTGGCCCAAGGAATCTGTCACACAAGTAATTTAAGTAAAAGTCATATTACTTAAAATAAAGCTATTACTGAATCAAAGATAGAATAAAGTGCCAGTATAAGGATGAGACTGTGGTCTTAAAAATGCCTGTCTATTTTCAGTTAGGGAATCATGATTTGATATTCTAGATATAAAAAAGACCAGAGTAGAAAAAAAATTTTTGACAGGATGTTGCGTTTCCCTGCAGTTAAGTTTAAAAACATAAATTTGTTATCTCCATTTTTTTGCTAAAAAACAAAAGTCCTATATTGCAGGTTTACTGCAGAAAATGAAGTTCTGGACTTTAAAATGCAAGCATGTCCCATGAATGATGACATTTCTTATTTACTAAAGAGCAAGTACAAACAAAAAGTATCAAAAATTGATCTTTGCTGGCTTTTTAATCAGCATATTGCATGTATATCGGATTTTGACTCATTTTTGATTAGAAGAGAAAGAAATTCAAAAGCTTCATATTTTTTCACATTATTGCCCTGTAAGCTGTGCAGTTGCATGCGCGCTGTTGAAGCACAATGTATTTTACTGGCATTATATCCAGCTACCAAAAATTAAAGTAAAATTTGAGTTTGTTTCAATAGTAACAAACACTGATACTCATTTACATGACAGGTAATCCCAGGCACTGAAATATGGAACATGGAATGGAAAAATCTTCTGTGGTATTGCAGAAATCAACAGGGGGGGGTTACAAGGATGAGTATTTAATCCTCAAAGCAACCACTTCACGCTCATCCAGTTGGCATGTACATGTGAGCCAGTGAAATCAGCAAATTACATCCAACTCAGATTTTATAACCTCACTTAGTAACCATTAACCCTCTCCTACCCTGTCCAGATACACACACACGTTTCATCTGTATGTTTCACCTACATGTTTCTGAGTATTTTCCTCAGAACTGCCTCTTCCCCACAGTGCACAACAGCGGTCAAACAATTCCTGATCCTTCCCAGAGCACTCACCAAGCAGGGCTCTTTGCAGGCATTTACCATGGTTAGAGCATCCAGTTTGCCATCTGTCCTCAAAAGCAGAAGTTCATGCATTTTTATGCTTCATATCCTAGAGTATCTATTTTCCAATGCCATGTCATTAATTAATTTTTACTAGTAAATTGCCATTCAGTCACTAACCAGGTACACTGATGCCATGCATACAGTTTAATTATACACAGTCATGCTCAATGTATCTGATGTTCTATTTTATTCCTGTTTAGCTATATAGTAACAGCAGCAAAATTTGAAAGCAAGCAGCATTTAAGAGTCATTAACATTCTCACAGAGGTAAAAGCATTTTAACTGGCAGTTGACTTTCACACTAGGTATGCACTGTAAGTTATTCCTTCAAAAATCCCCTTTTTCTCTCTCTTTGAAATAATGGATGATTCTGAAAATGAATCCATTTACAAATATTTTTTTAATGTGTAAAGAAGAAGTGCAAGTGATATTGTATGCTACCAATTTCCCAAAACATCTGATATGCCACCGGCGTATTAAAAAAATCTAGTTTTGCCAGTTTGTGCTGTGAAAGAAATGTTATACCTATATTTTGCTAATTGCCTTGCTCTAAAATAAGCAATTCCTTTCTGCTAAAGAGTGAACTGAGCTGCACAGAATGGCTGGAGCAGATGGCGAGGTTAAAAGTTTTGTGCAGCGTGGTAACTCGGAGCGTGCTCTCGGATGCTCCGCGCCCCCCGCTAACGCTGCTGGCGGCTCGCCGCTCGCCTGGGGGGGCAGCTCAAGGGGAAGGTGCTCGTGTGCCCCTGACCCCTGATGCGTAATCAAACTGCATCCTCGTCAGCACTGATTAGCCCAGAGAGTTGGGGACTTGCAAATAAATATATGTCACCACTTGGCTAAAAAGGACGAGATAAAGATGGTTTTAAATAGCGAAAGGCAGAGTATTAGAAAGGCAGTGCAGCAAAGCTCTCACACACAGCATTTAGTTTCAAGACTATTTTTGTTCGAAGCTCCCTGAGTTCATGGCAATTTAGCCTCAATATTAATTTGCATGCATGACACAGGATCCCTTGAAATCATACCATCTCCACAATTAGATCAGCAGCAAAGCAAGGTTTGGTTCATACAAGGAAGCACATCACATCACGACCACTGATGATACAGGAGGTAAAGTTTTTTTTTCCTTCAAGAGATTACTTAGTCACCCCTCCCCCCCAAAAATACCAACCCTACAAGTATGTGCATTTAACAACTCCATTATCAAACTTCTGCATTTCAAGATCCACTTAGGAGCTGACATTTCTCTAGACTAATTTTTGTATCTTTGGACACACATTAAGGTCCGCGTCTAATGAACACTGACTGCGTTTCAAGCTGTGTTAAGATATATTATGGATGCTTCACAGAGAAAAGGAGTATGAAGAGAGCAATGCAGAAGAAAGAGTTTGACGTGGTACTCCCCCACCTCGAGGGGCAAATTGGAGATAAAGTTATATAAGCTTAAGTGACAACAGGGCATCATCAGCCACAGTTAATAGTGCCTTTGAGCTTGGAGATGTTTGTTAGCAGGATCTTTTCTGACTGCCTGGAAGGACAGCAGGTAGAAAGTCTAGTCAAAGCTGAGATGATGAAAACAAGTGGAAGTTTGGCTGTGGCAGGTCCCTACAGAGGGCTGCTGAGCAAGAGATACCAATGTTCAGCTGCTACTTTGTACCCTAATGGGCAAACCTCTGCGACTTCTCCGCAAAACCGGAGAAATTGACAGCACTTGTACCAAAACCGACTAATGCCAATAAAATCTGGGATTTTACAATGGGGAGAGCAAAACACAGCACAGAACACTTTCGAATCTAAGATCACAAATTTGAGACAAGAGGCAACATTTACACACTTCGCTGTCCTTCAAGGACTGTAAAAATAGTGTAAGTCACCAAGCAGCTTCCCCCCTGACTCTTGCCCCTCTCCCACACACTCACTAAACCTCAGCTGTCTGAACAACTGGCCACTACTGAATGTCTCCATGCAGAACACTGCTGGTGCAAGGGAAAAGCATTCCACCTCACAGAAAGTTTGGTTACCAGTAAAAAAGGCAATAAAAGTCTGAATAGCCTTAGATGGGGGCACAGTATGCAACCTGATTTGTGCGAATTGCAGGTGACACTCTCAGCTGCACATACGGGTTTATTTACACTTGTAATTTAAGTGCTGCCTCAACCAGAACAGCTTCAGTGCAGAGTCAATGCCAAAGCCTCTCGCTTCATTCTAATGTAACTCAAACCACGTTTGTCATCCCGATGAAAGAAGAAAAAGCAACAAAATAAAAGATATTTTGGATACTGTAAAACAATGCAGCACAGTCCTCACACTTCGTATCTTTCAGCAGATGTCTATTTCATCATTTCTAGCTTTTACTTTTTCATACAAGGCTTAGGTTACCTGAAAATACCTGCCAATTGGCAATGCCCAAGAGGATGGTAATAGAAACTTTCAGACCGAGATTAACAGAGCAGAGCCGGGCTAGGGGAATACTTCTCCTTCTGAAATTCCAGCATTCAACTCCTTCCAATACATCTCATCCCCACTTCAACTGCATGTAAAACAACCATCCTCACCCTAATTAACACTCGCTGTACCAGGCAGCTGTCGGGGACGGTAAGGGAGGGTCGGGGGGGGGAACAAACCGCCAAATCCTTGCGTTCTGCCTGGTACTCCCAGTGGATGCTTAGTATTTCATCTGAATTTGAAAACTGATGAAAATCTGCGGGGGTGGGGGTGGGCATTTTTATTCTGCCAGGAAGGGGTGATAAGACACGGGTGGGTCCGGGCTGGCTGCAGGGGACAGGTGTCTGTGGAGGGCTCCGCCGGGCACGGAGGGGAGAGCGCTCAGCTACGCGCGACCGACGCGCGTTTCTCCACGTTGCATCATCATCATCATCAGCGGCAGCCGAAAACCCCCCGCGCCCGCCGGCACCGACCTGCGGGACGCTGAGCACCCCGGGAGGGGGCACGGCACCGAGACCACCAAGTGACTTGGGAAAAGGGGGGGTGGCTGGGGGTACGAGCCCCCCGTCCCCTCCCGCGGAAGGGCGGGCGGTGCGGGAGGGAGCCGGCCGGAGCCGGGGGCTCGGTGCCGGGCGGTACCCGGAGCCGGGGCGGGGTGGGGGGACCCGGCGGCAGCCCCGCCGCCACTTACATTCTGTCAGAGACCAGCAAGCGGCCGTCGACCATCATCTCCGGAAGGAAATCCAGCTTGAACGAAGAAGTCATGCTGGGCTCCGGGGGCGCCGCGGCGGTCGGCGGGAGGATGCGGCGGGGCGCGGCGGATCCCACAACTGCGCCGGGCGGCGGAGCGGCAGGCACAGGTGCGGAGGCCTCCCCGCGGCAGCCGCCAGCCCCGGCAGTTGTCACATTTCTCTCCCCCTCTCGGTTTTTTCCGCCAATCCCCTCCGAAATCGACTGCTGAGGCAACTGTCGGTGGAGCGCCAGGTGCTGAGCGGGGAGGCGGAGCCATCTCCCCGCTGCGGCTCCCCGTTAACCCCTGCGCCCCCGCCGCCCCGGGAGAGGCCTATCGCCGCCGCCGGGCCGGGGGCTGCCCGCCCGGGGCTCCTCCGCTCCGCCCGGCCCGGCTCCGGGGGCGGCCCGACCCGCCCGGTGCCTCCTCAGCGCTGCCCGGCCCCGCGGCCGAGCGGGGTGAGCCGAGCCCGGCGGGGCAGCGGCCCCGGGGCGGGCACTGCCCCCTCACACGCCGGGCACGGCGCTGCCCAGTGCGGCCGGAGCCAGCCTGGGGGCACCGGGGATGTTTGGTCAGGGTCTGGGTGCAGGCTCTCTCTCTACTCAAACTCCTGCCATTCAGACCTTGGCAGTGTTTTAAATGCTCAGAGTGATGTTACTGGCTGGCGAGAGAGTGGCAGTAACTCTGTCCTCGCTGATCAGAAAGAGGGATTTGAATAACTAATGACGGCAAATCCTTTCTCGTGGCTGTAACCTCCCAAAAACCCGCTCCCAACCTCGCTGCTCTCAGAGCTGGCCACACTCGGAAGTGTCACCACCAAGACACGCACAAAATTCCACACATACGAATAGCTGGAGGCCCCCCCTCCACGCCACCGCCCCCTGAAAATCTGTATAAATTTTCCTTTCCATCTCCAAGACCTACTTGCTTCAATACAAAGCCGCTCCAGGCGAAAGAATATTAACATATTTACGAAGATTACTAGGTGATCTGAGCAGTCTAGACAGACAGAGCGTTCCTCTCCATTGTGTGCGCTTCTCCATCTGAATCTCTCTCTAGGTTTTATAATTTGATTTGCTATGGATAATCAACACTTGCAAAAAGTAGCAAATGCAAATTAAAACCTACTATGCTTGAACTTTTCAAAGAGCATTCTAATATAAAAACTAAATTGACCCATAAAAAATGTGTTATCAGTCAGGCCAAGTTTTATTTAAATTTTGACCATTGTTGATTTGATAGGGAAAAAAATACAGAATGGGCAAGTTTTTAGAGTCCAGTTTATTGCACTAAGAGACTTTCCAATTTTAAACAGTTAAAAAGGAAGAAAACCCCCTCAGGCTGCTAAAATTTTTGCCTACTTTGCAAGACTAAAGAAAGAAAAGGTTCACTTGGCCCTCAGCATAATCCCCGTAGGACAGCTGCAATCCTGAATATCTATAGTGTTATTAATCTGCTCTGCTCTATATGTTCACATACTGTCCTCGTCACCATGGCACCTAAACATCCCCCTAGAAAGGCACAAAGCAAATCTATGGCTCCTCTTTACTGAATTCATGGTGATTCCTTTACGCCACCCATCCATCACAGCGTAGGACTGACTGCACAGTGGATAAAAAAATTAAGTGCAAGGTCCAAATGAAAGGAGAAACCAGCACAACTTTCTCCAGCTGGATGCAGCCACCTGGTCTTTGATCTGAGCCCTCCATGGTGGTTAATCCAGCCCAGAGCAGAGTTGGATTAACTTTCAATTTCAAAATCTTGCCACTGCAGAAGAGACAGGTTTTAGCTCAGAAGAAATACGGGCAGCTCAGTGAGGATGAGGATATTCTTTTAACTAAGAAGTCTCCACCCCCACTTCGCCCTGTGCGGCTGGATCTGCACCTCTTCATCACGAGTTTTTTTGGTACATGCTAAATCTAAGGGACTTCAGTCTCACCAGCCTGTCACTTCTAAGGACCACAGTCCCACTGCTGCCGACTGAAAAGCAAATCCAGGCTTCGCACAGGATGCAAAGAGGGAGGAGGAGAGGATCACAAATAATTTTGCTTAAAATCTGCATATGGAATAGAGAGATCCTTATAAATTTGCCCCATTATGCAAGGTGTAAGTGCTTAAAAATGCTTCATTAAAACGTATGTTCTTTTGAAATATTTATTTTCCTTTTAATTACATGTGAATTAGCTGGAAGAAGCTGTAGGGAAGCCCTCTTACTGACTTAAGCCTTCTCAGCAGTTTGTTAAATTCTAGCCTCAAATCCCTTGAGGGAATAGTGGATTCAAAGCAGCTTTTAATCATACTATAAGGAGGGTGAAGTAGTATGTAAGTAGGTCATAGAGAAAGCATTACAAGTGCATAGGTTATTGCTTTATTTAACAACTACAGTGTAACACACTTTTCAAAGCACATTTGCTTTTGCCATTTAAAAGTTAGAAGCAGGAACAGGGTCAAATGCAAAAAGGAACCCTTTCCATAAAAGATACCGAGACTCAAGGAGAGCTTAGAGGGAAAAACTGCATTCGAATAATTTGATTCTCAAACATAAATTATGTAGTGTCTGTGTATGAATTAACTCTCGATGGCAGAGGGTAAGTGGCAAGAAACAAAAAATCCTGATTGTTTCACACAGTTACAGGCTCAGCTCTGTTATTTGTAACATTAATGTCAGATTCTTGACTAGTACATGTGTGCAAAATAGCAACTTTTATTAAAAATTAAGGGAAAAGTGGAAGCTCTGATGTGTTGCTACAGTGCAGAGGGAAATGGGGAGCGAGAGTGGCAAGTGAAACTGCATTTATTTTCACAGCATAAATCAGACAATGGCTCTAAACACTGGCTTAGAGGAGCTGCATTATTGCTGCCCGCCAATATTAAGCTTTTTCAACTGGTGGAGCATATGGCAGTTTTGAGGGAGGAACCTAGAATTTGGAATCATTAATTCTTGGGCCTTAACCCTATTCCAGCTACAAATGCTGTCTCTGATCCCTCCTCCCCTTATTTTGAGGCCCAGACCCTGTTTGGCTCATTTACTCTGTGTCCCTCAGTTTCTCCATCCGTCTGAGCGGGGCAGATGAAGCAGTTCCACCTCACCTTTGCAGATTAGTCACCGTTCAAGCAGCTTTTCAAACACAGAGCTACATACAATTTCTCCAAACAACTCAACCTTTGAAAATTGCACATCTCTTCAGAGAAAAAAACCAAAACAAACCCATAAGAAACCCCAAAAAGTTCAGCTGCAGAAGGCCAGGACTGAGCGAGTGATTTGTGTGTATGAGCTCACTCTGACATCACTGCCTGTGGCTTCTTCAGTGAATGACAAAGAGAGCAGACACCCCCTTCCTTTCCAGACCCCAGAGCCAAATCCGAGGTGGAGCTCACATCACATCCCCCCTCCAGACCCCCTCCTCACCCTATAATTAATTGCCATTCTTCTAGACAACTTGCCCCCAAGTTTTGGGCCAAGGAAATGCTGCCGTTGGAAGCACTTCAAGGGAAAATTTCTGAATGACTTCACTCTCTCCCAAGCCTGCAAGGCAGTATGAAGAGAGTTCAAATCCTCTGCTTTATTCCCCCCTAAGCCAATGAACATGCTTGGGATTCAGCTTATCTCTGGCATCAAAGCAAGTTTCTAACAGAGGCAGCAGAAGCAGAGCTCAGCGGCGGGCAGTGTAAATTTGGAGCAGGCTCGAATGACTCCAGTGGAATCACTCAGGATCTTCCACTAATGCGAGGGGGAGCAGGAATCTGGTCCAGCTGGAGTTGGTGAATGCAAACGAGGTGGTTGCTGTCTTCCACAAAGAAATAACCTTCCAGGCAAGCCATGGAAGCCTGGAAGCAGTGGTGTGACTAAGAGCAGGCAGTACAGCATTTTGGTTTGTGTAATGGGATGTGAGCCTACCTGCCTATAAGGGAGGGAGCCCATCAGCCTAAATCTTAGTAGCAGACTAGAGGGCAAGAAGAGGAGGGGGCCTGAAGAAACAGCAAAGCAAAGCACACGAGCACTTGGGCAGGACTACAGAATGGTGTAAAAATCATTAACAATTAGAGCAAAAAGTAGTGCATTTCCTTGAATGGTAAAAAGTAATGGGTGCAATTCTACACCATTTTACCATTTGTGATTACCTGGAACAAAACTGTCTTTGCCAGTTATGTCTAATATTGGAATAAAAATTTGAATTATGGAACCTGAACCTTTCAGTGAGGATTTTGTATTTACAAAACCAAACACACAACAGTCTTCCACTCATTTTGAGGAATAAAATAACTTGCAGATAACTGAAATCCTTTTAATAAGAAAATGAAAATATTGGTTAAAGCTGATCAATGAATTTTAGGTATTTAAAATAGCGCTTGTGAGGCTCCCTCTGCTTCCGTAGGCTACTGTAGCTCATCAGTAATCTTCAGAAATAAACGTCATTTAAAATTAGTCCTGTGAAAAGGTCCCTCAAATTAAGCATTTCTAGAGCTTTCACTTGAAGCGCATTGATATTATGTAAACTTGGTTGCTATAGTAAAACTTCCCACTCACTTCTCTTTTTTTTTTCCCTTCCTATTTTATACCAGTGATGAGGTGATTTCATCGCACTGTGGGTAAAGGGCCTTTGTTCCCTTTTGTGGGTAATAACTCAATCTTTCCTAAAACAATTAGGCAACAAATCATGGCACGGGGCAGATGCTACATGGAATGGAGGGTTTTGTTGGAAAGACCTTTAATTTAGAGGAACATCCTCCATTTGTGAACAGCACCAACTACATGGGACAGTCAATCATCACTCTCAGGCCCAATCCAACCTCTGCTCCAGCTGGGCTGTTCCTGAGCTCAGCACTGCATTTGGAGAATACTGAAGGAAAGCAGAAACAAGCAAATTTTTGCAAGACCAAGTCTTCCTGTCCTGTTGTTTATTTGCAGTCCTATTGAAGAGCATTACTATTGATTCACAGGTGTTGCCTTTGTGTTAGTGCCTTGTGCATATAGACACAAGACCCAAGCTTTTGCCAACCCTGTCTTGACTTGGTAACAGACATTATTTTTTTCATTTTTCCTTTTTTTTTTCCTAATAGACTACCTTATCTTCTCACCTGCTAACTATCAACAACCACTCCCCAAAAAGGAGAGAAACTGGGATACTGCAAGCACTGGGCAGACCTGATTTCCTACTAGAGAGCAGACATGGTATTTATGGTAAAAAAAGACACCTTTTCAAACAATCCTGGAAGAGGGAACTGAATATTCTTGGATTGGGCTATTATATTATCTTCATGTGGAAACCTATGACTTAGGACAGGAGAAACCACACATCTTGTGTTGTTCTCTGGTCTGTGTTGCTCCATCCTCACAATATGCACCTATTCCTTCAAAGAGCAGAGGAAAAATCCCACTGTGAAAAAACCCTTCCTCCCTGCCATCCACACCCACAGGAGACACAAAAAATTCTCTAATTTTGTATAAATTTGAGTTTTGTAGAGATTTTGCCATTCTGGAAAGGCTGGTTATTGGGAAAGAGGCAGGATGAGGGGAGTAGATGGTGAGGATGGCCTGAATCAGGAGGTGATGCTGGAGGGCATCTCCAACTCCAAACACCACGGGCAAAGGCAAGTGTGAAGTTCTAATGTGGCATCAGCAAAGAAAGAATGTGGGTAAGGGACATCAAAAGAGACAAGAAGCCAAAAGGAGACTTATTTTTATAAACAAAATGTAAAGACATCTGAGAGGTTTATTACAATATCTGCATTAACCTACTGCACTCCACTTCTAGCAGCAAGATCCTTATGAGCTTAACCTTCATCCTCATTTCTACCACATGTTTTTCTTTCTTTTGCACTGCAAATGATTGGATTTCACCTTAAACACAAATTGTGGCATCTTTAAGGTAGGAAATTTCACAGGTCTCCTTTTTTCATTTGTTCATGAAGTGCCTAGCATACATGTCAATCCTCAAAAACAACAATCACCCTGAAAATATGCAAAGTAGCTATCTTTTTTCACAGACAGAAACCATTAAATATCAGATATGAAGGACACAAAGAAAAGGCTCCTGCAGTAACTATAAGGCATTTGGATGTGCAGAAAACTGCACCATGCCTGGTCTTAGTAGTCTGGGGGTTTTCCCCCTTAAATTAACAGTGTAAGAATTGTCACATAAGGTAGATCAAAAGGTGCACCTAGCCCATGACCCTGACTCTGATAAGGGATGGAAAGAGAAAAAGCATGAATATGGCAAGTGATCCTTTACACCTTCCAGCAGCTGGTGGCTGAGGGACTTCCTAGAGTCAAGAGTGACATCTGAACCAAGATGTTTAACAAGCTCAAGTCACTGATTCAGTTTTCCCACAAATTCTCTGTCTGAAAGGAACATTGATGAAGTCATATGTTTATTTTCCCCAGAGATACCTGTTAATTGTGCTATTCTTAACAATTTCAGGGATTTGGGGCTAAGCACAACAAAGAGGAACATTTATTTTCTTTTCTGAACCAAATAATTTTAACCAAACTTAGTGTTTAACATACAATATTTCACTTTGAAAGGTCACAATAATTCATCTGCAACTTTTAAAGAGAAACTCAACCCCTTGATACTAAGGGACAAGTGCTGGAACCACGAGGTTCCTGGGGCAGCCATCTAGTTAGGCATTGTTTTGTGAGAAAGGCTGTTTAGGAAAAATTTTGGTCACTTTGGATTGCTTTATTAAGGGGTGGGGGTTAACTGAGTTTAATGTATGTTCATCAGCCGTGCACAGACAAATCTCCATATGATTCATTGGAGCAGCACTGCAGAACACCTGGTGTTGCCAATGCAGTTCTGTTAGTGTTTTGTTATTTTTAAAGGGGGTTATATAACTCTCTCATTAAAATTAAATGTGGGCTGAAATGATGCAGGCAAATTCTCAAGCTTCAGAGTGAGCTTCTTCCTCACAGTTTAGCAGAAGATAAATCTTTTTTAGGCAGAAGAGAAGGAAAATGAAATCAAGAGGTTGTACCATTGAATTTAGAGTCTCTAAAATTTTAAGTTTTCTGATAATTCTCTGTTTCTTTTCTAGAAGCCCTCAATCCCTTAGATGCTGACCTGCAGCTTCCAGGGAAGGCAGGTGCTGGATTTGAATCTTAATTTCACTCTGTAGCACAGCCATCCTATCATCCACAGGTATCTGCACGTGCAAGATACGTTCAATTTCCAGATGATCTGTGTTTGAATACCATTACTTTTCCCTCCTCTATTTGTAATTTCCCTTGTCCTCTCCCTGATTTTCTAGATTTTTTTTTCCCCCTTCCTCAAACTCTCTGCTCTCTCTTCTTCCTGGTGACAGACTGTTGTCTGGCATCCTCAAAGGCTGCTCTTGAGGATGACCTGCTGATTTGCTGCCATGGGAACTCCTGAGCAAGGACAGCATGTACCCCTCACACACCAAAGGGCACAAGTAACAGTTCCCTGTACTGCCCTTCTCACTGGTTAAAGTTTGCCCTCCTCTATTTCACAAGGGGCATTGGAAAGCCGTGCCTTAAATAACCAGAGTGTTGCAGCCTCTGAAGTGTCCAGCAGCAGCTGAATTATTTGGAGGAAGGTGGAAAAGTCTAATAACCGATGTGAGTATGCAAACTGCTTTTCAAAACTAGTGGAGAAAAAGCTTGGGCAGCAAAGCATGAGAGTTGAGGAAAAAACCCTCTCTCATGTAATGGCAAAAAGCGTTGTATTCCTATAAGTGCTGTATTTAAAATTTCCTGAGCAATTTTGTTGGTAATCTTATTTCTTTGAATCAGATAGAGTTAACTTTAAAATATTTTACCTGAATAAGGGATACAGGGTAACATCAGCACACATGGAGAGATAAGCAAGTAGTTGTCTTCATTCCCCCACCCCCAAACACAATTTTTGGGTGTTTTAATTGAAATGGAAGGATCATATTTACTTGGCTGCATTTTACAGGGCAGCTTGTGATCCATGCTGTGTCAGCCTTGTGAGTGCACTGGCAGATTTACAGCCCCACGGTGCTTTCCTGCAAGCACAGGCTCATAACAGCCTAATCCAGTAACGTGGGCTTAATGCACAATATAATTTCACAAACCACCTAGAAAGTGAGTGCAAATCCGGGAGTCGGTGCTTTCCAGAAATGTCATTTTAGTCATTAGTTTGGAAATGCTGAAGATGGAGCTGACTGATATTAGCCCAAGGAATGGTCACTGATCCTTATACTATCAGAGAAAATAAAGTTGTGCGTGAGAACAGCTGAAATCCTTTTTACATCCCGCTCAAGCTGATTACTAGTTATGCTATCTCAGCCTCAAGACTGAAGTGAGAGATGAGAAAATTAGAGTCCAGATCAAGATTTACACAAAATTTGTGAGAATTCCTGACCATTTCCATCCAATAAAGATAGTTAACCTTCAGTGCATCATTAACTTGCTGAGAACAGTACTAAAGTGACTTTAATTGACACATTTGCTTCTGCTGCAGGGTGAAATAACACAGAAGCAATACAAAACGTAAAAATAAAAAAAAAAAAAAAAGCTTTTTTTTTACAGCAAGAATGTTAGAGGGGAAAAAAAAAAAAATCTCATTTTTATTTCCTCTGTGAGGATGCCAGCAGTCTTGTTTCATAAACTCCAGTGATTCATCACCATCCCAGGCAGCCAATCATTCTGCAGGTCAAGTAGAAATGGGCTGTAGAGCCAGCAACTCCTGCTGCCCTGATAATGCATGTCATTCCAGGCATGGCGACATGCTTTCTCAACAACTGCCATTTTCAGTTACCTTTTCTATGGCTGACATACAAGTAAATGTGTTGGAAGCAGTAAAACAGTCATAGGAAAACAGTTGCAAAGATAAATAGCACCTGCACGTGATAATCTCTAATGTCATTAGAAAGAAGGGTGTGTTTTGAAATAGGATTTCTCTCCTCTGAAAGCATCACTTGACTTGGGGGGTTTGTGTGTGTGTGTGTG
The DNA here is from genome assembly GCF_901933205.1 of Camarhynchus parvulus. Taxonomy (NCBI): domain Eukaryota; kingdom Metazoa; phylum Chordata; class Aves; order Passeriformes; family Thraupidae; genus Camarhynchus; species Camarhynchus parvulus. The sequence continues at coordinate 64,922,030 of NC_044586.1, forward strand.
AATGAGAGGGGGGTTTCAGTAGGTTTTGTTTTCCTGGAATTAACATCCAGATATTTGTCTTGGTTAAGAGATACACCTAGAGGAAAAGGAAAAAAAAAAAAACCCAAAGCCTGACAACAACAAAAACCAATGCAAAACCCAAACACCCAGCATTAAATATAAAATCTTCTTGCAAGTCACTTGTGGAAAAGGTTTTGTACAGCTGGATTTTGTTTGAATTCAGTAATGCTCGCTTTAAGAAACACAACTGCTCTAATTGAGGGAAAATAAAAAGATTTTCTTCAGTCATTTCTTTTCAGTCTTTATTCCTTGTCATCTAAGTTAGATTTCATGAACTCCTTCTTCAATAACTGTCCTCTGAATCATATGTAGTTGAATACTGCTTTGCAGATGGAAACTGAGTGGGAGTTTTAAGGGCACAGGATTATAGAAATACACAAGCTCAATGAAAAATGTTTAAACTTAAGTGCACACGTTTGCGTGCACACATATGTATGTGTATTAGTAACACAGCATGTGTAATTTATGTACGTGTACCATGTGAAGTCCCTGTGCTTGAACACAAATGGAGAAAAAAACCCCAATTGTTCCAAATAACAGTGCTGGAACCAGATTTTAAATGCATAAGATTATCCATATTAATTTATGGTAATCTACAAATGAATGCAGCAGAGACAGTACAGGTTATCCAAAATGGTACTTGCATTTATTGAGAGACGACCACAAAATATCTTCACGACAGATTTACTTGCATCTTCTAATACCCCCTGAATTAATATAATGCAAAATACAAAGTACAAGCTATGTTTCCCCTTTGGAATGACTAGCTCTTGAAATGCCAAAGGAAAGCCAAACGTTTCTCTCCACACAAAGTCCTCCTAGACATCTTGCTTTCAGATTTCATCAACTTAGGTGTTTTCAGGGCTGTAAGCAGTGAACTTTCCATCAGCAGCATCTTCAGCTAATTAACCCTCCTGATTACAATAATTAGTATTGATTCACTCCTGAATGACTTCTTAAGTATTCAAGCACAATCTACACTTGCAGTAAAACTTCTAGATATGAATATTAATTGAACACTTGCTTTGTTTTTCAGCCCCAAAGGTATAGTTTGCAATCTTATATAGAATAGAATCATAGAATGGTTTGGGTTGAAAGGGACCTTTAAAGGTCATCTACTTCCAACTCCCATGCCATGAACAGGGACAGCTTCAAGTAGATCAGGTTGCTCAGAGCCATGTCCAGCTTGACTGTGAATGTTTCCAAGTATGGGACAGCCACCACCTCTCTGTGCAACCTGTTCCAGTGTTTCACCAGCCTCATTGTGAAAAATTTCCCCCTTATGTCTAGCCTGAATCAACACTGTTTTCATTTAAAGCCACAATCCTATGTCCCATTGCAACAGGCCCTACTAAAAAAATCTTTCCTATAAGCCCCCTTTAGTTACTGAAAGAATGCTTTAACATCCTTCCCTTCTCCAGGCTGGACAACCACAAGTTTTTCAGCCTGTCTCCTTAGGGGAGGTATTCCAGACTGACTGTTTTTGTGTCCCTCCTCTGGATCCAATCCAACAGTTCCATGTTGAGAACTTGATGAGGACTCCAGACTTGGAAAAGATGCTGCAGGTGGAATCTCATGAGGGCGTGGTAGATGGAGGGAATCACCTCCCTTGACCTGCTGGCCACCCTTCTCCTGCTGCAGCCCAGAACACAATTGGCTTCCTGCGCTGTGAGTGGACATTGCCAGCTCACATCCAGCTTTTCACCCCAGGTCTTTATCTGCAGGGAAGATCTCAGTCCCTTCATACTTAAATTTGATAACAGAAACATGTCAGTGTCATCCTCTCTTAACAAAGAAAATATTAGCATGTTGATGATTGTGGCTCATGAATGTGAAAGTAATTAAATAAATAAATACACACAAAGACTCCAGGCTAATAAATGAATATTATTCAATTCCATATCCCTATGGAAGCATGGAAAGCCAAGTCCCAGGCTAAGACCTGTCTTGCTCTTTCTCTAACAGGTAGGACTGAGGGTGTTCATGTTTTGACATTGCACCTGGTCTTTGCGAGAACAAATAACAACTCATGTAGAGTCTGAATTACCTCTCTTAGCTCTGTTGTGGAAACAGATGTTGTCAAGTTTGACAACTGCAAGGCACCACATTGCTTAGTGAATGGGTGAGATTCAAAAGAGGCAGCACTGAGGACACCTCTGATGCTCAGCATAAGATCTCTAAACCTATGCAGTCTTTCAAAAACCATTACTTTTGTTAAACATGCTAAGAAATTACTTGTGCTACAGCTTTGCTTCACCTTCTTTGATGTTAATAATAATTGTTATGGCTCAGAAAGCAATATTTCAGTAAATATGCATAGAAAGATTTTTTTTTAGTAGGATTCACACAAACTAATTCAAAAATCAGTCTTTGATGTGAATGCAATGTGAAAAAATACCCTTGGAAAAACACAAAGTAATTTTCAATCCAAGACAAAAAAAAATCATTGTATATGTATTTTATGCAACATTTTATCCGAAAACATAGAAACTACAGTAAGTTTGGTAGGAACTCACCTGTGAGCAGAGAGCTTAGGGAAGAGTTATAGTATTGAATAGTCCTTAAAAGTGGTTCTTGGTTTTGCTACCCAGGTGTCTGTTGGTGGCTGCTACAGAAGTGGCATTCACGCCGCTCTGGGCTATCCCTGAAGGGGCATTTCCACATAACTGAGAGTGGGGAACTCACTTCATTGCCACTCACAAAGGGCAGTAGCTGCTAGAAAGCTCAGGCTGCTGCAACATGACATGATAGAAAAATAACTTTATAAAAGCATGCCACTGTTTCCATCCTCCAGTTCAGGCAGAGCAGAGCGGTTGTGAATGAGTTAATGTTTGTCTTGAAAGAAGTTCTCCCAAGGAAGTGAATTATGTCATGGTCCCATAATATTAAACACCATCCTTGCTTTCTTCATGTTTATGCACAACACACAGCATGCAAGCACCTGATAATCCACAACCTCTTGGCTTCCCAAGAAGTATTTTATGTGATATTACCTTTTTGTTCACATAAACTCTTTGCTATTGATTTGCACCATCTCAAGACTCAAAGGAAGAAAATACAATGACAAAAAATATGCAAAACAGCATAGCAAGTATTCAGTCTCCCCACCAAATATTTTTGTGTTGAAATGCATGCTTTAGAGGGCTCTGACTGCTACCGATAAATCCTTAATGTCTTTTTGTTTTAATTAAGGGGTCAAAGAGACCCCTCAACCCATATAAATCATGCACTAGAGTCCAGTTTTTTAAAAAAGCATAAAATCTCTACTATTAATTAATCAAAGCAAAAACCAGAAGCCACTGATAAATAAATCTTTTCTCTCACAAAATCATTAAACTTATTGCTAAAAGCAATATATTTACTTAACATGTAAAGTATTTAAAGACTTTAAACAGTTTAAGAAACTCCACAGAGTAATGACAATTCATTTTATTTAAGACATAAGCTGCTGTCCAAGTAGTAACTCAAAATTTTTCAAAAGCTTTGTAACAATTTTTTCTCACAATGCATAAGGTTCATTTTTCCAAATTCAAACCCAAAATTGTTAACTGTTTTAATGCTAAACGATGGTTCTTGAAACAGAAAGATAATTTAGGAAATGTCATATGAATAATTTGTTTGATTTGGGGATAGGAATCATTCAGGTAAATTATTCTGTCTGACCTTAAAAATTCTAATATATAAAATGTAATAAAAATGGAAAGTCGCATGGGCTCCCACTCTGAGATCTGATTTATCATTTTTATTGCATTTTCATTACCTAAACAAAATTAGAAACAGTATCTTCAAAACAGCAGTTAAAGTTGATACGATCGGGCATAAAATCAAGCAAGGGCAGATTTGGCAAGTATGTATTTCCCAGATTGACAGCAGTATTGTAAGCTTTCAGAATCAATAAGTTTTCTCACCACAGTTAAAGGAGAGGTTAGTAATAAATCTGCAACTTAATGCAATAGCCATAATTGTAAGATACAAACCTCCCCCTCCCTGCACTATTAACAGCAGATATCAACTGAAACAACCATCACAAAACAGGCAACACACTTTATATTCTACTGTACACACAAAAAGATTAAGGGAAATGAAAAACGGGCTGAGAAAAGGAAAGGAAAAACCCCCAAAACAACCCAAACCACCCCATCGCCAGACATACATTAAGCTAGTTTGACAACACCATTGTTCGGCTGTCCCATTGTCAGACCAAAAGATGTATTCAATGCTACAATGTCTGCTAGCAAATAAACAAAAGACTACATTTTTCAAAGCGGGGTGCCAATTCCAGCATAATTCTGTGTGTGAGTGTGCGTGTCTGCGTGTCTGCGTGTTGTGTGTCTCTGAAAAGAGTAGTCGATGCTGGCCTCCCGCTAAACCTGGGAGCATTATTAGAGAATAGATGTGTAACCCCACATTACAGGAGTATTTAGGTATTTTTAAAACATCTTCGAGCAGTAGAGACTAGGTAAAGCATTAGAAACTATTTACATAGGCTAAGTGAAAATTAAAGTGGTATTTAGGGCACTAGCTCTAATATGGAGTCTCCCTGAGCTTTTTCCATGCTTATTCCATGCCCAGTGCATAATAATGAAGCAGGCAGAAATATTGCAAAGGAGGTGATAAAAGAAATACCGGCTCTCTTTTAGTAAGGAAAAAAAAAGAAAGAAAGAAAAAAAAGGAAAGATAAATATATTTATTTTTTTCCCCTCCCTGCCCTCTCCGTACATTTGTCATTATACATGAAATGTGCGACCCGAACTAGTGGAAAATGCCACTTGCACCCAGCAATGCCTGTCTTTTCCTTTAAATAGGGAAACTACTTAATACACAGCACGGTTATAGTTGCAGCGGGCCCAGGCAACTCGAAAGCACGCGTTAAAACAAAGGAGACAACATACCTTAAAAGCAGCTCCTCATTTCTCATAGTAACAGCGGATTTGGGACAGCGCATGCTTTCTGCACCGATATTCTCAACAAAAGCCAGTTCAGAAGTGCGCTCAAACATCAATGCCACAGTAGCTACTCACTAATGGCTACTCTTTCTCTCTTTCTCTCTCTAGTCAGACGCTGAGTGGTGGAGCAAAGGGGCCCCTGCAGATTCACTAAGCAGAAATAATCCTCTCTGACAAGTTATGTTGTCTGGGCATATTTTACATTAATGCACTGTGCTGCCTATAGGGGTCTTGTTTGCGTTCACTCTAGCCTAGCTGGTGTTAGCTTTCCTAATTACCAGCCAAAAAAAAAAAAAAATTAGCAACATTCCCCCCACCCCACCCGTCTCCTGTTAAAACAAAAATAATAATATATATATATGTACACATACAAATCTCTATGTAGAAAACTGAAAGAAAAGGAGGGGAAATCTATGGGCAAATGAGGAAAAGCTTTCCCCCTCTGGAAGGATGCATGCTTGGTATGGGTCTTTTGTTTGCCCTTCGAACTCAGTGAATGCAGTGGCAAAGAGATGCTGTGGCTCGTGAGGCTTGTGCACTTTAAGGGAATTGGGTTAGAGGCTCTTTCTGGGGCTCTGGAGTCGCAGCTGGAGCTTCTGCTCTCTCCCTCCTTCCCTTCCCTGTTCAAGGCTGAGTGGCTTTATGGGACTTGCCAGCTCACATCAGAGGGACTGGGGAGTATTAATGCAGACACCTGGGGATCTTCCTCAAGTTTTCAGTTTTTCTTGGCAATTTTAACCCCCAGAAAACACAAGTCCAAAATCCCCCCAATTTTGACCCCTCCAAAACACAACTCGGTTACCAAGTAACTGAGTTTGCTTTAACCCAGACCCTCACGCCTGGCTTTGGCACAGTTCTTGCAGACGGGGAAGGATGTTGCATTATTCAATGATTTACTCACTTCCTATGCATGAAAGGAACTATAGTGTGACACAGATTTCAGGGAAACAGCCTCTTTGGCCCTATTTGGGAGATCCGCCATCTGATTTGTAGGAGCAGGTTGTGGTCTTCCCAGTTGCCAAGGTAGTCAAAGAGAGGTTTATTTTCACTTCTTGGTTTCAGCTTCTGCTGGGTAAATCTTTAAACTATGCAGGAGGATGGTTGGCTTTTTTTTTTTTTTTTTTTTTTTTTTTTTTTTTTTTTTTTTATTTTATTTTAATTTTTTTTAATGTACATCAGATACTTGAGCAGGTGCTTATTTAGTAGACTGAAAAAGTCAACAAGTCCTTGATGCTCTTTCAGTCAAAAGCTTTTCTACACCACTGTGGCAGTAAAATGCATCTTAAAAATGACTGTAATTTCCTCTCAGGTCATGTTAACTTAAGGAGGTGCAAAACTCAATAAACATGAATTGTCCAAAATTGACAACTTGTCAAAAAGTCCAGTCAGGCTAAAAATTGATCTGCACTTCAAAATCTGAATTCAGCTTTCATGAGCTTTTGGCTGTGTCTGTGGCGGGTCCTAAGCTCTTTTCCTACATTATATACTACGGCCTTAAAATATACTGCTATGAAATCCTGATGCAGTGCTACTGCTGCTAATTCCTTAACAGAAGTTGGTATTTAGGGGCTTGATCTTTAAATTTGAGTCCGGGAATGAAGGCAAAGAGAGAGCAATCACCAGGATAAATACATTGGTAGCAAGATCTCGCCTTTCTGATGGCAGCTGTAAACTTCTATTAAGGTCATAAATTGTTTGCAACAGAAACAATCCTTTTGTTCTGCAATTCTCATTGAGCACTGTGAAACCTTGGGATTAGTTTCAGTCACTCTGATGTAATATTTGTCAAATGACTAAAAGACAAATTAAAAAACAAACCTGGACATAATCTACTTTTAATGGTGTAGAGAGAAAGACAGAATCTTAGGAAACATGGGTATCATGAAGGACTGCAAGTTAAGGGAAGACAGGTTTCAATTTGCTTCCCTTTTCATCTGCAAAACATGACTGGGATTCTAGTTGTTGCTCTTGCAATAAAAAATAATAAATCATTTTAATGATTAGCAAGTCAAACCAATTCCATGTTAAAATGTCATGCTCCAAGGTCAACTGCAACAACATAGCTTGTACTTCATGCTAAAAATATCCGAACAGTCATGGAAGGCGGCCAGGAAAATACTCAACCAACATGACAAATCCCATACCTCCTGCCCCAAATACTAAATCCATTACTACCATTTCAGGCATGGCCACCAGCACTCCAGATTTCAGCTCCTTTACTGTTCACCTCCAAATGACTTGTGCCCAGCACAGCTCACCGTGGTGCCCAGAGCAGTCTCGGGCTGCTGGGGCTGATGTACGAGCCGCAGCAAATACCCGGGTGTGCTACAGAGTACACAGCTGAACGGGAAGTGTCAAACAGCCTGATGAACTGCTACAGTTTTCAGAAAATATGGCAAGGATCAGCATCTTAAGACACTACCAGCTGAGGGAACAAAGCTTTCTTTTCAGGCTGGAGCAGAATGGCTCACACAGAGCCCTTTGGTGGGGAATCAATGGGCTTCTGTTGGGCAGATCCACGCAGTTGCAAGTTCTTGATCATTTCTGCACTTAGAAAGAAGGAGAAGCAGCAGCAACAGGAGATAAAGTGAAGTATTATGGAAGGACTCATCTACAGCCAAAGGAATACATAAAAAAGAAAATAAAAAAAAAAAGAAAATAAAATCTACAAAGCAGTAACACAGACAGACGGAAAGAACCTGCGCTTTCTATCACACGTAATGAAATGTCTGACAGAACAACATCTGCAGAGGGATCACAGCTGCTGAGGATGAGAGGGAATATGAGTATTATTTTTCAATTGTAAGATGTACTAAGCAGGAGTGCCTTTAAAATAATATGGCTGAAGGGAAGATTAAACCAGATGCACAGGGCTATCTGGCTTCTTTCAGGATGAAAGTCCAGCTGTGGGTTTAAATTCAACATTTAATATGAAAATTGATTGTAGATTCGTAACTGATATGCATATATTGCAGAATGCTCTACACAAATTACGTACAGTGGAAATTTAATAATTTCATCGCCCTGTATTTAATGGAAACCCAAGCCTTCCTTGTATGGCCATGAGTTTGCTAAACTAATTATGTGATGCTGCAAATCCTTGAAAGGCAACAGGAATAACGATTATTGACACAAGCAAAATGATCAAAACTTCAGAGGTAAACCAGTAACAATGACTAATTTATGCCAATTAAAAGTGTTCCTTCTGCTCTCTACTTCTAGCTGAAATTATTTCTTGACCATTCCATTTGTTTACAGTATTTTAAAAGTATTCAGAAGCCCAAAATATAGTGGTGTTTTCCTACACTATAAAAGTCTTTCTACCAGCCAAGAGATAGACTAGATTTCATGACAAAGAAATGGTGGACAAATGTCCTGGACAATGGACCAAAAATCATGACTGCAATCATGAGAGGAATAGAAAGCTTTGATTCATGTCCCCATTTTACCAAGTGTCCCTGTGTCAGATCTCATGCAAACCAATTAACCTCTTGCTCACATCTCCATCTTTAAAATGAAAAAAGCCAATAAACTCCAGAGCAGTGTGACCATAATACAGAACACTGCAAGATGTATAAATCAGTGCTTTATTGTGGCTTGCACAAACATTTAAAATACCTCTTCTCCTCACAAGGGGCACTTGCAGTCTAAGCCAGTTATCTGCTGTTCTGTGCAGTTATTTAGGCTCAAATCACATTTGCTTTGTATAGGTGTGGAAAGCTACACTTTAATCTGATAGCATTTTACTGTTTCAGGTGGTTAAATCCCACCTTTGAAGCTGAGCAATTAGTCTAAGCTAGTCATCTAGGGTTTCTCTATTGTCACTGAAGGGAGATTAGTTATACTAAAGAGCATTACCACATCTCTCCATTGACTACAAAGGGATTAGATCCCTAAATTTTAAATGTATATATCAGGCAAGAGGGATCCCACCAAAGGGCCTAAAGCAAAGGTGAGAATTCCCATGTTCCTGTTTTAGCATCACCAGCACGTGTCCATCCCTGTGCTCCACAGCCCTGCCCAGCCCTGGGCACCCCAGGTCTGAAACAGACTGGTCCTGAGGAGGGGAATGGAGATGCTCACGGGGTTGGAGCACCTCTCCTGTGAAGTCAGGCTGAGAGATCTGGAGTTATTTCCTCGTGGAGAAGGCTCCAGGAAGATCTTAAAGCATCTTCCAGTGCCTCAGGGGGCCCACAAGAAATCTGGAGAGGGACTTTGAGCAGGGCATGTTGTGATGAGACAAGAGGGAATGGCTTTACACTGAAAGAGGCTAGGTTTAGATTAGCCATTAGGATGATATTTTTTACTGTGAGGGTGGTGAGGCACAGGAACAGGTTCCCCAGAGAAGTTGTGGCTGCCCCATCCCTTGAATTGTTCAAGGCCAGGTTGGATATGGCTCTGAAGAACCTGGCCCAGTGGAAGGTGTCCTTGTACATGGCAGAGCAGTGGAACACGATGATCTTTAAGGTCCTTTCTAATCCAAACCATTCTGTGATTCTATTCATATGTTACACCTATGCAAATTTTGAAGTAGAGAGGAAATTGGCCTCAGCTTCAGAAGTGGAATCTTTCCAGCATGCTTTCAGAAAGCAGACAGTTCATTTAGGTATCTTCTTCTAAAATCTAGAATAATGAGCAACTTATTGCCTGCAGCTTTTGAGTTATTGGAAATAGTGGAACACAAGCCCAGGTATTATTGTTAGAATCATTTTACTCTGGATCACTTAATTGGTGAATGTGAATAGCAAAGAATTTTCTGTAACTCAAAGGGCTGTATCTCATCACACTTTACCTCTGCTGTAATTGAAATTTTTGTTCATTTTTTACCTAGAACAAATCATCACACTTTTTTCTCTGCTTCCTCTGTTGATTTTGGGTTTTGATTATACAGCCTTTAACATAATTGCAGATGGGAGATCAGTTGTTGTCCTCAGCTCTAGCAATCAGACATCCAGGGTAGTGTTTCTATCAATTTCTATTTCATCCAGTTGTCATTACTACCAGGAGAGCAGAAACACTGTGACATTTGCTATTTGTATTATGCACATACATACAGGTGGAGATGTTTCTTTGCTCTTCCAGGGTAGGAAAACACAAGTCACAGAGACTCAGATCTTTACCTCTAAGTATCTAAATACAATTTCATGGTGAAACCATATTAACTAGCTTTAGAGCCATTAATGCAGACATGAACAGGTCTTCAGGACAAGTACTACCTCTGTATACCTTGTGTGTTTTAAACATACTCACAGTATCTTTGTGCTCAGGAAAAGGAAGATTAGTCTCAGATACAGGAAATCACTAAGAAATCATCTTTTTTTTTTTTTTTTTTTTTTTTTTTTTTTTGGCAACAAAACCAGTCTGAAATTTGCCCCATCTCCTTTAGTCTGCTTTGGTAGATATTTTAGATTATATGCCTAGATTTTCTGTCTGAGTCATAGGGGTGGCAATTACTGTTGGCCTGCCTGCTGCTAAAGGTCTTTTCTAACATTTTTCACTTGGGAGTATCCAAATAGCATCATGAAAATTAAATAGCACAGACAGAAAACACAGGAATACAAAATGTTGCGTAAATGCTGAAGATTAATACTTGGACAGCAGAGGAATAAAAAGTTTTGCATTTAAAGCATATAGCAGGACTGGTATCCACTGCTTGTCTACAATAGAAGAGGTGTGTGCTGCCTCCCTTGAGCATTCAGCTGACTCTGCATCTCAGCATCTGGGAGACAGAAGGAACAAACCTCTCCCATCTACCTAAAAAAAGTGCTCCATTGCTTCCCCCAGACTTGACAGGGAAGGGGGAAAAACTCACAACTTGTGCAGTTCACAAATTCTGACAGAGAAATGCACTTCAGTGTGTTTTTTTAAAGACAATACATCACTTGAAAGAACTTACAACTGGCCAGGCTGTGGTTTCAGACGTGGCTACTCTACAAAGGAAATAAAGTATTTGGAAAGATCTACATGTCGTAAGAACATCTGGCCTGCAACTAAAGGGAAGGAGGAGAAAGCTGATCAAAAGAGCGAAGAGTAACAGAAGAGGCAACAGAGCACCAGATCTGAGAGAAAGAGAGAGAAAAGGCAGGGAGAGAACAAACACAGCTGGTTACAGAACCATTTATTTTCTGCTTTAATTTAAGATCTATTTAAAGCATAAGCAGAACCTGCTCTGTCTAAACAGGAATATCTTTATTTTGCACTTTAGTAATGCCAAGATCATGACTCTAATGATGTGAGATATCAAGGACCTTGAGTTCTTGGGAGCACAATCTAAAGAAAGTGAACTTGCACAATATATACAAATGTATGAACTGTTTGTATTAACACATATCAATGAACATGAAAACGTTAATAATTACAGATGAGAATTTAATGGGTACTTGTCCTCTTAAGCTAAAATTAGAAATAGAACCACATTTAACATTTTTATTGAACCTATTTTAAAATGATCTTCTGGTGCTCTACACAGAAGGTTCATTTCACACATCTATGAAAGGCATCCAACAAGTAGGGATGAAAGTGGATATTTAAAAACAAGCTCTCACCAGAGGGAGTGATGGTGAACAGAAACTCACATGCAAGTAAAAAAGAGAAAGCAGTCTAATTTCTGGGATCTGGCATCTAGACAAGTGGATGCATCTACCAAGAGAACATTTGGCAATGAATGGGAAGTGAGAATTGGACCTTACACTGTCCTGTGACACATGTCCTACATGAAATAAAGACTTATGGGGAAAACTCATCATCCACCAAGTTTCCTAAAAAGGTAGGTAATATGGTATTGTTCTATGTGGAAGGGAAACAAACTGCAAGTTGAATAATTTAAATCAGATGAATTGATCTTTGGTTGTAAATACATTGTAAATAATGCTTGATTCATTACTTGGTAAAAGTCAGATTTTCTATTTAAAAATGCTCTGAAGGGATGGAAATGTATCACTTCTACAGAGTTGCCATAAAAATAAAATTAATAGCTATAACATAATTTTTACTATTTTAAAAATGAATTAGCACAGAGACTTGTTTCCTCAGTTCTTATCCTCACTAATCAGTTTTATTTCGTTATTGAAAAATAAAATCATGACACTTTTTTAATACCTTAAACTCTACCTAACATTTTTTGTTCAAAGGATACTCTTCCTTTCTTCCTTTTTTGTCTTTAAAAATCTATTAACATTGATTAAAATGAAAGAGCTAGGATATAAATCTTCAGTTAGATTTACAACACATTTTTCTTTGACCTTTCTCATGTCATTTGACACTTGACAGTTTTGTGCAAGATGTTAAAAAATGACTAGCGATTTTTCGTGATTCTAAGTGCCCAAACTCAGAGAGTTTTGTAGGGCCTGTAATTCAGAGTTAAGATCCTGGTTTGTGGGAAGGAAGAAATAAATCAGACCCTGTGAAAACACCCAGAAGATGGATGCATTTCAAAACCTTTGATGAAAATTCTGCACAAACCGAGATTCTGAGGCTAAGGAATTCCTTAAAATGTCACAGCACAAATTTTGGAAGAAGGAGGTATCTTCATTAAAAAAAAAGAAAAAAAAAATAAGTATCTTTATCAAAGATCTTCATGAGGGGATTGAATGTACCCTTAGTAAGCTTGCAGATGACACTGAGTTGGATCGGAATGTTGATCTGCTGGAGGGTAGAAAGGCAGAGCCTGGACAGGCTGGATTGGTGATCCAAGGCCAATTGTATGAAATTTGACCAGGTAAAGTGCAGGGTCCTGTTCTTGTGTCACAACAACCCCACACAGCTCCACAGACTTGGGGATGAGTGACTGGAAAGCTGCACAGTGGGAAAGGACCTGGGTTTGCTGGTCGACAGTGGCTGAACATGAGCTGGAAGGTGCCCAGGAGGCCACAAAAGGCCAGGGGCATCCTGGCCTGTGTCAGCAGTGGTGTGGCCAGCAGGACCAGGGAAATGATTGTCCCCTTGTGCTCAGCAGTGGTGAGGCCACATCCTGAATCCTGTGATCAGTTTTGGGCCTCTCACTACAATAAAGACGTGGAGGGGCTGGAGCGTGGCCAGAGGAGGGAACAGAGCTGGGGAAGGGTCTGAGCACAAATCTGGTGAGGAGGAGCTGAGGGAGGTGCTGGTATTTACTGCAGAGAGCTCCAGAGGTTCAGGGGTGACTTTCTCACTCCACAACTCCCTGACAGGAGGGTGTAGCCAGGTGGAGTCAAGCTCTTCTCCCAGGTAACAAGGAACAGGACAAGAGAAAACAGCCTCTGGTTGTACCAGAGGAGGTTTAGATTGTATATTAGGAAAAAATTATTCACAGAAAGGGTTATCAAGCGTTGGATCAGGCTCTCCAGGGAAGTGGTGATCACCATCCCTGGAGGGATTTAAAAGGCATAGAGATGTGGGATTTAGGGACATGGTTTAGTGGTGGGCTTGGCAGTGCTGGGTTAATGCTTTGATTTGATGATCTTTTCCAACCTATATAACCTATGATTCTAAAGTCAGATTTGCTTTTATTAGTCTGTCATGCAACTAAAAAATTAAGCATCCTTTTTTTTTTTTTTATAGTGAGCCAACTGAGGAATGTTGTTTAAGAATATCTTGCTGAGGTAGAATGTCAAGATACCAAAACCTTGCTGAAGCAATGGAAGCAACACAAGAAGTTGGGTAAGTCCACTCACAAATAGCTTTTTGCCATGGCTGTTCATGCCAAGTAGGCTGTGCCCAGTAGCTTGAATCTTTCAGTGGGTGATGTAAATGTATCGTGAGCCACAGGGTGAGAAAATTCAAGAAAAACGAAGCTCTCTCATAAAGATATGATTCCAGTTTGTGATCAAACTGGATCCTAATTCTGAGTCCCAAGGTGGTGTACTTTGCATGTCAAAAGTCATTGTGTAGCCAGTTCCTTCAGTCATGCTTTGGTCTGATTGATGCCATTTGAGTTTGGGAACTTAACAAAGAAGCCCACAAGCATAATCAATCCCCTTGGACTTCCAATCCAATTCCAGTTCAACCCACCATGAATCTCCCTCTGAAGAGGCAAGAAGCATAGGTGAACTGGGGTCAACCTCAGCATCTCAGCTGAGAATAAATAACTGGATGTGAGGCCTCTTGGACTACTTTTTCTAAAAACTCTGCTTCTGGAATAATATCTAGGCAATGGTTGCATACATGGCCATGACATCCTGTCTTTAAATAAGCTGTGCAGTGATGCCCGTGGTTCTTTCTAACCCTGCTGCAGCAAAGATATGTGTGAACTACAGATGGACATGTGGCAGCTGCAGAGACCCTTGAGATTACCCTCTGTGAAAAAAGAGGAAATACAAGAGACTCACTTTCAGACACCTTCCACACCACATAATGAAGGCTTTTTCTCTCAAAGAAAAAGGTGTAAGATCAGCCACATACATTTTATGTACCACCTCACTATAGCCAAACAGCACCAGACTTCTTAGCATCTTATTTCCCATAATCAGATAACATTTCTCAAAAAAACCCCAATTTCTGTGTCATCAGCAGTGGGTTTCTCACTTTGCTCACATGACAGGCTCATGGAGCCCCAGGAGACTTTGTGAAATGAAATGGCTGCAGAGGGAATGGCTGGAGGCCTGAAGGGGCACATAAGAAAATGAGTAATTTGCCTAAATTCCTTCTAGTAAGGAAATGCTGCAGAGCTGCAGAGAGATCTGTTCTTTTGGGATATCTGGCTGTGTTCTTGAATCATTTGGCACAACCCATGGTCGGTGCACGCAGTCCAGTGGGACCCTGCCCACATTCAGCCCTTCAGTGCTAGCAGAGCGCTCAGTGCTTCAGCAAAACCTGTGCTCTGATCATTGCAAGTGCCAAGAAGTCTGTTAAAGTGTTTATATATTGCAACATTAAATGCTTGGTAAATTGCCACATCATTTTGTGCTTTCAATGCTCTCAAATCCACATCATTCATCTTTCTCCTGCAAGGCCAAGCCCTGACAAACTTGCTGAATGCACTTAGCTCCAAATTAACACCCTGTAAAAACAGTTCCTCCCTTCTTCTCAAATGCTGTTATATGTAAAATCTACACCCGAAGTTAATTTCTTGCTGACCTTCTGCTGATTAATGCAAATTAAATTACATGCTAATTGCCCCAAATGGTTTGCACACAGCCCAGAAATCAGTTCTTTTTGATGGTGGTAAAAGATATTGGCGATTTTTTACACAATGGTTACATTAAGCCATTGTTAGTCCTACAGCATCTTAAAAAGTCAGATGGTTTTCTGGCACCTTTTAGAAAACAAGGAAAAAAAACAACCTAGGAAAAAACATTATTAAGTTCTGATCCAGTCTTGTAGAAACCTCACTTGTACCTCATGGGAGGAATTTTATGGCTCGTTCAGAGCTCAGGCTCCAAGATGCATTTTACAAAACCTTGAGCCAGTTTTGTTAAACCCGTCACTCCCTAATCCCCTTGTGCTTGTCAGCAGAGCACACAGGCACTTGATTTTGGACGTCTGATTTGATAACGGGTGGGCGAAGAAGGGAGGGAAACAGGGACTGCTATTTTAGATAGATCCTACAATATTCTGGCAATTTAAGAGAGAACAAGGAATATTTCAAACAGTGAAGCTGGGCAGAGAAGCTCTTAGAAAGGGGCTGTGTTTTGTGTTCCAGGCTGTGAAGGTTGTTTTGGTACCAAGTCTAAATCCCAGTCATCAGGTCTGATGTCTGATGGTTTTCTGGGGCTCTGGTTGGCGTTTGGCAGGGGGATCAAATGCAACAGCAGATAGTGCTTAGACCCTCAGCAGTCCCAGGAGTGGCTGACATCTGCATTACAAATGCATTTTGCATTTGCATCCAGCAGAGGGGATAAAAAATAAAATTTCATTGATGCCACGAGGAAGCTAGGGAAAAAAAGAACCCTAACCATGGTGTTCTCCAAGAGAACAGTGTCTTCATGGTTGCTGCCATGAGTTGTCACAATCCACTCCATAGTTTACCCCAAAGTAGGTATACAAGGTTATGCCCATTTTATTGAAAAAATGGTGAAATGTATTGCCCCCATTTAGAATGAGGCAGGAGTGAAAACTGATTTAACTGGGAGAAGATGAAAGCATCCACCTGAGCATTCAAATCTAAGCAGGATTTAAGCCCCCTCTGTCCTATCCATGGGCAATACATGCCCAGACCATAAAAGCACACACCAGCTACTCCAGGTGCTCCCAGTCACACAGAACATCCCTAGCCTGGCAGCAGGACATGAGACCTGGCAGTAAACAGCCCAGATTCCACAATACCCAGGCCCTTGCTATTCGACCATAGCTAAGACAAGGGAGATAAAGATACACACCATGGTTATTCCTGTTCTACTCATCCAAGGGATGATCAAGTAGGGCAAACTGATATAAGATGACATATATGTGGTAAACCTTAATGGATCTGACATCTAAGAATGTTCATTCACTTGAATTTTTTTTTGTAGTCTTTTCCATTATTGTTCTAATTTTAATACAATTTGTCTCTTCCTTCCCTAATATCCGCGTCCCTGTTTGACCTGATTTTGGTAGCAAGCCTCCTCCTTTCTTAGATATTCCTGACTTTGACTTCTGTTAGAAGCTGAGGCTGCCGAAATCCCTGCCCCCTGCACCAAAGAGAGTACAATTCACTTGATTTTAACTGTGAGTTCAAAGAAGCTTAATAAGCAATACCTGAGCAATACTTCTCAATTTAGAGATGAAAGTGTGGCCACCACCACCAAGAGCTCTGCCCCACAGCACCAACCCTGAGGGGGCTGTGCTGTTGAGTAATAAAAGTATTCCCTCTCCAAAGTGTCTCCAGAGCAGAGATTGTCGTGTCACACTGTTAAATTATGTGTGATGGGTCTGTCTCTAGGATTACTCTGTAGAAGAGACAGCGTGGAGGCTGCCAGATTCATTAAACATCTTCAGTGGGACTTCATGGGGGCCTTTCACTTACCCTGAACAAACAACAAACACACCCTTTGTGCTCAAGAACAAAGGGAGTTTTTGCACTTTTGTTTGATGTCAGTCACAACTGGAGATTAAAGCTTCTGCTCTGCGGATTTCAAAGTTGTCTCCCCCCTCCAAAGCTGCTCCTCTCACTTTTTTGCTAGGCACTTCAAAAAGGTTTACAGCTATAAAAACCCAAACAGAACAATATTAATAACAATCAGCTTCAGAAATGCTACGTATTTTTGGCATTTGAATGCATTTCACTCATAGATACTACTGAGAAAACGAAGTGCAGGAGTAACATATGCAGGAACTCTGTTATTCTTAATCACGTCGCATCAGGGACTGGAAAACTGGATTTGTATAAAGGAATTTGTGTGTTAAGATTGAAGTATGGTAGGCTCTGACCCACTGAAAAAATATCCATCCATTCTGAATCTGGATTTGGGGAATAACTCTTTCTGTTTCCTAGCAAAGGATGCAAATAGGAAAACATATTAAGCCCCCGCAAAACCCAAGTCATGGCTTCTCTTAAAGCCTCCATGGTCTGATGAGAGTCAGAGATGGATGTTCACTAATATATTCTACAGATGGCTTGATTTTGGATGCCATTTCTGAACTGTGCAGTGTGTACCTATCACTGAACACCCACCTTTCAGAAAAAGCACCCTACACAAAGCAGGAAGATGTCTAGGGAAAGGTTACACCTCTTGTCATCTCAGGGACAACCCAACAAACATTCCCATCTAACAGGGGAGCTTCAGCAAGAGTCCACCACCCTCACATGTCCACCACCCTCACATGTCACTTCAGGATACCTAAAGGGAAACAAGGAGAGCTGCTATTAAAGGTGCAGAAAGAAGAGTAGGTATTATCCAGTTTGGGAAAGAAGAAAATCACATCAGGAAATCAAAAGAGCCCTTTGGAATGTTACAATGAGCAACCAAAACTAATGCTTTGATTGTACAGGAACCTTTTTCTCACCTCTGATCTATAATGCTTAATAATTCTGAGGAGGAGTGACAGGAGCTGGTGGAAATGATGGAAATGATGGAAAATGCCTTTCAAAGTAAAGGACTAAGTGTTTATACAGTTTATCTGGGCAAGGAGGTGTGCATTTTAGCTCTCCTGGATCTAAAGCCTCTTTAAGGACTGCACAAGTATGATTTTATGTTTCTTGTAATTTTACCATAATCCTTCAGTAAGGAAAAAATGCCTCCGCTTCCCACCTAAAACAACAGATTTTATGGAACATGGTTTGTTGGTTTTTACCCCTCGATTCATCTTTCCCTACTGCCTTTGAACTAGGTGCCTGTTCAGTCTTCTAAATCTTTTTCACATTGACACCACACCCCCTGTATATTTATTTCTTAGACAAGTTGAGCCATATGAGTTGTTACATGCTTTTAACCAGATGCCAGAGCATGGCTGATCAGAAAAAAATATAGAAATGTGTGCAGTGATTTAAAATATGCCAAACCAGAGGTTAATAGGAGTACGTATGGATTTGATTTCTCATTTAAGGTCCTTTCTCTTCCAGTCACGTTTAGAAGTGTTGAAACTATCAA
Organism: Camarhynchus parvulus; assembly: GCF_901933205.1. NCBI lineage: Eukaryota > Metazoa > Chordata > Aves > Passeriformes > Thraupidae > Camarhynchus > Camarhynchus parvulus. The sequence continues at coordinate 64,940,520 of NC_044586.1, forward strand.
AAATTGTGATATTTGGAACTTCTTCTGGGGCCTAACACAACTCTTTCAAGAAATACCATAGGAAACTTTATAAAGCTGAGCAATTAGGGGATGATTGAGCAAATACTATGAGGGCGTGATTTTTGCTTATCAGTTCTTGCACTGGTCCATCTGATGGCACCCAAGTATTTTATGTACAGCATCTGGGTTTTCTGATAATGCTATATAAAGAACAGGCTACAAAACATATTTCAAGTTCTTCATGTTTGATTCTTTAAGAGAAGACTAGAAATTTAACAATTGATCAGAGGCCCACCTTACTTCAGTTGCTTAGTAGTTCTACTATGAAATGATCTAATTATCACAAGCAGCAGTAAACATGGTTAAATCCTCGATTTTGTGCCAGCATACTCTCTTTTGGACATAAATTATGCAGAAAGCCTCACCAAAAGTTATGAGCTGATGTGTATTGGTAGCACAGTGCCTTAATGCACAGCAGCCTTGTCATTAATATTAGGCTTGCTTTAAATAATGAAACAAAAATAAAAATGTTTCCCAGAGGACACAAACCATAAAGATGTGAAGTTGGAGTGTAGGCAAGAAAACAAGCTGTGTAGTTCAGAGCATCTTCATAAGCATTAAACAAGCAGCCAGGGGATATACTTGAGGGATTTCTATTCCACAACAGCTTTCTCATTCACTTCTGTGAAGTTTAATATTGGAGTTGATCATATTGAAGTTCATTGTTACAATCTAAGGCAGTTTTACAATATGTAGATCACTCTCATGCTGCAGGTTTCTTACTGTACCAGAGTGTCTTAATCTCCTTTTTTCAGTTCATAAAGCTACACTGGGAAGGAGAGAGGGAAAGATTCTACTTAGAAATGGGGACAGCTCTTATAGGTATGGGATAGGAAATGAGCCTGGACCCAAGTTGCCCACTGATGGCAATTTGGGGAAGGCAGATGGCAAGGGGATGAAAAGAGAACACACACACAGTGATGGTGGTATCCTGACCAGTCAGGATGAAGCCAGGGAGGGTAGACAGATCTGGTAGGACAGAAATGCTCGGAGACCCCACCATCTAAATGCTTGCTGAGGTGGAAGTACAGGAGTGCCAGCAGAGACATTTTGCAAGAAGTTTTCCGAGATCATGTCTGACTTCTCTCATCAGCTTCGTCAGCTCTCATTGCTTCTACCCCAGTGCACTTCCAACCCATGAGCACAGGAAACTCACACAGAATAGATGAGAGCTGGCACCCCGAGTTCTGTGTATCACCAATGCTTGGGTGGCCGTCAAGGTTGGCCAGGTGACTGTCCCCCTGGGCTGAAATGCCTGTGGCTAGAGGGCATCCAACTGCTCTCTGTTTTATCAGCTCTCAGGGCTGGAAAGAAAAACTTGCCAAGTTTCTGTTGCTTGGATTGAGGCACAGCACAAGGAAATAGGCAGACAACAGCACAGCATGGAAAATCCAATCCTTGGCCTTAGTGCCAGGCAGGATAAAAGACATCCTGTGCTTTTCCAGAGTCTGAAATTCATACACCATAGATCATTTCAAGAAGTCAAAGGGTTCTGGCCTCAAGGAAAGGGTTATCTAACATTTCATAATAGGAAAAGAATCTATTCCATATTCTGCCTAGTGCAGTTCAACTTCACTTTATTGAAAAGTTCTTTAAAGCCCTTGACCTCTACTTTCTGAAACAGTAGAAGGGCAGGAAAACATACATTCAAAACAGATTATGATATTCAGCAGCTCCTAGAAAATTCTCTATGCAGCACCAGTAGATCAAATTATTTTCATTATATCATTTGGTCACAAAGAATAGTGACATAATTAGGGGGCTAAATAGCAACAGTTTCCTTCTGGTAAATTTGCTGTAGCTAATTTTGTTAATAAGACTGATAATTGTTTTACTCTCATTCAATATGTTAAGTTTACCTAATACTAAAACCAATCAGAACCTTTAAATTAATTTTTGTTTCATTTCCAAAGGAATCAATGTCATTATTAATCGTAAAAGGAGTGCAGAGTCAGAGGATGATAAATCTCCTTTGGGCTTATTTGACTTTCATATTTATGGTTTGGATAAGGTTATTATGAAGGAATTTTCAAGAAATGATTGAGGAGCAAGGGGAGGAGAGTGAGCTAGGAAGTACTAGGAAATGCTTGGATGCTGTGCTACTATCAGCTGCAGGAGAATGCATGCAACTAGTCGGATTTCTTTAAGTTCTGCAGAGTTAAGCATGGCAAAAGTGTTCAAAACAAAATAAACTGCTCAGACTGCCAGAACCCTAAGATGTGCAATTTTCAAACCAATATGTTCAAGAGTGGATTTGCAAGAAAGCAGGAGAGGAGATTTGGGGCACAGAACTGATGGGATTTTGTATTCCTGGCACTGGTGGGTTTGCTTCTAGAGCATTTGCAAAAACATTCACTCACGTTACTGTTGCCTTTGTTGCATTTTTAGCTTCACTGCTAAAAACTTACCATGTAGCAGCTATTTGAGCTGCACTTCTACAAGTGACTCTGTGGTAATGTGGTGAAACATCCTGGATAAATGTGCCCAGTTTTCACAAAGCCAGTGCTGCCCACATTTTTTTTACATACTTTGACAGGATAAGGTCAATGCCCATTGGCTCTGCAAGGAGTGGAGGATGTCACCAAAGTTGCTGCTGTCACCCTGACATTCCAGCTTGGCTTTGGGAGGTGGCAATCCTTTGTGCCTGTGCTGAGGAGCCCCACGCTCGCTCACTCACTCACTCACTCACTCACTCACTCACTCACTCACTCTCACTCACTCACTCACCATTAACTCCATCCTTTAAAATCAGCACAAACAGTGCTCCCAGTTAAGTGCAGTGCTGGATTTTTACATTTTACTTTTTGTGTATTTTCTTGAAAGGGAAAACACATGGCTTGTCATGCTGAAATGTCGGTCATCAGATTTTTTTTCCTAGAACTCATCATGCTTTCTGCTGAAGAGGATTTTAATAAAACCTGAAAGCAAACCATGCTTGAATGCAGGTCTAAATTCTGCCTGTATTTGTATTCTTTGGTTATTGGAGTAATGTCCCAAACTTTAAGATCCATGAAGTGTGTAGCAAATTCTCTTCTGCATCCATCCCACTTGAATACTGTACCCACAGAAACAAAGCAACAAAACCCAGACACCCCCTGAACAGAGTCTGTTACAAATGCTTCACATCAAACCAGCTTTCAGCAACCTGAAAGGTTTGGTTTGGTGGAAGATGTCCTTGCCCATGGCAGGGGGTTGGGAACTAACTAGATGATCTTTAAGATCATCTCTAAGATGATCTTTGATCCCCTACAACAACAAACCATTCTATGATTCTACCTTTCTGTGAAGCACCAAATAAATGTTTTCTGAACATATATGATGGAACGTATTTCACTGATAAAATAACAAAATGTAGATTATATTAAAATAGAAAAAAAATTCATCAGGATTCTTACAAAACCATCCTTTGTCTTTCCTCCTATCTTTTTAAGAGACAAACCTATCAAAGAAAAATGTTATGATAATGTATTACCATGCTGAGTTAATTGTCAGTTGCAAGTTACTTAAGTGTACCTTAATGATATGTTTAAAGCCTTATTTTCAACTCTAATAGCTATTAATGGTAGCAAGAGAAAATGAAACCAATTTTCCCTAACTCAAAGTGGAGCTCTATTAAGCATAAGTGAACAAAATTCTAAATATAACAATTTCTTTAGGTATTTCAGCTAATGGGAACCCACATTGTCCATATTTCAGTCTAGCTACATACTACTTCCCAGGAAGCACTTACATAAAATCATTATTGAGTATGTCAGTATCACAGAAGTTGGATTCATTACTTCAGATGGTATGAAATCATTCCCAAGGACCAAAACAGCTGAACTGAGGGGAGAATGAAATTCCCAGAGGATTAGTTCAGTATGAAAACCCAAGGAGACACTGAATCTTGTTTTTAAGGATTTCTTTCTCCACAGACAGAGAACAGCATTTCATAGATGACCTCATGGGCAGAAAGCTAAATAGAGCTTAAAAGTTCCTAATAGCATTCAGAATGTCTAGAGTTTAGGAATTCATCAAGGAAATATTTTTGGGTGCCATAAAGTACATCCTCAAATAATTTCCAATTATTTCAATTGCTCTACTACCGTTTCCAAACTAGTGGGTTTTTCCTGCCTTGTGTGATTTAAAAGAATATTACAGTCTTGAATCATTTTTTGTCCCATAAGTCAAGAAATATGACCAATTTAAGACGGAAAAATCATCAACCTAGCTGATGATTCTGTCCTGGAGAAGCCATGGGTGTGAACAACTAATTGCGAGGTGCTTGCACGTTTTTCTAGAAAAGATGTTCTTTCCTAACCCATTAGTCAAAATAAATAAGATTGAACCTTTTCAATGGGAAATGGCACAGATGACAGCATGACATCTTCCACACTATCCCATGCTGGTTGTTCAAACCTGGTTATTTTATTAAGGTATTTAAGTGGCCAATAATTTCATAATAAAACACACAGAGAAAATTGTTAGTAATGTGAAAATCAGCCCTTGTCAGACATTACAGGTTCAGCAACTTTCTTTTACATGACAAAAAAAAAAAAATTGTACTTTCATTACTGATTTGCCTCTTGCATTAGCACTTCTGAAACAGGACTGTGAAACCTAATTCCTCCTATTCCATTTTCATTAAGAAAAAAAATTGCAAGTCATCTTCTGTACCTTGGGAGCAAGGTACTCGTTAGGAAAAGCTGTTTCACTCAATCATCAGGTTTCAATATTCTTAAATTAAGCTACTCCTAAATCTTACAGCTATATACTTCACTTCAGTAAAACCACTTGAAAGAGGGAGATTTTTGATGTCAGAGATGTTGCAGTGTTAAATCTTCTTTGTGACTATTCCCTTGTGCAAATTCCCAGAAATGGGATATGAACCTCCCAAATGACAACACATGCTTCTGTTAATGGATTTTTAAGGTTAAATTAAGGTTGGGTTTTGTTTTTTGTTTTTTGTTTTTTTTTTTTTTTTTTTTTCAATGGCATTTAAAATCAACCGTCATATAGAACCAGATAAGCTTTATAGCCAAATTTCTCTACATCTACACATCTGAAAGAACACATGTGTAGTTGTTTGTTGCTGCCAGCTAAACAACCAACACAAACCTCCAAAGAGAAGGTGAACTCCCCTGGACCTGAACAATCCTACCATGAGCACGTAGCAGGAGGCAACACATGCTGGAGGCAATGGTGGCTGGATGAAAGATTAAATGATGAATGTGATTCCTAGAAGCAGGGGCATACATTTTTTACTTTTTTTTTCCCCTTGGGAATAGAACTCTGTGCTATTTTTCTCATGTGAAAGAGGGCAATATTCTCAGTGTATATGCTCCCAGCATTCATTAAGATTAATGAAATAGACAGTAGTCAAGCAAGACTTCCAGCATTAGCTGCCAAATTGCCCTCCTCTTTGTGAGGAAGGTCTCACCTGGGCAAGGGTTTGAAACTTGGATGTTCACATTAAAAAATCTGATGGTTTTGTTAACCAAGCTTTCCAGGTCCATTTGGGGTCTTGCTGGCATTAGGCTGCAAAAGAATGGGTCCAAGTTCAAATGTTCCTTCCCATGGAAGCCTTTAGTAAAAGGAGAGTGATTTATACAATTTCAAGACAAAGCAGCATTCACACTCACTACTGTTATTATCTTTAAACCCTTGCCAAAAAAGCTGCAGATTTTCACTCATGAAATGAAAGAACAGAAGAGAGGAAGGAGGAAATGTTATGCTGTGTAAACAAATACTCTACCTGAAGGGGAATAAAAAAATCACCAAAAATGCAGTCAAATATTTACACTTGTGAAGATTCAGGCAAAACATCAAATCAAGCTGTACTGTTAAGAGCCCTGTTCTCTTCTTCTCTTTTTTCCCCCTTTTTTTGCTTCCTTTTGTGTGTCCTTTTCTGCTGCTCCTTTTTTTACATTGAGAGCTGCAGCTACAGAGAAAGATCATCTACAAAGCCACAGAGATGGAGCTGGTGACTGGCTGTGGCCAAGGATGAGCCTTGTGAAAGGAGTTACAGCAGCCTGGATGAACCCTTTATAAAATCCATTCATGTTCCTAAAAACACATCCAAAATTTTTGGCATCCTAGATCTTTGTTTTTCTTCTTGTATATTTTATAAACGGATTAAATTATTTTGGAAGTCCCATCCTTACTTTAAAGTAAATAGTTTGTAAGGTCTAATTTTTTTCATTCATTTTTGTTTTGTGTGGAAAATTAAGTCTCAACTCTTTGGAGGTATGTCAGGTTGTATTTCAGGCAGACATTTGGTGCAGAAAATGTCTGAATGCCCAAAATACTACAGAGTGTTCTTCAGGTCATTCCATTAAGTGTCTGTGTGTCTGATAATCACAGTAACACAAACACTCTTCTGCTGGAGTCTGTGTCTACCACCTAACTTCAGAGTAATTGCTCCTCAGCTGGGGGAGAAAATGAAGGAAACAACACAGTATTATTGTCTTTATTTTAACAAAAAGGCAGTAAAATCAATATTTCATAATGGTTTCAAACATTTCTTGACGGAGCGTTATAATTCTCTTGACCAAACCAGCAGCAGTATTTTTAAATGGCCAAAAGAATTGGTTCTGAATATATTTTGGGGGAATAATTCCCATTGTTTTCCATCACAATCTATTTTCTTTTTCCCTGGTATTTTTTAAAACATCACCAAATAATTAATACTTTCAAAAGAATATATTTAGAAGATTGTCACACAAGAAGATGACATCTTACAGAAAGGGGTTTCTCTGTATATACAGATAATTGATAGTTTCCATACCACCAAGTCTGTCTGTGTGTGTTTTACTCTGAAACAAAAACTAATATCATAATAAGCAGCTGGGGCTAGAAAAAAAAATCAGTGGGTCACACTTAATCCCCACTTGCATCTCTCACCAAATCAGTCACTTGCTTCAAAAAATACTTAATTGCCAAAACAAAATAATTAGTAATATCAAACAAAGCATGGTCTTTCCACACTCTCCCTCTGGTGCATCAACATTCATCAGCCTGTCTCACAGATTTTCAGATGCTCAGACTGTCCACTCCTCTTAAAGATCAATGAAAGCATCAATCCCTCAGAAGATCTGAAAAATCTGAAACATTAGGGCTGCAATTGGCAGCCCTAATTAGTGGATACTTCTGAAATATTGGGCATTTCAAAAGTTTCAAAAGGAGCTATGTGCACAGTTGCCACACTTTAAAAAAATTGGGTGTTTTTTTATTTTTAAATTTTTTTAAAATTTTACTTTTATGTTCTAGTAGAGCAGAAATAACAGCTTTACCAGTGCTAGATAGGATGACATGGCTATCAGTGCTGCAGACACAGACTGATCTATTTTCTTGCAACATAATAGATGGGATTTTCCATAGAGGCCCCAGAGGCACGAGAGCAAACCAGGAGCAGTGACACCAGCTGCCCTACACGGTGCACACAAGTGCTCACAGCAGACATTTTGCCTCATCCACAGTGTCTGGCCTAAAATCTGAATCCTTCCCCCACACCATCCTCAGATGTACCTATGGCAGGAGCAGCTGGCAGCTCAACACCCCAGATTCCTCTTTGCAGAGGAAGGGAGGCCACCATCCCCTCTTTGCCTGCAGTAAGGACAGGGTTAGCAGATTTTATTTCATGTTGCCCTGAATAAACCTGCTCCTAGAAAGGGCACCAGCACAATTTGGGTGCCTGTCAAAGTCCTATGCAAGTCCTGTGCTCAAGCTTCCCTATGAACACTGCAAAGCAGAAAAACCCATTTGGCACTGAAATATATATATATATATATATATATATATATAGGCATTGTTCCCACTCCCTCACACACATATCACCTCTATGTTCCAGACATCATGAGCAGAGAGCTGAATATAGGTGTAAATTCTTTCCTACAGCTGCTTTATATTCCAGAGAGACATAAAAAAGACTTTAATGTAGAAGATAATCAACCTTCTCATTCCCACGCTCGTGTGTGTATTATGTGAACAAACTCCTGAGAAAAATGTGTTATGGATGCTTTATGTGTTGAGCAGCTTTATGTTACCCATAAAGCAGCTTTACAGCAGTGTCAGTGATTTTCTTTGGTATATTAGTTTTATTATTGTAGCCCCCATTGTCCCTCCTCATGCACCTTAAAGACCAAAGAGCCTACAATGTTCCTTAATTATATCAGTATAAATAAGATCAGAATTTTGTTCTGTTGCTTCATTTCCCAGAGCACTGTTAGTGTCAGTTTAGGTAACTTTTCAAGTGATTCTTCCACAATGACATTCAATGGACTTATTTAAGTTCAATATGTTTTAATATCATACTTTCAAGAAAGGAGAAAGACTTTTTCCCCTGGTATGGCTTACTTTGTAGTGAATGGGTTATCACACATCAATGGGCACACTTTAACATTTTTGTTGGCAGCACAGACAGTGGATTGAGTGCAACCTCAGCAAGTTTGCCACCAACACTGAGCTGTGTGGTGCAGTTGCAATCCTGGAGGGAAGGGATGTCATCCAGAGGGACCTGGACAGGTTTGAGGGATGGAACTGTGAAAACCTCATGAGGTTCAACAAGGCCAAGTGCACCTGGGTTGGGGCAATCCCAAGCACAAGCACAGGCTGGGCAGAGAATGGATTGAGAGCAGCCCTTGGGAGAAGAACTTGGGGGTGTTGGGGGACATGAACCTCAACATGACCCAGCAAGATGTGCCCACATTTCAAAAAGCCAAATTTGTCCTGGGCTGAATCAAGAGAAACTTGGCCAGCAGGTTGAGGGAGGCGATCCTGCCCCTCTACTCTGGTGGGGTCTGGGCCCTGGAAGGAGAACACATCTCGTGTTCTCAAAAAGGAGAAGTCCAGAGGAGGCCATGAAGATGATCACAATGCTGGAGCACCTTTCCTATGAAAAAAGGCTGAGAGAATTGGAATTCTTGAGTCTGGAGAGGAGAAGGCTCTGGGGAGGCCTTATAGCAACTTCCAGTACTGAGAAGGGGTTTGTAAGAGAGGTGGAGAAGGGCTTTTTATAAGGGCATAAAGGGACAACACAAGGAGCAATGGCTTCAATCTGACAGAGGGCAGGTTTAGATTAGATATTAGGAAGAAATTCTTTTCTGTGAGGCTGTTGAGACCCTGGCACAGGTTTCCCAGGGTGTTTGTAAATGCACCATCCTTGGAAGAGTTGAAGGCCAGGTTGGGCGGGGCTTGGAGCAGCCTGGGATAGTGGAAAGTGTCCCTGGCCATGGCAGAGGGGTGGGAACTGGATGATCTTTAAGGTTCCTTCCAACCCAAACTATTCCATGGTCCTGTGGATTACAGCAATGTAATAAATGCAATCCTTTCACTTTCTGTGGTAAAACAAACAAACAAACAAACAAACAACCTAAACAAACATTCCTTTCCTGAAAGCTCAGCTTCTCAACTCAAGCCCCAGAATTTATATTCCCCCAACTATTCAGAGTTTTTCCAGATATCCAGATACTTCACTCCCCATGGAACCTAAGGGAAATTATACAGTGATTGGCTTCAGAGTTATTGCAATTTGACATTGTGCTTTTCAGCCTCCAGGGTCTCAGTTCTTACCTGAATTAGGCAGATTAGGTAAAGTGGCACTAATGAAGTCACTGTCAATTTATAGAGATGTAAAACTGTGAACAGATTCTGCCCCAAACCAAACCAGTACAGAGACATGACCTATCTGTGGAGGCTGAACCTCTACCCATACACTATTGCCATTTTGTATACTAAATTGCTTTTAAATTGCAAAAAACTCTATTTTTAATTTTATTAGTTAGAGGGATGTAAACATTTAGGCTGTAGAGTGAGACTTGAATCATTAAATATTCTCCATTTTGCTTATAATCAGATTGAGAAGGAGCATTAGATCTTTTGAAGCTGCTCTTGAGTGAAATAAGAATTATATATGTAATGCATTATCATGTCTGATGGTTTATATAATGCAGCTACTCATTTCTTCAAATTATCATGAAGTTAAAGAAAAAAACGCAGTCAGTCTCCACTTTTTACTACCCACCTTAATTGCTTAATACTTTCAATAGCCATTCCCTAGATCTTCTCATTCCTACCTGTAGCAATGAGGAGCAAAGCAGCCTATATTAATCTCATTCAGGCATCACTTACTGCCACTTATATAATTGCATTCTAGACAAGCAGAAGGGTTTTGGAGTCTGAAAGTCATCAATATCTCATTTTTATGTGCTCCAGACATGAGGAGCATCACTATGTAAGGCTAAGAATAAAACCAGCATTAGAAATAACAATCTGGCCTTTTTGGTCTGTTGCAAAATCTGATTTTTGCTGTAATTCTATAAATAGGTCCCTGAAGCATGAAACCCAATGAGATACATAAAAAAAAAACCAAACAAAAAAACCCAAACCCAAACCAAATCAAGTAAAAAACAAAACCCCTACCAAAAAAACTTAAACAACAACCCAAACCAAACCACACCACAAATAAACCCAGCTCACTATAGAATAGCTACTGCAGATTATTGCAGGTAGCTCAGGAGTTAATCCAGCACCAAGAGAGTGCAATTCCAGCATAATCACAGCAGGATTTGTTTACTACATCCCTCTCTTCATTCTGATAAAAATGACATGCTAAAGTTCATAGAACTATCAAAAAACTTTATACTTTAAAAACTAGAAAGCGAGGGAGCAGTCACAGGGATTGTCACTGACTTGGTAAAGTCTTCCTTTCCCCTGGAGCGTGTTGACTTCACTCACTGTGTCACACTCCCCAGACTTTGATCCTGACAGCATCTCTCCAAACCAGGCTCCCTAATTTTACCAGGTGTGTGCATACATTCATCTTCAAACTGTTGATAAAGTACATGACTGTTGTCTGGATGTGATCTTAGATCTGCAACTTCTTTGTAGGGCAGGCTCACATTATAATCATGCAAAGCAGCTTAGAAACAGTGTTTTGAAGAAAGAGATCTTAATAATTAATTCTGTCTACATAAGTTCCCTACATCACTTGTAAAATCAGTATATTAATTAGCGCTGTTTGTGGCAGTTTTACAGGAACAACAGCTTTCTCTCCCTGGTGCACTTGTAGGAAAACCTTGTGCCTCTGCACGTCCTTCTCTCCTGTGATTGCACACCTAGAGCAGCTAATAATTTTGTTTTAGAAAACCACAGCATTGGAAAAGCATTTCAATGATGGTTAAGAGCTCAGTAATTGGTAAAGATTCACCAGGGTTTAGTCATATTCTTATGCCTACACATGTATCTCTGCCCAAGACAGTAAGAGTCACCTGAAAGAGACACTTGTTAGAGTACAAACTGGTTAGCAGCTAAATCAAAAATAGCTTTTATTAACTGTCATTTCAGAAGGATTCCATTTCAGCTGCAAGGACTCTTATGTTTATGAACGTACCACAAAACCCTGAAACATTTTATGTTTATTTATGTCCATAAGTTGCTACAAATAAAAAGAAAATGGTTCTAAGACATAGCAGTACAATTGCTCTTCTCCAACAGTCTTCAAAAATCCCCAGCATTTTAATCGAAGAGGCCTTTTTTTGGTTGTTTTTTTTTTTTTAAGCTGTATAATGCAAGGGAAAGAAGTTGAAGGAAAAATGTTTGCTCAGTTCAAACAGCATCACATGATGGTACGTTCAGGATGGCATGCCTTTGAAAAGGCACAGTCAAAAGTCTGAAGGCTTCAGTATATTCTTCATCTAATATCTGTTTTGGATAGGACTTATAAAAGACACTCTGTGCTTTGATCAGTGAGTTATATTTAGAAGAACTACACGAGCCAAATTATTTTTCCAACAGATTCATGCCGTGTTTTCTGTCCACTGACTACCCAAATAGGTCCTTGGATGGTGATAAATGAAGGCAGTTGCTTTAAAAAAGCAGGAAAAAAAAGAAAGCATGGCCCATCACTAATCAGATAAAGCAAGAGATATTATTTATACTGAGGATGTACTGTTTTCACACAGCTTCAGAGGCCTCAGTTTCTCAAAACGCTGCGCTCATCTCTAAAGGCAGCGAGACTTAAACAAATGCTGACATGCTTTGCTGAAACGTGGCCTTGAACCAACAGTCAAATTAAAAAAGTGCAGAAGACATCAGGCATCCTTTGAATTTTATTCCTACTTAATGGACAGACAGGCAGAGGAATAGATAAGATACGTGACTGGAATGTGCAAGGAGCTGGGAATATGAAACAGAGAATCTGGTTCCAACATCTCTTGCAATACTACTGGGGTGTGCTTTTTTCCCCCACTTTAAGATGATTTATAAATCTATTATGGTAAGAAATGAATTTTGTCACATTGCAATGACTAGCAGATGATCCTCACGGAAATCAAAGAACTATGTCTTGTATTTTTAATCCAATGGTAAAAGGCCAAGCTACCATGTTACCCTGTTCTCCATGGCCTGAAAATTTTGCAGAATGTCAAGACTGCTGGAATTTTTACAGTCTGCTATCACATTGCAGGCTGTTGCAGCATATTTTGACATGACAGGGAATCATCTCAGATAGGGTCTTCAGAGGCCTCGTTGTTGGTTTCTAATAAACAGAATGTTAAAATTTCCTATCTATCTCTATGCGAACAGAACCTCATCTTAAAACAGGAGACCTCTTTCAGCCATGAATCTTTGTCTATATTTTTACTTTGTTGTTTCTCTTTAGTCTTCTAATTCCATTAATTCCTTAAAAGACAGCTTCAAAAGATTTGAGAAATTTTTTTAATTTTTTTTTTATAACCACACTTAGTAAAATGAACAAGCTCCTAGAAACTTATCTGAATGACACATTGAACCATAGGTCAGAAACATAAAAGATAAGTACAAATAACACACAAATTTTTCAAAGTCTGAGTTGCAAAAAAAATTGACATCCGTTTCATACCATATCTAACACTGAAATACGGTAGTTAATAAAAAAAAACCCAAAACAAACCAAACTTTCAATAACTCTGAAAATCAAATTATTTTTAAAATAATATCTAACATTTACTTGAATTTCTTGGCACAGAGAAATCACCTGAACTATTTATTTTACTGGAGCAACAACACTTTAGAGCAGCCTGAGGATGTGACAGGTACGAGGTCTATTATTACACTTGGATTTAACCAGATAGAACAGCTTTCAAAGTGCATTACTGATAAGGGATGGTTTGATACAAACAGCCTAACTTTATTAGAGGCTCAGCTGATTCTGAGGCCCAGAAATAAGGAAGCTGAAAATCCTCCCTGTTATCTTTGATAACTTCAGCGCTGTATAAGAACAGGAGACTGATGAGATTCTGATAAATAACAACCAGCATTAGAGGAGGGGAATCAGTTATGTACATTGTCATGAATAGAGTTCCCAGTTTTTGAGTCCAAGGATATTCACTTCCTAAACATAGGCAGATCTGAAATCCCAAAGCAAGGAAAACTTAAATACTTAGGATCACTGTAATCTCAATATGGTATTAAAAAAGGAGCAGAACTCCCTGTTTGTCTTAAGCCTTTCCAAGCTTTTATGACAGACCAGCTGAGGAATTTCTTACCTTGCTGTCTTCTCTGTATGTACTTGGAAGAAGCTCAATGGGATATGGATATTAAATAGTTCTCACTTTCAACAATCAAAACTCCAAAGACCCATTAAACTGATGAAGTTAAAGACGACAACCTTAAGTGTGAAACATTTGAAAAGAAAAAAAAAGTTTCACTCTTGACTAAAGCAGGCAGAGTTACTTACAAGGAAGGCTAATCCATTCGACCTGCTACGGCTATATTTCACATTTGATTAAAAACATGCCACTCTGAGTACACAGAAAAGGCTGGAGCATGACGGAGTTGGGCCACTCCTGCTCTAGCCAATATTTTCTGTGAACTTGCGGGGAACTGGCAGAAACATTAATCTTCTTTCCATCCCCTCTCTCCCCCCGTTAAATCCGCTGCTAGGAAAACACTCTCTCGTGAAGCCCATGGGGAAGATGTCCCCGCTGAGACAGGATAAAAGACTCTTACATGATTCTTACTAGCCTGTATGGGTCCATCAGTGGCTCATATCCAGGAAAACAATCTTATAGTCTGTTGATCTGTGAAAGAGCCCTCCACAGATTGCAAGCGTTGAGCCAGTCCCATCTAGTACCCACTATAAACACACCTTTGCAAAATAAATGTGTTACTGGCTCTTTGTAGTAATGGTTTACTGCATTCTGCTATCACTGTGATCACAGAGAGGTAAAAAAGATAGAGAGGACTGTTGAAAAATAGATCTTCTTTTTTTTTTTTTTTAATGCCCTGTATATTCTTAATTGTCTTTTAAATTCCCTGATGTTGTAGGATGCTAAATGCACTGGAAATTCAAATTGGCATCTAGCATCCAAAGCACTGAAAGAAGAAATGCAGCAGACTAGAAAATGAAAGAAGAAGCCAAAAGGCAAAAAAGTCTAAGCACAGCTGCTGGCATATTTTCCCCTGCTCTCTCCTGTTTTGCAAGTCACACTATTTTCTAATTTGCAAGGAAAGAAATTAACCTGTAACAGAATGTCACAGTCTCTGCCACACAACAGGGGTTTATTGCATTTAAGCTTCAGAAAAAATTAATCGTGGGTTGCAAATAAGGAGTGTGTTCTCTTAATGATTTAATGGTGCCAGCCCCTTTTCTTGTATTGAGTCTGTTGCACAATTTTACAACAACTAAAGAAACTTTTCCAAACACTTGAAACATGTTTGTTTTTTTTTCTTTAATTAATGGAGTATATCTGGGTCACTCCATAATTTAACCTCTTGTTGCATTTCAAGGTTTCACATCCTTTAATCTGGTGTGCTAATAAATGAATTTATTACTGGATAGTGCTGTCTTGAATAGAAAATGACAATCATTGGAGCATTTTTGGGATCATAGAATCACAGAAAATTTTGAGTTAGAAGGAACCTTAAAGATCATCTTGTTCCAATCCCCTTCCATGGGCAGGGACACCTGTTCGACACCCCATCCAACCTGGCTTTGAACACAAGGGTTAAAGTGATGTATCTCAAAATCAGGTTTTACATTTATTTGACCTACATCATCAATCTTAAAAATAAAAAAAAAAGTGAAGATCTCAGCAGGCTGTTGAGATTGCCTGAGAGAGAATACACCTGTTTTGAAATGGAGCTGATAAGACTTTGAAACCATTGAGTAGCCTATACACCTCGTTACCTCAAATGCCTTTGGTCAGATGTTTCACTGAAGGGTGAGATTCTACTATTTAGATGTGTAATTTCTTAACAATGATGCTGGGAATTTGTAAGACTAGGTAAAAGCCCCAAAGCAACAAAAAAACCCCCAGTCCTGGCACAAGAGGTTAAGATTCCATTGAAAGGATCTCATGGTCACCCTGTACTACTTTAGGACAGCAATAAGTTTTTGCAGGTTCTTAGAGCTGGAATAAACTGGGCTAAGGCAGAATAACCCTCAGCTTCATCCCAGTATTTAATTATGCAAACATTACCAATGGGACCAAAGAAAGAAGTGCGTGAGGAACCTCAGATATGCAAACCTTATCAAACCTTATCAAACATCTCTTTTGTAGGGCTCCACAGTACAATCAGAAAAAAACCATGTCCCCATGAAACCATCCTGAACAAAGCCAGCCTATGAGAACTTCCTTCGTGCATGTCTCTGATGCTTCATAGTTATTTATTATGAGGTAAAATTCTCATCTGTCCAAGGGATCAATGATACTGAAATGGGGCAAAGCTAATTCATTAAATAGTTAATACATCTAGTTCTTTTGGATTTGTATGCTTTTGTCTCCATTATCCACTGTAAAGTATGGTCTTAATTCTAAATGTAGCCCCCAATAAAGTTAAGACCTCCCCTTTCTTCTGTAAAAGAATTAAATGCTTTTGACTCAGCTATGCGTGCCTATGAACAAAAGATAGATTTTTCAGGAGTACTTAAGTTGCTAAATCTTCTGGGAGCCAGAAATTTATTGGTAGTGACTGGGATACGAGCCTCTAAATGCTTAAATGTTTTTTCTGCTATAAACACAAGTTGTTTTGAAAACTGTACTAAATCCAGTGCTTCCCTTTCCGTCTGTGAAATGTAATTGCCACAGGCTCACTGGAGGGACGATATTTACTGGGCCACCGTTTAGTAAAGCTTATCTGCACAAACACACAGGTAAATTAAGGTGGTTTGGCTTAGAAAAGCAACACCACATTTTGGTTTTGTCATTACACTTTGGACTAATGCTGGGGACTAATGCTGTGGGATGAAGCCAGTACGTGGCTTATTTTGAAGGTAAAGCAAACTAGCAAAACAATGTGAACAGGAACTAAGAAAAAATGGTGGAAGGGGAAATTATGCATTTTGGTTTGTGGCAGTTCTGATGGGATAAATTCAGTCCACCACATCTTATTCTTATACATTTTAATTTTACAAAGATGAGTAAAGAGTGAAGCTTTCTATCAGGGCATGCTGACAAATTATAACCCTGTGTATCCCTCACCCTGCTTTAACTGCATTTCCAAAATTCCTAGTGTCATCATTTACCCAAACAGGCTATATTGCAATACCTGAGATATTGCTGGGTATTTTTTATAGCTTTAGTTGCTCAAAGATCATTTTCCTCTAGCTTGTAAAGATTATCTATGCATTCATATTCCATAATTCTACCTTTCAGTGCTATGAAGGGTTTAATTTTGATTTCTTTGAAACCAACTCCATGAAAACTGTTTGACCATAAAAACTAATTAGCAAAGACTCTCGGTGTTAATCTTGTGCAATAGACTATAGCTGGAGGATGCAAAAAGACCATTTCTTCCATAATAACTGCAGCATTTCATCATCTTAAGCTACACAGCAATGCAAAGGTAATGACATTTTTATTTTATCTTTTTATGATGGGACTCATCAATACCACTACCCATTTTCATTTTTTTCCCTAACATCTGCTTGCAATATCCAAGCAAAGTCTCTAGAGGATCATACAATCATTTTCAGATGCTGGTACACTGAAAATGAGGATTTTGAGATCCCAAGAAGCATTGATGCCATGCAGTCTAATAATACAAATGTTAACTCTGCCTTTGAATTATTTGCATTACAGGCAGTTAAGAAAGACCTCCTAAGAATGGGGCAAGACAAAGGAGATGGCTCCATTCTCTGAGGCAAGGGAACTTCTGTATTTAACAATGAGGGCGGTCTTTGAGCTGAAAAGAAACATAGAATGCCTTAGGTTGGAAGGGATCTAAAACCTAAAATAATCTAGTTCCAGCCTCCCTTTTGAGGGGAGTTTGCTCCATTTTTGCCATGTTGATGAACCAGCTTTCAAGGAACTTTCGAGAAAGAAAATCTTGGATGAAAAATCTGATACAACACACATCCTGGGGGACAAACAATTTTCAGCAAATAATAGCAACATGATTCTTGGCTGACTTATCCTCTAGGAAAAACCAAAGAATAATGCTGTCTCAATCACAATGCTTCCATGGCTTGTACCCCCCTTGGAGACTTAAGGAACTAAAACTTTTTAACAGCAGTTACCTGAAACGGCCTCGTTTGTAAAGACCAGAGAAGCTCAAATCTGCAAACTTTGATGGCTACATCAGTACTTAGGGAAAATCCTGAGAAGCTTCACTAGCCATCATGCAAGTCCTGCGTTGCTTGCAATCAATTCTTTTTATTGTTTGATTTTGCAAAGTACCAACAGTGTTCTGCACCAGCAGGTAAAGGCATGAAGAGAAATTCCTTGTCACAAAGAGATTGCCATTTAGATACACAGTGTACTGACAAAGGAGAGTGTAATGGGAAGCAAGGAGTGAGTAGAGTAATTGAATGATGCATTTAAGCATGCATTTTGTTATCTCTGTGGGGTTTTATGTTTGTTTTCTTTTTGACTTATTGAATTCAGTGTTCATACTTTTCAATCATTCATTAGCTAAACAGTTCTCTTGTGGTTTGAGTAGATTAGGAAATGAGAACTGGGACGAGCTAAAACTGGGGAAAGGGTGGGTATTTTGTTAAGCAGAGGCAGCTCACATCACTTCTGGAATATCTCTTGCTGCTTACCCATCAGCATTTACCAGGGATCTGCCTGATGGAGGCTCTGCTCTGCAGAACTGGTTTGTTCTGAATGCCAGGCAACGCAGCCTTTACAGACCAGGTGGTTTCCTGCAGGCTCTGCAAGTTGCCCTGCCAAAACCCAGCCAACCAAATCACTGGAATTTGGAACATAAAATGAACATAGGCAGAATCTGTCTAATTAACTTGACAAATCATGGAAAATGGGTGATTTTTTAGCATCTATCAGTCTATTAGATATTATTCTATGAGACAGCATAATGGAAAGAGTTTAAGGAATTATTTGGTTTTTTACCTTCTTATAAAGAGTCAAGACACAAGTTGGCTTCACATGACTTTAGACCTTTTCTTTGCACAAGAAACAATCCATAAAACCTATTTTAAATATCTTCCTTGGAAAAAATTTTGGGAAAGTGCCTTCTTTTCTCTAATAACCATAAAAGAAGCACTGAACAGCTATTCCAGATGAGGACATCTGCAAAACTGGTATCAAGTACGCAGATACAACATGGTGTTCCGGTTTATGGAATGTCTCAATCAATACTCCATGGGAGCCACGGGTCAGCAATTATTTCAAGTCCAAAACAATGCCAAACCTATGCAGACCTATTCCAGCAGGTCTATTTAATAAATATTCACTAGCAATCTGTAGAAGAGATGGTATTTGAAATATGCAATGTTAAGGAAAAAAAGTAAAATTTAACATACATTAATCATTTAGAGAATTCCAAGTGTTGAAAGTGAGTAAATTAACAGGTAGACTTTGGAACATGGTGCCCTAATTTAAAGAAAGTTAACATTAAAATGAAGAGGTTGAGTATGCCAAGCTACAATGATCTGTCTCATAGCTAGAATGAGCAAATATTTACAAGAATGATTTTATCCCATTTTTTAGCATCTATATAAGTAAAACTTCTCCCAGGCAAGGTAAGCAAAGTTTGACCATTTCTTCAATATAAAATGCAGAAAAAAATCTATTTGGAAACCTTACATGGAGAGTCTTAATTATCCAATCAAGTTGTACTTGTAATTACATATTACAGTCTCTTGGGACAAAAATCACATTTCCCTGTGCGCTTGTCCCTTACTGGGAAAAAAATATCCCAACCCACCAACCTGACTCTTGTAAGTTTTCACCATCCCACTATTAGAATATTGCAATGAAAATAAAATCTTCATGCTAAAAATATAAGCACAGTGTACATTCAGGGTCTCCAAAAGCAGGCTGAAATCTAGTTAGTCAATATTATTCCTTCCAGCTGGGGCAGAATTCTGTGTAAGTCTTACATCCTCAGAAATGTCAGCTCAGGTTCAGCTCTGACTTTTAAAAAGCAGCGATGCCCGATCACCTTTCTGCATTGCATTCATGAAGAAAAAAAGTTTTCAGGACAGTACAGGTGATTTAGATACAGCTTAAAATGGAAGACACTGAAGTCACCTCCATTTATATTCGATGCTGATGTAAACCACAGCATGTAACATTTCCAGTTGCTACACAGAAATCTGTCTGGACATTTGGTGGACTCTCCTGTCCATGCCTTGTTTCAGAGGCCAATTATCCCCAGCAAGGTGATTGTCAATATATGCCAAGAGGATCTCAACTGGCGCATTGGACTGTATAAGTGGGAGAGCATCCTCATATTTAGGATAACTCTGTCATTTCAACTATTTTTACAACATTTTGTTTCAGATACACCCAGAAGTAAATCAGTAACCTCAGAACATGCTTATCCTACAGGTTTGGCACTTCTCAAAGGATCAGTTTAATTAAGTGTGGGGGATTTTTTAAAATCTCATTTCATAACACTGGGGGTTTTTGGGTTTTCTTGGTTTTGTTTTTTTTTTTTATGAAGAGCAAAAAAATAACTTCCAAAACAAGTATCTCACATTCTGAAAGCTCTTTTTGGAACATATGGTCTTATCCTTCAGAAATTATGTGTTCTCTTGACACAGGCTGTGACAATCAAGTTGCACATGAAGTACTGCTATATTATAATTACTCGGTTATGCCAGGCTTCTCAACAAAACTTTCCCAGAAGTTCCTGTCACTCAATTTTTAAAGTGCATTCAGAGATTTGAAGCTTTAATGAGCCTTGATAGAGTTAAGTAAAGGTCCCACCCAGCCTGTGAAGGCAATCTCTGCTCCATTGCTGAATGCCTTGGCAACAGTGAGCCCCAGGCAACAAATACCAAGTCTCAGGCAACTTCCAGAGAATTCAGAAAGCTCCAAGCTAGAAACAAAGTAGCCCATGAAAATGGCATCAGCTCACACCCATCTCCCGGGAACAGATGGATCTGTGACATAAAGCTTTGTGAACTGAGAATCGAGCCAGGCTGGAAGCGTGGTACCACGTTACAAACTCTACTTGCATTTCCTCAACACCTTCCTATAAAAAGACTCATTATTGACATTATGTTAATACATTTCATGAGGGTCACCTCCTAGCCTCTTAACTTAATAATGGAGTGAATTTGGCTGGTGTATTAGCTGGTGCCCATGTGAGTAGCATTTTAAATCTAAATCTGAATTTAGTCCATATGGAATTTGCATCTCTTCCAGATCAATTTTGTACAACTGCAAACCCTGTGTTTTAAAGAGCTGTGCCCAGTCACTTCTCAGTGAGGTGCAGACTTTCTGATTTTCTCAGCTCTCTCTTTGCCATTCTCTTTCCAAAATCCAATGACTCCTTTCCTAAGGCTGCACAGAAAAAAAAAAAAAATTACAGTGCTAAGCTCTGACAGCTCACTTCAGCACAGCAAACAAAGCTACATTAATCATATACATCACCCTAATGAAAAGTAAATACAGTTCAGGGCTGGACATATTCTGAATAAGCCTCTGATCAGAGGTGCTGCCCTGGCCCATGGGCTGGAGCTGCAGAAAACACTCAGTCTTCAGCCTGGCATCTCTGCAGACTGGATCCACAGATGGGAGCTCTTCATGGGTCAGCAGCCTCCAAACCTCCCACTTCTCAAGATGCAAATAGATCCTCTGAACACACCAAGGAGATTAGCAGAGAAATAATTCCAGCCTGTGGCCAGATATTCATCCTGGGGACCTGCCAGACTTTCTAGTCAGCCAATCCATTTTTAAAGACAGCGTCTTATTAGCGCCTTACAGTTCTTGAATTACTTTGTCGAGTCTTTCTAATGAGACAGCAATCTGTCCAAGGGTATTAAGAGAAGTAAATGATAGACCTTTACTTTCTGATTTGATTACACAGGTGTATTCAAAGGTTAGAGGAATGACAGCAGACTGGAAGAGAGGAAATCTTACTTGGAGCAGTGGTTGGCTACATTATTTGAGGGAACAGTCTTGCAAATTTTGGCTTTAAAGAGAAAGATGATCTTTTCTTCTATCTCCCCTAACAGGGAATAGCTACAGTATATTCACCTTCCTCTTCCAGTGAACCCCAGTGCAACCTTCAGTCTTACATTATAGAACTTTCTGTATTCATATGCAATCTAAAAAAATTCAAACCATCTGCATCATCTTTTTCTCCTATTTGCATTTTACTGACCTTTAATTAATAATTCAGCAAGGTGCAATTCTTAAACTCATTTTTTCTAGTTCTTCTTCCTAACATACAAGCAGTATGATAAGTACTCCCAGAAAGGTAATTATGTATTTTATTAATAACGAATGCTCAAAACGACACAACTTTACCACTCTCACTTTACCATAGCCTTCAATTCATTTGCCTTACTTTTGCCAAATGGTTTGCCAAGTGTTACCACCCAATGGGTGATGTTCATCTCTTCAGTGATGTATTGTATTGTTTCAAGAAAATGAAAACTGTAATCTCAGTCTCACTGAAACAATGGCAAAGACAAAAGTGAAACTTTTCTCCTTAACTCCACTTGGCTCCAACATGGACCCTGATGCAGGGTTCCATGGGAACCCTGATGCATAAGTTTCCTTTGAGTCAGCAGTGAAGACAGACAGGAATGATTCATATCTCTCCAATATGGAACTGTGGGATGAATCCCTTCACCTGAGAAGGTGGAGAGCTCAAGCTTGGCTTGCTTCAAAGCCAAGTAGGCATAACACAAACAGCAGTTATGAATCATTCAAGTTGGGGAACCACACAGAAACTCAACATTTCCAACGGAAATGAGGCTGTTTGCATTTTCACTTCCATACCAGAAAGTTTAGAATTTATATTTAAATTTTTTATTACATACATTTCCCATCCGTTTTAGGTGCTTTTTTTTCTGTGTATACCTCCCATAGAAAAATCCAGACAGAAACCTCCATTTGTAGTTAAATTGCAAAGCAAAAACATCTTCAAAGCAACCATTTTATGTAAAGCACAACAGAAAGGATATACTGAAAATGAGAAGCTTCTACCAGAAAAGCATGATGAGGACCTTAGTTTTAACTCCTCATGTATGGTTTGGGTCCTGATCTTCAAAAACAAGGTCCTTTCTACATGGATTGTGTATTTAGGTCGTAGCCACGAGGCATCATGGGGTAAAAGCAGCACACCCTGTCCAGGCTGCTGCTGCAGGAGCATCCCAGTGTCCTCCAGCTGCCTCCCTAAGACACAGCAGGCTGGGTTCCTTTGGTCTGTGGATGTGGGGATGTGTGAAAATAGACTGTAAAATCATTCCCAGCTGGCAATTTTTCTCTAGCATCAGAAGTGCATCCAACATGCAAGGATTAGATGCGCTTTATTTCTATTTCTTTTTTGTCTTTCAGTGTAGAACTCTATGTTTCCTGAACTTGAGCTCTTCCCCAGCAAACTCCCATCAGCTGAGCAGTGTCATGTGGCTGCCCTTCTCCCCAGCTCCCTGGTCATGGGAGCACAAGTCACAAGTTATAACATTAATCTGTGCAGCTGCTGCCCAAACCTACAAGATTCACACAAGCCCGGGAAGAAAGAAACCAAGCCAAAGCAGAGAAATCTCTCTGTGCCACATCCCTTTGATGCCCTCCACCAATCCAGCAACATTTCAGCAATAACATATTGTGTGCAGACACAAAAACCCACACTTTAAATAATAGTCTTGTTACAAATTTGTAAACATAGCTAAAGAGCAATAATACCTCCCTTCACTTCTTGTTTTTGGAACAGCTGCTGTCACTGTTGCAGACCATCTGCAGACAGGAAGGTAACTTAGCAAATACTTCCAAAATCCTTCTGCTTAATGAGCAGGTAAGGAATGACAATCAAAAGCAGAGCTGCAGCAAGAGATGCTCATGCTTCTGTGTTCCCACACTTTTACCTCTTAGGGCTTTAATTTAAAGCTTTTGTTGATGAATTTGACCTGGCCTGGTTAAAGCCAACACAGCTCATCTTCCCTGCTTGCTTGTGCAAGCATTTCCATGAGCACCAGAGGGATGCAGTCTAACTCAATCCCTCTCTCTTCAGCCTTTAAAATAAGTGGTTTTATTTTTAAATATGAAGATCAGTCATTTGCTCCATCTGATGATCCCTCTCAGAAGATCTAAATTCACTGCTTGGCTTACTACCGAGCTCTCCTGAGTTCACCCTCCGGATTCTGATGCAGGGCAAGACATCCTGATGGTTTTGCAAGGAAAGAGGCACAGACAAGCTCAAGGAAAGGAAAAGGGCTGGGATGTGTAGAAAAGTGCTTGTTGTATGGGCAGCAGGAGGCAGCTCCAGGCGTGGGAGGTGAGAGAAGGCAGCACGCTGGGAGTGGGAGAAGGCTACAAAGAAAGTCAGCTTTGAGAGAGGAGAGTGAGGAACATAAGGAATATCACAGTGTGTGGGATGAGATGAGAACAGGGATGTAGGTTTTTGGAGAACTTTAAAACAATTATAGGTTTTTACCATGGGAGGTTCTGTTTGACTAGATCAGAGCACTTGCTTCCTTGTTACGTGCCTTGAATTGAAGCTTTCTTTGAAAGAGCTTGCTAACACTATTCCAATACTTTCAATTAACATTTTATTTAAATGCTTTAAGATACTTTCTAGATATATTAAAGGCTTACTGATGAAATCTTGAATGCAATTTACATATCTAAGTCACATTTGCATTCAATAACAAGACAGCTTTCCAGTACGGAGCATGTCATCAATAGCCCCCTTTGCTAGCATCTTCCTGAATTTCCCTAGCTGCAGCCTTCATTTCAGATTCAAAAGGTTACAGATTTAACTGGGAAAAAAAAAAAGATATAGTGATATCATCAATGATAGTAATCTTTTCCAACTATTAGGGGAATGCATTGTAGAGTACCATTTTAACATGTACGTAGTCCTTCCACCTCTTGGACATATCCTCAGGAGTTTCACAAGAGACACAAGCCTATTTCTTATTTTAATATTCATTGCCATCAAAAAGAAGAGGAGAAAGTGTTCATACCTTTCCTACAAATAAAGCACACAGTGTCAGTATCTTTCCACAGTACATCTGCATACTTCCTTGGGGGATTTTTCATTATAAAATCATATCTTAGTTATCAAGTCTCAGCACCATAAAGCACATATGGGATGTGTGATAAAAGCCCTTTTTTCTTTTCTTTTAATTTTTTTTTCAATCAGGAAACACTGGTAAAAGAGACGGGTGGTGAAGCAGATTTTTTTTTTAGGAAAACACATTTTGATAATTTCTACATGCAATGAAATCTAAAAATCCTGGTGTGAGAAGCAAGTGATGACTGATGCATTGATGCCTGAGAGCAGCAGCCCACTGGTGAGTGTTACACAGGCAGTACTGGACAGAGGAAAATCCTGTGCAACTGTCTCTAGTTACTCTGAGTTATTCTCACATAGCAGAATATTATCAAAGATGGCTTTGATGGAGGTTTGGGGCTTTTTGTTTTGTCTTGTGTGTCTTTTTCTCATATTAGAGTGATTTTTCTCATCTTAGACTTGATGCTTCACCATAAGATTTATAGAGACCATAAATCCTAAAAGCCTCTAGAAGGTCAGAAGAGACCAGCTTTGATGAATGCAGAATATGGGGCAGGGGGGAGAATTTGTGGCCTTTCCTTATTTATTGGTAGTCCTTATTTCCTTATTTATTGCTTTTGTGGACTCTAGACACAATTCTAAATCTGTGTGTTGTCTTACAGAATTAAATTAATACAAAACTACATTTATGAAAGGAAATATATTTTTTGATTTTTCGGTTAATCCAAAGAAAGCATCACAGCTGAAAGTCAGAAGAAAACTGGACATTCCTGTCTCTTGAAAAGGTAGAATAGAAGGAGTTATAAAGACCATAAAAGCACAGAAAACAAGGATGGAAAGCATTGCCTTATTCGCTGAAAAAAGGTTTGGGATGGGGTTGAGAATATTTTCTTCAGACATTTCTTTCCAAGACTGCTTTTCTCAACTTTGCCAGCCTGTTTTACACTGCAGATGCCAGATAATTCCAGATGAAGAGACAAACCTCTGCCTTTCTCCTGAACAACACCTCTCACACTGCTATAAACAGCTCCTGCCCCATGTTTTCTGTGTTATCCAGAACCATTAACAAAGCCCCACAGCACAAGCTCATAAAATATCACCTACTTCAGACAAAAAATTGAAAACCTCCTAGAGAACAGCAACCAAATTCACATGCCAGACTTTCAACATCTGCCTGAGCTTAGAATTCTTTTTCAAATGGGTGAATAGCTAAAAATGTCTGCTATGTCCCTGGCACAGTAAGATGAATTCAGGGTGGGAATTTTTTTCCCATTTATGTCACATTACCTGACGAAGCTGCTGAAGGAAGTCAATCACTCACAAGACAAAATGGAAGGCAGAAGAAATGAGGTGGAGTCTCTGGCTGCCTTGCTCTAACTATACAGCACTACAAGGAAGTAGAGCTGACAAAGGTTTTCTCAGTTCTTTAAAGAAACTTTTAATTCTTTTTTTTTTTAATCTCCTCAAGTCCTTGCCATTCATCAGACATGGGGTTTTTTTACAGAAAGACTTCAAGCAATCAGTCTAAAACCCCTGCATTAATTCTGAGAGGTTCAGAGACTGGAGAAGTACTGGGGTTGTGGCACGAGTTCATGCATAGCTCCACCAAATCAATATCCCCTTTAAACCACATTGCTCTTTTTCACCTTGCAAGTTTTGAAAGGGAAGACATAAGTTGCTGCTTTAACTGAATGTTTTTCTCATATGATTTCTTTTCCTATTTCTGCATGTGCTGCATTATCCCAAGGGATTCTGTGGGGTTTTTTTCCCCTGCTCCAGCTACAGAACTGTTATTTCCAGAGGCATTCTCCATAACACAGAGGGAAAGCAACAGCGCTACATCTTTTTTATAGGAGAAAGCTAACAAGAAATGCCAATTAAAAGTTTCTGCTACTGTACATTCCATTCATAGTGGAATGAATACTGTCTTTGGAAATAGGAGGCAGCTGTCAAACACACTCTGGACACAATAGTGCAGCTCCTCTGAAGAATAGGTCATGGAGGGAAATCAATAAATAAAGTACCATCATCATTAATCATTTTTGGAATTTTTAAATCAGCCAGATCATTTACAAGTTATCCACCAAGTTTCTTTTATTTTCTAGTGCTCAGCTTGCAGCCCATGCTTTGGTTGCACAAGTTTCTGCTGATAGCAGGACTGGCTGCAGCACTGAGCCCAGGGCTCCTCTGGGGTCACAGGGGCAATATCTGTTCTGTTATTAGAGAAATTACTCAGGGCAATTTCACAGTTCAGCAAAACAGACTTACTGCTCTTATGCACTGTGTGTGCATGCCTTAACAAGCACTTAAAGTTTTTCTACCTTTGTTCCTTTGTGCAAACATTCATCTTTAGCAGCATTAGAAATGTTAGTGAGTATGGCTTCTTTTCCTACTTTAACAAGGAATTACTACCTTGCATATAATAAGGTTTCTAAGGAGTTGGACTTCCCATCTCTGCTATAAATTCAGAGACAAAAAAGTAAACTCTATGCTTTAGAGAAAAACAATAAAAAAAGTAACAGGTGGCTTTTTAGTAACCCGATTACTTTTATTATTATTCTGAATATTCAGTGTTAGCAGCAACCATCTCTTCTTGCAGACTTCTTTCCAAATTCAATTGCTCTGTTCCTGTTATCTCTGCAGAAATAAATAGGGGCAGGACCAGGAAAGAGCAATGCTATTTCTGTTATATTTTATTTTACTTATTCTCAATGAAAATGAGAAGGTCTTTTTTACAGCTGCACAGCCTGTAATGTCAGATCCAAGCAATCAGCTAAAAAAAACCAAACCCACAGTCACTTTGCAGGTTTGAAATAAAAAAGGGGAAAAATAAAATAAAATAAAATAAAAAGAGAAAGAAATCAATTCATGTTGTCACAGCCTATCTAGAGTCATATTGTCTCCAGCCATTGATAGAAAATGAGAACATCTGGGGATTCAATTACTCATGACATGAATAATAATATTTCATTTTTGTTAAATGAAACTTTATAGTTGCAGGAACTTCTGCTTACTGCTCCATGCAATCCTGGAATGAAATCTGCCAGCAACAAGCCACAGTTCCTTTGGCATCCATGAGCACATCAGCACAGGTGCATCTGTATCCCCCAACACAAAAGCTTAAAAAAGAAATGAAATTTTGAACAACTAGTTAAAAGATGAGCTCCTGAGCTTCAAGCACAGAAGCTTTCCTAAATGCCACAGACACCTTTTAAAATCTTGAATTAATAGCCTCGTTCAGAAAAGCACATTTATCCTTTGAACCAAAGTCAGTGGATCCTGCAATTGTCCAGTATTTTCAATTAGCCAAAACCATTCCTCTAAATAGTATTGGAGCCATTTAGAGCCTTCTTTTAAGCTTCCAGTTTATGATTCTCAGTTCATGTTTCAAGAGGATGCTACCAAAACTGAGTTGCTATGTGTTTATTCTTCTTTCTTGATCAAGTAGAGCTGTCTACAGTCTTAGTGGCACTGCTGGGATCAAATCAGAGGATATTCATCTCACAGCAATGAGTAAGCAGCAATACTCATGCTGAAATTGCACTGACTTGTGCAATCACTTTGATATCAGCAGGACTGTTCTCCAAAATTAAGCATGTGAGCCATTGTGGCATTTGTATCTTAAAGTTCAGAAGCAAAATATACAGAAGGGGCTGAAAGATCTCTGCTTTTAGGGTTGGGTTTTTTTTGTGTCAGGTAAAGCCTAGTCTTGTTTTCCCTCTTTCTTTCTCCATGGGCATTCATTAAGGTTAGGTTACAGCAAAAAGCCATGATTTGCACCCAGTTTAATCACAGCTTTGCAGAGTCTTAAATGTTCCCTGCAAAAAATGGTGCGGGAGTTCTAAAAGTTCCAAAGGGTCTGGATGAAAAATATTTTCCATTACAGCCTGGAGATGAGAAGCACCAGGCCGGCACTTTGCTGCTGTAGAAATGCTGTGTATGGCACAACTTGCAAAATGCTCTGGGAGGATGTATACAGGAAAATGGGGTAGGTCCTCTGAGGCTCCAAACTGGCAAAACCTCCCCGCCAGTGAGAGAATTACCGCGGTGAGACACTGCTCCCAACACGGGAGTTTGGGGCTCAGGGTCTGCTGCTGACCACAGGAAAACTTTACGGGCTGCCTGCTTCCAATGGCAAGATGTAACCAGAAAAATGGGTATTACCTCACAGAAGCAATCTCAAGTCAGCACCCTCAAAAAATAAAAAATCCCAACACTTACTGCTTGCAGGTCTCGTGTCTGGCTTTATGCAACATTTCTATTCCTGCTGTGCTCGTTGCCTTTTAAAAATGTGTAACATTTATGGACTCCAGTAAAAATGTTTTTAATATAATGTAGATGAAGTATAAAGTGTTAACCTTGAACACCAGGGAATATGTTAGGACTTTTTTTTTAAGTTCTTTCAATAATTTACTGAGAATTGTCTAAGATTTGCTTTTAGTTTATAGCAAATCTTTTGGAAACATTCAAATAGTTGCAATTT
Source organism: Camarhynchus parvulus (assembly GCF_901933205.1). NCBI lineage: Eukaryota > Metazoa > Chordata > Aves > Passeriformes > Thraupidae > Camarhynchus > Camarhynchus parvulus. Next base: position 64,969,456 of record NC_044586.1, read on the forward strand.
TTGTAAATGCTACAATAGCAGTGATTTCATAAATAAAAGCAATGCTCAGAAGGCAGAGAATGTTGAAGAGAGCTTTAAACCAGAGTCTCTGCTGTCTTAGGGAGCGCAGTGTGGGTTTTCCTGACGTCGCTCCATCCGTATCTCTTGCTGCTGCTCCTCTGGGACCAATGGCAAGGATGGTGCTAAGAATTCTGCATATGAGCAGTTCACTCCTAACTATTTATAAAACACATGATATAATACTCTATATTATATAATGTATGACACATGCCTTGTTCATGCTACAGCAAAGGTACTAAGATAGAGCTTCTCTGTCATGTTAACAAATCTCCACTTCCGTTGCTGGTTTGCTTCTGCAGAACCTGATGTGTGAACACTTCTCCTTTCCCCAGAAATGCATATTTATGTCTGGATAAGTTTCATCCTTTGCACTGAATTTCTAAATAACATTATTTTGATGGTTTTAAGGGCTAAAGACACACTTAAGCAGAGGATACATACAAAGCACTAACTTGGATCACAAGTGTTTTGACTGAGCTGGGAAATGAAGTGAGGAGAGAAAATCAAGTTTAGTATTTTAAGTTGGTTTCATTTGCTGATTATTGCACTGGACTGGCATCTCAAATCCACCTGCAATGGTGTCTTCCTCTCTCTTCATCCAAACTCCTTTTGAAAGGCTTATTTTTTGATCAAACCCAAGAAATACCATACTTGTGTCAGTCAAATGTTCTCCACAGGCCGATGTAAATTTAACTTAAACCAGCAGTTCTATTAAGTGGGACACATAATGAACCTAAATAACTGCTCAATCCTGTTAGTGTGGCCCTCATACACCTTCTGTGTTTCTTCAAGCCCTGCTGCTTAGCATTCATGCTGCCTGATTTGAGACTAAAATTAGATTATAGGAATGCGTGCTTTTTACAAGAGGTCTTCTATTTGTTCCATAAAGTATTTAGTACTCTTTAGGCACTGTATAAATAAAAATAATCACGATCTTGGAATTCACCTTCAGGAATGGAAATTAAGAGATCTAAGTCCTTTCATTTCTACTGCACGTTATCCTCATTGGGCACGTTTAGCAATGCTTTGTAAAACAAGTTAAAAAGATGCTTGGAAGTCTGGTTAAGGTGAATAACAGAAAAAAAAAAAAGAGAAGGGAATATGTCTCTAGTTTTAGATCTTCACAATAGGGAATAAAAACAAAAGCTCTACCAGACTTTTAAGATAAAAATCTCCTGTCAAATTCATTAACGTTTTTGAGAGATGTCTACAGTTGCTGGGGAAAAATGGTTGTGGGTTCCAAACCAGGACTCTGAGTAAAATCACTTACACTCAGTTTTAAGATTCAAAGGCTATGTGTAATTATGAACCCTTTCAGGGCTGCTGTGATTTCTGAGGGCTCTGCACTGTGAGAAGAGTTCCTGCATTCTGGGTCAGAGCTGTATCAAGTCCAACAATGATTTCTGACTGACTTTCCCCCCTCCTTCTCAGGATCTATATTTAGGACTTAAGTACGAAATATTGAAAGTGTTTTTGAGGTTAAGCATGCCAATGTCCTCAAAACTCCAGCAGGCATCAGCTTACGTCACTTGGCACTTTAACACTTATAAAAGTCTGGCTGCTCACCTAAAATTAAAGCTATCATCAGGTGAAACATTTAGTCTGTGCTTATTCCCCCGGGCTCCATTTTCAGGCAATGGAGAAAGAAAAACAATTCCCAAGGTTATTCACCTTGCCCTGAGATGAGGCACCTATTTTTCTCCATTCCTCTCCTGATTCTTTTGACAGAGGACTTTTGTGATAGCTAAATTTAGGCAATATGAATCCTGCCACTGGTATCTTCCTAATTTTTGAATGAGAGTCATCAGTAAGCACATATGGATAATCACCTCTATGCTCCTTAGGCTCCTCTTAAGATTTTAAAAATATCTCTTTAGAAAGGGATCAGATTGCACATAAGTGTGTTTTAAGATTATCATTAGCTGTGAAAAACATATTTCAAAATGGCTGTAAAACAACAACAAAAAGAGACATGCCAACAGCTACTGCAAGGAATAGCTCCATGCTGGATTTTAAGGATACTGAAGCTTTCCTTAGGAAAAATAAAAATCAGAGTAGTAAGGAGACCTCGTGTATTATTTCCTCAAAACCTCCAGATTTGCTTATAATAGCATCAAGCTTGTTACCATCTCAAAGTAATTTATATTCCAGTGCCTCAAAACCAAGCACCATCAGGGCATTCCTCTACACCAGATAAAATGGGGTGCAGGCAGTCCTGCTGCCAGTACAGAAAAGCAGCTCAAAGGTTAGATGAAAGAAGTAACTCTTCAAAATGAACATCTGAGGCAAAGAGAAAGGTCAAACACCAGATTCTTTTACTTTTTTTTTTTTTTTAATAAAGGAGTGATTGGTTAGATTCAAGTCTCATTTTGAAATGAGTAGTTTCTTTAGAAAATAGCAGGCATCCAAATTATGGAAAATCTGCTCTTTAAGACAGTTGACGTGAGAACATTTAAATATCGAGGGCTGGAACCTTCTTCTTTTCTTTTTAATGATGAGGTTTAGGAAAAGATAGAAGATGATATCATTTCCAAAAACCAGCTCTGGATTACTGCATATAGTTTGACATTCAAGATATTTTAATATTATCAGCTAGCACTGCCTGCCATCCAGGATGAGCAATGTTTTCTTGACCAATTATTTATATGCCTCTAAAACAAGAGTGAGTTTTGAGAAAGGATTTATTTGAAGGTGGAAAACAAAACTTCTCCATTAGAAGAGAGGATCACAAATGGACTATGCCAAACACCTGCTTTATTTAAGGAAGAATAAAGCTTCAGTAAATGTAATGTGAGGGTATGGAAAATTCTGTCATAGTTTGGCAGAGACATGCCTGGCGTAGGCGGGTGGGCATTCAAGCCTGACATTACTGGCAAAGCAGCAGTGGTGACATGAGAGGACATGAAAACATGAGGGGTGAAAGGTATGACCTGGTGTTCTCAGAGGGAGAGAAGCTGCTTGCCAGAATATCTCAGCTGGGAGGGAACCAAAAGTGCAAACACAGAAGGCAACCCCAGCTCCCACCGCCTGTGCAAAGCCAGTGAAGACAGCAGCTGAGATGTCAGGTTGGTCTTTAGACCATGCCCCTATTACTGTCAGGAAAAAAATCCTTTTCATTTCATAGTAATTAAAATGCTCATAGATGTTTTATTAACTCACTCTACAGAGCCACATAGATTTTATAATTCATCCAAGCACTTACAAGTAGTTACTTGTGTTAGGCTGTCAAGACAGAAATGATTCAAAACCTTGTGTACTGAGCTTCTTGGAAGACATATCATTCCCTAACACAATGGTATTAGAAAGACTGCTGACAGATAGTGATCAAGAGATTTCATTTTGCTTGTCATATGGTGGGTTGTCAATTCTTCTTTTTGCTTTAGATAAAAGCTTAGTTGCATTAGATTTCAATAATGGTGAAGTTGCAGGTTAACATTTTTCAAAAGCACCAAAGTGACTTCAGTACTTAAATTCTATTTTCAAAATGCTGTAGATACCCGAGACCAGAAGCCTCTGCAGTAAATGGAACTGAGACATTATCAAAGAAATTTATGGAATGGTGGGGAATAAAACCCCAACTTAAGAGGGCCAAAGTTTGTACCCTACTCCAGACCACAGGTTTAAAATATATTAAGTTTGTAGATTACTAAAATTCAAGGATAAGCTGAAGATTTACACTTCCATTTTGAACATCCTTGCTTGTTTTAACACCAATGTATCCACTGCAGATTTCCTCCCACAGTTTTAAAAAATTTCTAAATGACAATTTTAAGATGGCCTTCACCACAAAATATAAGATTCCCTGAGTTTTGCTCAAGATTTAAGCGGGTGATTCGGTGATATTTCTACAAAGTTTTCCATTAAAAATATAAATGCAAATTATTAGTTTGACTTTTCCCCCTTATTTTAACAGCTTATAGGAGGAAGTGGCTGTTTAAACTTTACTCCCCCCTTGAGTGAAATGAAAAATTGAACCAGTACATAAAAGTGGAAAAGTAGCCCAGATTTTCCTTCTGTTAATACTAACCTAGTATTAAGCAAATAAATAATCCATGCGGTTAGCCTATATTTAAAATATTTGTTCTTCTTTAAATATAAAGTAACTTTCACAGAAACAAACAGAAGTGGCTAGAGACTGAAATCATTCCTTTGAAACTGAAGCTGAGTATTTTCTCCTTTAAGCTCCAAACATCATCTCCCTCATGCCCATAGAGCTTCACACTGTGCTCCAGGACTCCATTCATTCCCTGCTGCCCTCCACTGCTGAGCTCAGGGGCTGGCCCAGGAAAGGCTGGTTACAAGCTTAGCTTCCCCAAGATTTCAGAAGTTTATCCCCATTCATTAATTGCCTTTTTTTTCAATGGTGAATTTCTCCAATTAAACTGTATTTTTTCCTAATACTTTTAGTTTCCTCTGTTATTGCAGGTACTGACTATGTAATGTTGAGAGCAAACACATTTGAAACACAGCTGCCATAGCAGTTATAGAGCATCTAAAAGGAAAAAAAATAGGCCAGACCTTTATTAAATTTTAAAAGTATGCCTTCACTACACTCTTGTAAAGATCCAAATAGGGTATTCAAATCTCTAGAGATCACCAGTATAATTTCTTTATCATGTTCCATTTAAAATTTAATTATGTAGTCTACAACAAGAAGTATCTGAGTACTTTAAATAGGTCATGCAATGAACAACTTAATATTATTGTAAAGTTTTCCTTGTGAAGATCTCTTCTTTGATGTGCTGTTGCACACAGAAAGCCTTTCTTCGAAAAAACAATATACATTCATAGCTATAATAATGTAATTGAATATAAAAATTGTAAAGCTTCTTTATCACATTTAAAGTCTGAATTTTCAATTCATTCTCTAGCCTGAGCTTCCTGAAATCATCAGAAATAACTGGTAAATTAGAACTGACACAATATAATTGTACTGAATATTTTTATATCTTTCTACAGGCAAAGTTAATCTATTATCCTTACTACTAAATGATGTCCACCAACTCACATTTTTCTATTTTTGCCTATCAGTGATACACATACTTCAGTGGCAAGAGGAAGGGTGATTCTTCTTCCTTTAAATATAATCATTAGAGAACTATCAGCAGTATTTAATGGAAAATGAATATATTAAAAAACCACATTTACCAAGACACTTTGTTATATTTGGTTTTTTTTAAAAAATGCACATATGGAACCTCTCTTGGTTGCTACTGAGATAAGAAAATATTCAAAATATACTCCTCTATAGTTCTGACTAATTACTGGGCTTGATGGGAGCAAATGCCTAATTCCACCTCTTTAACTGAACTATGAAAAAATCAGAAGGGATTTTTGAGGCTTTTTTTAAATGACAACAACAACAACAATAAATAATTAATGCCGCCAGTGCCAAAACTTTCTTGACAGTCAGACAAAATATTCCAAGTACAGAAACATCTGTTCACACCTACGCCACTTGCAGTGAAAACCCTTTCACAGGTTTGCAAGTGCATGAAAATGATTTGATCAATCCTGGCCACAAATATATCCAAGAGCAATCACTGCTCTGGGAAAAGGCATTGTGTTTGCCTGGACAAAGGAGAGTTGGATTTCTGGTGCTACAGGGGACTTACTGTGCCCCACTGGCCAAAATACAGCGATGTGAATCCCAGCAATGATGGGAAAGTGGTTATTAATTTTGTCATTTCAAGGTGCAACACCTCAAATTTTATATGTTGTAAAGTGGTTTCCGGGCAAAGGTGGAAGAAGATATGGGGAAATTAGACTATTTCACTCCTATGAATTAATAATCGCAAAATGAGTCACTTGACGTTTGAAAGAAGAACAAAAAATATTAGATTACTACATCACATCATAAGATTAAAAACCCCAAGGAGCTGTTTGCTTAGAGAAATTCAGGAACAGGTGAATCCTGGAGAAGACTGGAGAACAAGCCAACCTGTGCCTAGCTGGAAACATTTGTTTTAAATCATGACAAGATCATTTGGTTTAATATTTATAACACAATTACAATGCCTTGTGCACATTGCTGGTATAATCTGATTTTACTTGTGACATCTTACTGCAGTTGAAATTAAAGCCTTGTGGTAATAATTCAAAAAGCACATTTAGACAATCATTAATGGCAAGTACGAAACGGGATGTTTATTCAAGCACTTATGCGTCTCATTTTAACTTTAATTTGAAGTGGAATTCATTTCTGCAGTGTAAGGACTCCATGTTTCCAGTATATTAGTCCTATAATACCTCACCAAGTGCAGTGAAACTGGATTTTTTTCCCCCTTTTTTTGGTATGTGTGTGTGTATGAAGAAATGCTATTATTTTGCAAGGAAGATGAACAAAATCTTTGGTGTCTGGTAGGCCTGATCACTGGTCAGCTCTTCAAACACATGGCAAAATGTCACGAGAATATTTTCTTGCACAACCATGGAGGCCAAGTGACAGTAAGCCATAAAAAGATATGCATCTATTAAATGAACAAATCATATAAATCACATAAATGTGTACACACAGAACAAAGGAGTACATTACACAGGGAAAACTCACCATATGTAGTGAAAATATACTTTTTTACAGCTTATCAATATAAAAAAGTCAACGAATATACACCACACACCCTCTAAAGAAAGGTGGATATTTTTTCTCTGCCTTAGAATCAGAAGCATCTTGCATATATTATCATGCTTAAAGAAAACTGTCCTTCCAGTTGAAATATTCTTTTTACATTATATGTTGTTTGAACTACAACCCTGCTTTAATCAGAGGATAGCAAAACCCCTCAAAAGCATAACCCCACTAAAACCCCTTGCACCTCAGAGAGCAAAACCAGTGGCAGAAGGTACAAGAGGACTGGGAGCATCTTTTTTTACCTCACCAGGCATCGCTGACAGATTACCATATCAGATTTTTTTTTTCCCTTCTCTCCACCCTTTTCTCTATCTGCATGATTACAGCATTTTATTGCATTCTCTAACAATATGTAGACAAGTCTCTCTTCAAAAACCTCTATCACAGCCTGGGAGTCCTGTCTACTTCTATTATTTTATGAAAAGGTTTCTCAGCATAGAAGAATTTGGTCTAAGCTGCTTTCCTGCTTTCCAAATGAAAATGCCTTAAGACAGCTTTTTTTTCCCCCTCCTACCTCCAAGTTTCCCTCCTCTCATCCCTCAGGTGAGATGTAAAGCAAAAGCCAAACCACCTGCCATGGGTATAATTGCACAGCTGGAAGGAAGCCACAGCTGGGATTTTTCTCATCAGGTGCACAACTGTGCTGAGCCTCAAAGCAACTTCAACTCGTTGCTTTAAGCTGTGTGGGCTTGGCAGTGCCAGTATTTCAGTGTCATTTGTCTGTCTGTGGCATGCAGGGAGCGTTCTCCTCTCTGCACCCCCGGTTCTCAGTATCCCAGCAGTTTTCCCTAGGAAAAGGATCATGTTCTGCCTCCAAAGGTCGTGCTTCTTTCAGCACCTTCCAGACATTGACACACAGATGCGGTTTAGAGCAACTTGCTTACCTTGGTAACGTTCCAGATAACTCTGTGGCAGTCTCTCTGAAAGACACAAAGGGAGGAAAACTTAGTTTGTGTTTTAAACAGCTATAAAATTTTTAAGATGCCTTTGTAGTGCTTGTGTTTTATAGGAGTGCAGAAACACATCCACAGCTCCGTACGCAAGCGCGTCACTGGCGGATGCGGTGCCCCCCTGATCACACACAAAAGAATGTGAAAAAGCAGACGATGGAGTGTGATCTAAGGATCTATCAGAATCGAGTTCTCCGTGGTACAATTACTCATTTTTTTAGGCATAAAATTATCACTATTTTAAATGCCAGCACTGCATGATCTTACATAGACAAAATGTAGCACTGGGCCAATTTTCCAGTGGAAAATGTTCCCTTTTATTTCAGTGCCGCAGCAAAAGCAAGGCATTAGACAGTTCTACAAGCAGGTTACGCACTGAGAAAATACCATGCTAATGTTAAATCCTCTTATGCTGGTCCTAAACAACAGCTATTTTCCAAATATGTGACTTTTCGTCCAATTTACTTGTCTGAAACCCTTTTGTGGGTGTGCAATTTGTTTGAGGGAAGCTGAGTGCGAGATGGTGAAAGTGGGCTAATGTAGTGGTATGTCACATTAAAGTACAATTAAATGCATTACCATTACCTATGTACACAGGCCTTAAAATACATCCCAGATTTGTCACCACTGCATGTCCTTGTTTCCCTCCCCAGCAAATTTGCCTAGACCTTATCCAAGAATCAGGAAAATGGCTGGATAGCTCCATGTCTCATTTCTCTCCCATACGTAAGACCTTAAAAAACAGCAAGAAAGCTTAAGAGGCTTCATTGTCTTAGACTTGACCAGGTGCCCATCTCATTCCACAGTTTTCTTGTCCAGTTACAAAATTTATATCTAATATACAAATTTTCTGCATGAAAAGTAAGTGGTTAGTTCATACCCTGATTTTTTCAGCTGAGATAGAAACTGTAAAATTTCACATCTGTAGATGAACTTAGGGTATGGAACAATTCTCAACATAATATTTTCTTACAATTTACAGCAGAGAAAACCCTTCCATCCACTTTTACAGTTGGGGGGAATCTTTTTTTGTAAGGGGAGGTGGTAGTAATTGAGATAGGTCCCAAAAATCTTCCTTGCCTAAACAATTTACAAAACTATAGATCTAGTGATCTCTTTGTAGTGAAACAGCCCTATATATTTTTGTTGCAAGAGTATGAACCTTATATATACAGATTGAACCTCAAAGGCTAATTTATGTATGCATCCAAAGAAAAAACAATAAAGAAATAAATTTTTGAAGGCTCTTCTAGAGTTTCCCCATGTTCTGAAGTCACTTTTCTTGATGGGACAACTACAGAGATAATATATTAAAACCACAATAATTCAGAGCACCTCTTCAGGAGATTTTTCTAGATTTTTCTAGTGCTTTTTGGCACTACATGAAATGTGAGCAGCTATGAGGGTTTAATTTTTTTTAATTACTTTTTTTTAAAATTTATTGGACATCCCACAGTGACACTAGGCTTTTTCCTTAATGGTTACGCTGACAGTTGCAGCCTCCATTACAGTGTCAGAGGAAATGAAATGGTCCCTCTAAACGTGCACAGCTTTGCATTTTCAGAGTCTCTATCTCCAAGCTGTGCAGTTTACTGGGCACAGAAGGTTGCCTTAAACCTCCCAGTGCTTTGCTTCAAAAGGCACAGATCAGAACTGTGTTCAGTGGTTGCAAAGAAGATTAGGCAAGAAATAAAAAAATGACTCACACCCTTTTCTTGCATGCACCATTCAGCAAGTCCAGCAGATATTTAAGGCCCCTCAGAAAAAAACAGTTCCCACCCCAGCTAAGGCATACAGGTACATATTTAGCAGGTGTCTGTGATGAACAAAGTCCATGATATAAATGACATCAAAAGGTGAGAGCTAGGAGGAAGAGCAAGTGAATGTAAAGAGATAAGGAAAAAAATTAGAGTAGAGCAATACAGACTCCATTTCTATGGGTTATTTGATACAGCTGTACATTTTAGATATTTTATTTTGATTAAACTCCTGCACATTGGTATCACACCACCTTATTTTCCAAGCCCTACTCATGACTTATACACTTCAAAGAATTCGTATGATATTTTTTGTAACCTACCAAAGAACCAAATCACAAAATGGTTCCAACAGTCAGGACATTTCCCCTTCCACCGTTAATCCCAGATATCATCTCTTTTCATTGAAATGCCTTCTTTCTTTTTTTTTTTTTTTTTTTTTAAGGAAAGAACCTGGATCTGGGCATCTCTTTGTTTCTTCTTCTAAAGGGGCTCCGTAGCCTTTAGCTACCCATTACTGTTCCAACAACAGAATGGCACAAACTTTATTGCTTTAGGGTATGGCAGCACATTTTATAAAGTAGCAGTTGCTCATCCAGCTTAAAGAGGCAACCAGGCACATCATGGGTGGGTGCTGCAGGAAGCATCAAGAAGCAGAATCATGTAGGTTTAAAAGAGGATGTTAAACTGGAACCATGCTCTCAGTTTCTGAGCAGAGCAGTGAGTGATTGGTGCATCTAAATTTCTAAAGATTTTCATTCTTGTTAAATAACTCTCTCTACAAGGGATGTTAGCATTGTGGAAACAATTATTAAATAGTCGATGCAGTGGTAAAAAAATCTGAATGTGATCAGAATGTTAAACAAAGACACTGCAGGTCTTTAACAACATGCATTTTAAATGTAATTAATTTTGTTGCAAATTTCACATTTGGTCAGATCAAATTCCATTTTTGAGCAAAACTATGTAAAGTAATGGTTTTTGAAATACAGATCCAACTCAAATAAAACTCAAAGTCACAAGTAAAAGTCTGATTAGTTCCTAACTATCCAAAGATTTCACTGCTTCTCATCAACTCAGTAAACACTTCTACCATAAAAACAAATTAACCCCACGTTAGACTATGAAACTAAAAATATTATTTCCCAGAAAACAAACACAATTATCCCCACCATGCCATTGAAAATAAATGATACATGGACTGCTGAAGATGGTTCATGTCCCTGGTAAGTGCTCCTATAAATATCAGGAATTGAAACACCACTCTATAAATATATTTCATGGGAGTTTAAAAAAGAAAATCTTTTGGAGCAAATTACTCATCAAGAAAACCCTTAAAGTTTGTTTAAAGATAATAGATACTCATTCTGTAGTCATTCAAGAAACTGAAACTAGACTTGCACAACCAATTTTCAGACCCCTAGTACTCCCCAGTGACACACACAATAAATATAACTCACAATTTACTGTATCTACAGGAAGAAAAAAAATCTTGGATGAAAACAAGAGGATAATACTTAAAGGGAGAATGAATATAAGATCATGTATTTTCACATCCTGCCAGAGATATGAAAGGACGACCTTGAAAAAGAGTAAGGATGGAAACTTGAATGCTTTGTCAGAGCTGCCCTGAATTCCACTGAAATCGGCTCCAATGCAAATGGGATGAGCTGATGCTCAACAGTGCTAAGGCAAGGAGAGGACCTGGCTGAAGACCCTGGAAAAGCTGTGATGAGGAAGGTGGCATTATGGAAGAGCAGGGCAGCATTTCCAGGACGGTCATTTACAATTTGTAAGCATTTTGTGTTCAGCTGCACAAACAGATTTGGGACAACATGATCTGTAAGCATGGAAGATGTTGAAACCTGGAGGGTTGGGTGGGAGTTTTGCACCCCAAAATATTGTACCCTCCCATGGGGTCTTGCTAAAAAGCAAAGTTACAAGTTGCTTCTGAGACCTATGAGGAGCTTTGTCCTACTGCAGGAGCTCTGCACTCGAGAGGACCATGCAGCTCTTCTCAAAGCCCAGAGAGCCAGTGTGGGTGAACCAAGCACCACACACGCATTTTGTCATTTCTCTCTACAGGCTGAGAAATCCTGCCCGTAGGATTGGAGTAGGATGTATACCAAAGCAGAAAAGTATAAATATTTTAGTCAAAACCTTACAGTGAAGTGGAAGTGGGAAGATCTGCATAAAGATCAGCAAACAGACTTTACTGCCTAATAGTTCTGTTTAAAAAGAGTTGTTCAGAAAAACTCTTCATAATATCTGGAAAGTGTTGTGTTTATAATAAATGTTTTGTTCACTGAGAAATCATATGGTGCTCTGCTCTCTGAGGCTGACTGGCAGCTGTTGTTACCCACCTACATGCAGGATTTGACACAAAACAGCTCTGAAGTTTGAAACTGCAACATTTTGCAGTTTGCCCAGAGAAGATGTGGCTGCCCCATCCCTGGAAGTGATGACAAGGCCAGACTGGATGGGGCTTGGAGTGACCTGGTCTAATGGAAGATGTCCCTGCCCATGGCAAGAGGCTTGGAATGAGATGATCTTTTACGTTCCTTCCAACTCAAACCATTTGATGATTTTTGCTGCGTTTCTGCAGCAATGTAAACTGAGGCACTAGAGACAGGGCAGGTTTTAAAGGGCAGCTGAGGTCATCTGGGCTAAATGCACTGCAGTAACCTGAGCAAGTACTGAGTTCAAACCATGCAAGTCAAGACTACACTTTGAAATCTTCTTTTAGTTCTGCAGGATCATGACCCTTAGTGATTCGGAAGCTTTAGGTCTCCACCGAGAACAATTTTTGTTCTGCAAAGGAAAGCATATGGATCCTAGCTAAGCAATCTGTCAGGGTGCTGGGAAGATGCAAAAAAAGGCAGCAACACTTTCCTGCAATGGTGTTACCGTTCTTCCCTTTCCCATCTCACACTTTGAGGAGAGGATAAAGCCCGCCTACGGCACACAAGGCACATGAGGATAAGGACGAAGCTGGAGAAGGGATCTGCATGGTGTGCTAACACAAATGCAGCTCAGATGCAAGCAGAAAAGCCCCAGGATGCAGAATAGTCTGGAAAGAGATGTGCCCTAACCCTGAGGTCTTGGTTTTAGGCATCAGAACCAGCAGTCAGCATTTCAAGGAGGGTTAAAAGGTCCTGTCCTCTTCAGGACAGGTGAACCTGACCCCTTTGATTCCCTGGGGTGTACAGAAGCAGTAACTCCATTACTTGTGCTCATTTTCCTTAAAGCACAAAAAACTCCAATAGGTTAAACTGGTATTTCTGATTTGGGTGAAACATTCAACCCTTCACTAAACAGAGTCTTACCACCTACTGGATGGGATATATTTGTAAACAGAAAAAAGCACACGTGTAAGAAAAATGAGGTATTTTGGATGATCACTTGAAAAGTTATAGGGTTTTGCCCAGGAATATCCGTTGGGCATAACTGGATAATGCCAAGAGTGCTGATGTATATAACACATTGAAATACTGTTGCTAACTAGGAAGTTCTACCTTGAAATATTTCCAAATATTTCATAACCATAAGTTGTTTGCTTTGCCCCAGGGGAAACTTGGACTTGGCAGAACAAACAACTCACCTGATGCTTTTCACCACTTTTTCCTGGCTCTGCCTGTTCACTGACTCTGCACCACTGACTGAGCAACACAAGAAAATTGGGGTGGAGAAGGCTCCAAATTTGTTGTTGAACAACACCCCTCAATAACAGATCACCAATAAAGCTTTTTTAATTGTAGGGTCCACAATTGCAGACACATTCTCTGCTCTGAGACATGCATCAGCAATGTGACAAAAGACAGCCACTAATTGTCAGCATAAAGCAGAACTAAGGAAAAGTTTACAAAGGGATGAGAAGGATTTTCCACTCAAAGCAGGGGAGAACAGCTGAAGAGGAACTTTAAATTAGCTTTAAAAGAAGGTTGTATCAGGAGGAATATAATTACTTTCTTGGAGTTTCACCAAGACTTGGGAGTCAATGCCTCTACTCTTGCAGAATGGTGCAGTGGGATTTTTAATGACCACAAATGGTCAGGACATTGATTTTACATTCTAGGTGAAAAATGGCACCTCCAAAGACACATTGTTGTCTCTGCTCTTCCTAAAATCACTTTGGGGACTGCATCTGCCTTGACTTGGAAGAATTAATAGTGTATATTGAAATACCATTGTGAGACACAAGATATTTCACTGGTCTTAAATTGGATAGTTTCTCAGATTTGTTAGTGTGCAGCAGCACTAACTGGCTACATTTGGATAAAATATAAGGTTTAAATTCTGGATTCAGTTTTGCTATGATTAATTTAATAGGTTTCAGAGAAGACTGTATTTTTTTTTTTTGTATCACATGCCCTTTACATATCTTTTTTGGTAGAATTATTCTCTATGTCAACTAAACATCAAAATGGTCAAAAGCAATTTAATCTTTTAAAACCCTTAAACTATTAAAAACTATCAAGATTTCAAATTGATACTTCTGTAAGTATTTTATCTTTCACACATTAAGCAGCAAATAAATACAATGCCATGTTATATCTTCACACTGAGCTTAGCTACCTAACAAGGATCACACATTTGCAGCAGAAATTCTGCATAAACAGTCTCTGAATGTGCTATTTAAGTACAAGCTAAATACTCTTTTTTTAGGAAGTGATGTAACAAGTTCATATGTAAAAATCTATTTCTATGCAATGTGACATTCTGCAAGATTAGCTGACTGAGATAAAGGACATGAACAAACATGCTTGTTGTTTTCTCCCATGATTATTTTTAAAAGCCGCATTTTTCAGTATTCTAAATTTACTACTTCTGAATTTTTTTTTATTCCTCCTTAGGTATGAGGAAAGAAATCTCTATGTAGTCAGTGATAACCACCTGCCTTGAAAACTGTCCAAGTCCAGTGTACATCCTGTGTACAAATGATACGCCAAATAAAACCTGCCCTCATCCTTGTGACTACTTTATATATTTTATAAAAAATTAAGCTTTGATTTACCCTTAACCCCAACATTTTTGAAGACAGCAATATTATAACTTACAAGTCAAAGCATAATCCAGGCTAAATTCTCACTCCTTTCAGTTTAACTACCACTCCCAGCTAAGATTTTGGCCTCTTGTCTAACTATCCACCAAGGACATCACATGAAACCTCTCTCATACATCTTTTGCTCTGCTATTAATGAGCAAAATAGAAATTAATTAGGTGGGAGAAACACAGCAGTGTCCATTTGAGAGACTGGTAATGGAGGCATGGATGGGATGCAATTCAGCCAGGGTCACTAGGGAGAAATGCCAGGGCATGGAGAGGAAATGGAGATCCCACTCTGGTGCTTTGCTCCAAGGTCAGACCCCGCCTTTGTGGATGTGGCTCTTGCTATGTGTTTTCTCAGGCAAGTGGAGCATTTTGAAGGTTAAGAAAGCTTGGAAAGCTTGGATATGAAGAAAGAAAGCACTGTGGGTACAGGATTTGTCTCTCCAGGACACAGCAAGCAGCAGGAAGAACATGGGGGAGAATCCACCATGGTACCAACTCCAACACCCTCACCCTGTTGGTACAGGAAGAGAAAGAAGTGATGCACAGGCAACTGCCTCAGGGAGCCCAGCAGGAGGAACATACCCTCTGTCTCTCTCCAAAATGCAAAGAAAGATCATCCAAAACAGAGCAGATGTTCCTCCCCATATGCTCATTGAACCTGCTGTAATCTCCCAGGGTAGAAAATCTTACACGTTTGGTATTTGCCTGACCTGTAGCTCGTGCTACCCTGCCACTGGTGCAGTGTTACTTTACCACCATCTCTTCTCACTGTGCCAAGGAAAGGAGGGGAATCACACCCAAAGTCTCAGCAGGAACTTTGGGTCAAACTTAGTTGCACAAATATAGAACTGCAGGAGAATTCTGGGCCATGTGCTAATTCTACAGAAGAATTCTGGAGCCGTAAAATGGTTTGGGCTGGAGGATCATCCCATGGGCAGGGAACCTTCTTCTAGACCAGGCTGCTCAAAGCCCCATTTAACCTGGCCTTGGACACTTCCAGGGATGGGGCAGCCACAGCTTCTCTGGGCAGCCTGTGCCACGGCCTCACCACCCTCATAGGGAAGAATTTCTTCCTAATATCTGATATAAATCTACCCTCTTCAGTTTAAATCTGTTAACTCTTCTGTCACAGCACTCCCCAGTGAAGAGTCCCTCCTTCTCTTTCTTGTACATCCTTTCTGGTACTGGGCGGTGCTATAGGGCAGCAGGGAACCTTCTCCAGGCTGAGCAACCCCAAGAAATCATACATTCACAAGGTTGCATGAGATATATGCAAAAAGACATGGAAATTGTTCAAGTTCTATAGCCTAGATTAATTCCTTCATTTCTGACATGTGGTACAGGGCTTCAGTAAGTTTCTTCAGATATTTAAGACTTTGTCATACTTGTATAGGGTGAGAGGCCCAGTTATGTGTACAATTCACACAAATGTCTTTATGATGAGCCATTGGTTGGGTCAAATGTTGATGTCTTCAGCGATGAATGCCAAAAAGAAAAAGCCACCCTAACAACTGTTTTCTGTTAAATGCCCACACCTCACTCTTCCTGCCCATATTTCCCTCACAAATGTCACAATGTCAACAGTTCAAAACTCTGGTGTTCCCTGATGTCAGATGTTTTCACTAATATACACAAACTTCAAGCCACTCAAAAAGTTTGGAGGCTTTATTTAAACTTATTTCAGAGAAGTAACTTGATTCTCTGCCAAGAAATGCCAAGCTTGGAAATGACATCTCATCTTGGTCTCAAAATACTTTACTGGAGCTAAACAACTTGGATACTTCAGCTATTATGTATTCAAATAGTTACTGATTTTCTTAGCCAATGCAGGCTGGGCTGAGATGGGCATTTGGGGATCTCTGAAGTTTTGTGACTTCTAGAACAAAGTGAGATGCTAAGTATAGGTACCTTGGGAGAACCAGTGTAAGTTAGGAAGGGGATGGTCTTGTTTGCCCAGTTCAGTATGCAAAAATATAGGAATGGCATTGGTAACTACCAGGGGGGAAAAAAACCACAAACAAAACCAAACAAATTTAAAAAAACCCCATGACAAATAAAAACCTCCCCAAAAACAACAACCCCACTTAAAATCCCACAAATCTCTTTTCATGCACCTGCTGAAATGGTTAGTTCCTTTTTGTAGTTGTTAATCAAGGGTAAATTTGCTTCTTAGCTCCTTTCTGTCCTGATATCTCCTCCTTGTAATACAAAATACAATGGTGCCAGGTTGAAACTTGGGATGGAATAGGAAAGATGTAGAAAGGACTCCGAATAGGCCTGACAGCCAGAAGTCTGTGTCCCATTAGCTGCAGTTCAAAACAGTCCTCATACTATTTCCATAAATACTGTGGTATCTTCTGGAGTATCTCAGCACAAACTGCAGCAGATGTTGGATGCTATTATTTCTTCATTCTTGCTCATTTGTTGTTCATCTGTTATTTTTTGCCACTTTTTTTTCCCTCTTGCCACCTGTCCTCCCACAAATCCAAAATGTTAAAAACAACACAGTCAACTTTTGTTCTTATTGGTGTATCTACCACTGTCCAAAGTTAATGGGAGAGGGAAAGAAAAGAGATTAAGATCTAACTCCCTGTCTTATTTCTGACCTTAAAAGGATGGGTAGAGTTTATTTTTGACAACCCTAACCAGAGAGAATAAATCTGCTGAGCTGTCCACCTCAGGAAATGGAAGTACACAAGTGCCATTGTTCTCTAACAAGTTCATAAATAATATTACTGAACAATATAGCGATGAGGTTGTGAAATTACGATATAAAGTGTTTTAAAGTGTGAGTTACCCATGATATAAATCTACAAGCAAGCCCTTTTCTCCCCAGCCACATCCAAACCCAAAGATGTTAAGATAGTTCTTTAATGGCAAAAACTATTAGACTGCAATATGTAGCAGGTTCATCTATTAATCATCAGACCATTTATGTTCTGTAATTCTACCACAGTTAAATAACATGGACTACTAAGTACCTGAATCGGCTATTAGCAACCATTCCTGCTCATTAAAACTCACTTATTTAGACTTTAGCAATGGTAAATGTAACCAGCCCTGGAGGAGTGTCACAGTGCTTGGAAATGGCACATTAAGCTTCATTTACCCAGCTACACTGGAAGGCAGAGGGGGAAGGGAAAAATACAGTGATGGTCCATAACAAAGCTCAGAAGCTTTTTGAAGCTGCATTAAGAAAATGACAAATCTTACAAAGAGAGCCATAAAGATTCCTCAAGTACAACAGTTCGGCAAGGAGCTATTTATCATGGTTTGTTGAAAAGACTCCTACGTTTGATACTATTGGACTGTGAGAGATGATTATTAAATGTAATTACAGAAATAGCACAGAAATAATAGTTTATTGCAGAGCATAAGCAACGCTGTATTAACAAAGAGGAGTGGGGAACATGTTCAGCATTTGCAATGGTATCATTAGCTTTTCTGGGAACACATACACAAATGTATACACATTTGATTCCATGTTGGCTTCTACTAACCAGAATTATCCTTCAAGAATTTCTGATCTGGGTCAATGAATCCGTCTATCTGTGGAGTGAGGAAACAGAAGCCAAAGTGGATTTCTATTTGGGTGTCAGCTTTTATTCCTTTTCTACTTAACACAGATTTATTAAAAAACAATCACAGCCTGCTGTCCAGAAATACTGCTTGCATTTGCTTATTAGCAGCTCCGTAATAGATACATTTTTGCTACAGTGCTGCCATTTGAAGTGAATGATTTATTTAGAGCACGCCAGTTATCACGAGATTCTCCACCTTGTAAAACAACAAGTTTTGATTTCTTATTGTTACCTGCAGGAATGAGTTTAATTTCTATTAGACTAACACCTCAGCATGTTTGCTTGTGTACCCAGCCATCAATTTTACCTTTTCTTTTTGCTGCAAAGTGATTCCACCCAATTCTTTTCACTCTTGAATATATCTGCCACTCACTTGTGCATTATTGTCCATCTTGGTGAAATCCCTTTTATTAAAACCACACAGTTCTTTCAGAGAGCTGATTTGGGGTAGGTATCCACACTTTTCCCAAATCACAAAGACAAACATACTTAGAAGCACAACTTCTTACAACTGGGACTGTGGTTTGTGCCAGCAAGCAGGGCAAAAAACCAACCCTATCTCAGCAGTTCAAAAGTTCCCTTCTGGCCCACCAAGTTTTAGGCTAAATTAACTCTGCTACTGGCCCAAGACTGAAATATTTTGCAAAACTCTATTTTGGAAAGAAGGCATTCTTTCCAAATGACAGATGGGCTTTATTTATTTTTGGGTAAAAGGAACAGCTTAACACAGGTTGGGAACATGGGAGAGCATCCTGGCACATCAAGACAAAGGCTGAAAGCATCTGACGTACTGAGGAGATGCAGAAATTATCATCACAAGACCATGCACATGTTCATGAATAATGTGGTGCACACTGACCCCTGCTTCTCCTTCAGCAATGAGCTGTTTTGGAGCAGGAAATGCAGCCAGTAGTTTTGAAGCTCAGCAGCTTCCTTTAAGCATCTGTGCTCCCTCTTTAGTTCGTTGTATAACGACAGCTTAATGTTTTACAGGCGAGGCTGCACTCAAAGACAGGAGCTGCGTGCACTCAGCTGAAAGAAAGAGGTGAGGCTGTAAATCAGGTACAAGAGAAGAAATCAGTCTACCTTTAGGCATTCCCATTTCTGGGTTTTGTTCAAAGCAGCATTTTCACATTTTCTAAAGACTCATAGGTTACATTTTCAAGGGGTTTGAACCTAAAAAACTTGTGGATAGACTGTTAACAAAGATTTCCAACCATGCTGCAGAGTCCTTGGGAGCTCAGTATTGCTTGTATTGAGATGCTTAAGAAAAAAATCCCTCTAACCATCTATCTGCATCAGGCTATACACAAAGGCATTTGGGAAAGTCTCCCCTGGTCCTACGCATCACTGGTGTAAAAGAAAACAAGTTTTCCTTTTGAAGGTTTTTGACTCCTTTGTAACAGACAAATCATTGCTGCAGCACTTTCCAGCTGACAATTATCTCGCCATAATAGCTGTAAAAAATAAAATAAAATCAACACGGATGGAATTCCAAGTAGGAGACCTAAATTAAACTTAACTATATTCGTAAAACTGCACCTCTGCTCAAAGTTGCTCTGCACACTACACATATGCCAGGATCTCTTAATCTGCTGCTGATGTGCTGCATATTGCAGTCGTGTGCAATTACAGTTAGCTATAATTAAGAACAATTACTACTTTTATTTCTCCACTTGTTCTTTAAAAAGCACAGTTGTAATAAAACTTCCCCCCCCCCCTTTTTTTTAAAGGTGAATATAATTATGCATCCCTATAACATCTCAAATAATTAGTTTCTTCTGGAACAATTTTCATTCTAACTGTCAGATCTGCCATCTATAGATCTAAGTCAATAGAACACATTGTAAAAAAAATTCTATTATTAACCTTTTTTCACCCCTTAAATCTGCAAAAGAATTTGAAGAAATTGAGGAATTCATTGCTTAAAAATTGAAAGACCAAATGCAACTAACTCCCCTTCCCCAGCAATACCTTCTTAATCATGCTGAAACATTATTATTATTATTATTGTGCTAGCTAACTATAATAATAATAAATTAAAGCTGGATATAAAGGTATTTGGCACCTCTCTATATTTTATAGGCTACTTTCCAGCCCTATTCTCATAAAAGAATCTCTCTACTGTATCTTTGTTTAGAATCTTCCCGTGATTACTAACCATGCAGACTGCAGGGAAAAGTAATTAAGTTTAATAGAAGCCACCCTCATTTTTGAAGCTGCCCTCAATTTAAGCCATAGAAGGAGAGTAATTAAATTTAATGCGTGCCACAGCTTTTAAATGAAGATATGGCATGTAAAATTCTCTCACTCTGTAACACGTCTTTTCTGAACACTGCAAAATAAGTGTTGTGATGCAAAGATAGCAAACTACAACCACCAAGTGATGTTAAGCTTTCTTTTTCTACTGGCCATCTCTTCCAAAGGGAGAGGAACAGCTTATTATTATTTGTGTAGGTTAAGAACAATGTAATCTAAGTCACTGGAACTGGGAAGCCTGCAGTGGTTTACCCGTCCTCTGCCCACATTATCTGCTCTGATTAACTTTAGATGAAACTTGCAGCAGGGCCCAAATTTTATATGTTTTTAACAGATGTAAGAGGTTTCCAACTACAGCACGGACCTCTGTACAGACATTGTTTACCAAGATCCTCCACCAAACTAGCTACAGTAGAAGCAGGAACTAATGACAATAATTTCCAGATAAAGCCCCAGATTTCCCATGTACGACTTCAGTCTTAAGTCACCAGAAGAAAAAAAAATTAAATTAGATAAGGCTTAGTTATTTTCCCAAAAATTGTCATACTACTTTCACATAAAAATTCAAATTGCAAACCAGGACTAGTGAAAATATTTCACCCTTGCAAAGAGGAATTTATTGAATGAGGAGCTCTGAGACTGAAAGAGAGTAATTTCCCTTCCCCAGCACTGCAGGTTCCCTCTATATGTATAAACAAATGCTTCCTTGCAGAGAATCACAGAAGTTTCACCAACTGATTTAATATAAGCAAAGAATTTAAAGGCTTGAATTACTATGCAAAAGGGAATATAGATGCCTGACAGTCTTTGTTCAGAAGGTTAGACCAAGATACTAAATTTATAATTGGTTCACAAATGAACTCCCAAACTTCCATGCAGCCTCCTCTCCTGAACAGATATTAGTGCCTATAACTGGGCTTGAACAAAACTTCTGTGCTGAAAATGAGACCAGACTTGGAAAGACAAAGCCTAAGACAAATTTTCAAAGGTCTTTGGGTGCAAAGGCTCCCCCAAAAATGAAGGGAGTGGAAAGAAATGAGAAAGAAAAAGTAGGGGAAGTAAAAGAAGATAGAATAAATAAATAGATTCTCTGTTTCAGTTTTAAAACTCACCACAAATTTGCTGTGTACTTTCTCAAGAGAGAGGTTCAATGAAAAGAATGAAGAAATGAATCTGGCATTTATTTCTTTACCAGACTATCAAAAGTGAACTCCCATCATAGTAAACAAGAGGCAACCGTGGCTTCATGCCTGTCTCCCTGACAAAACCCATGATCCTCTATCCACTAATCCATCGATTGTCCAATAGGCAGAGCCACACTTCAAATCTTGAAGCCACTGCTAATATAATTTGCAAGCAATTTGAGAAAAAGAGAGTGAATTTGTAGCTATTTTTAGTTTGAATGAAAGAAGATATTTGTTTATCCATATCATGACTAAAAAAAAAGTTGGATTCTTTTGGTTTTAATGTAACAAAATAGTGACAAAATTGCTGTTTAAATTCTAATTTTTACTCAATTATATATTAAAGTGATCCTACCAGATGCTGGAACTGAAGCGATATGATTTTGCTATATTTATATCTAAGCTGCAAAACATTTCAACATTTACAAAGAGAAGAAAGTTCTCTGCTAATGCCAGGAGAAGAATAAACTCAAATGCCATTGCACATGATGGCTCTTAATAGCTGGCACGGGGAGAAGAGAAATGTCTCTACAACAACAGTGTCAAGGAGACGTGTGGCAAATATTGCATCACAACAAGAAAATTTTAAAAAAGGGTTTGTGGAGAGTGTTAACACGAGGACATAACATCCACATGCTCTCAAATGCTCGGGATGGATGCAAACCGAGGCAAGCAGTGGTCTATTTCCTCCTCTCCCCTAATCTGAAATGCCTCTTCCCATCCAAACCACCTGCTGTTCATGCCTTCTGCTTTTCTCACACATTTCCCAATCAATACTTAGGCCCTTCTGCTGCTGGCTACCAAAAAGACAACTCCCACTCTCCTCTAATTTGCCCTCAGGAGCTTCAGCAGAAATGTGGGTTGTGGACTGGCTGGCCAGAAGATTAGGGAGAAAAAATTAAACCAAACGCAAAATCAAATCTTCAGGAGCCTCCGTCCTCAATTCCCACCCACAGGGAATGCTGGGCTAAAATACAGCCCCCATCCCTCATCTCATCCTCTCTTTGAAGCTCTGGGTCTCGTGGGGTCCTGCTGCAATTGGCAAGTGCTCCAAATGTTGGTGGGATGCAGCTCAGCCTGTGATGCCAGAGCAGCAAGGCTACCCCAGGGCACCAGCATGCGCCGCTCAACTGGTTAAAAATTGAAACAGAGCAAACGGGAAATTTTCTGACAAATGCTTGGAGATTATGGAGCACACATTACAGCTGTAACCACCCACAGTTCCCTCCTACAGAACAGAAACACTGACAGCAAAAGCCATTCACTGCAGAAGCTGAAAAATAACAAAAAAATGCAGCAGTGAGAATGAAATTGAAGCCTGTAGGTATTTTCTGCAAGAACTTCTGCAAAGAAAGAGGGGAAGTTTGCAAGACAAAACAGAAGAGAAAGCACAGTCTTGGTTTGCAAGTTCACAAGATGTGCCAGGACTGGTCTGCAGACCTGTACTAGTGATGGTGTTCATCACCCATTTCTTACTCAAGAAGGAAATTATATTTCTGTAATTTATATAAAATTATGTACTGTAAAGTGGTGCAATAGTGGGCGGGAAGGGAAGGACAGCTTCTTCTTTTTGTTATTAAAAATAGCTAAACTAGACAAAACCTCAGATAACCTATGTTAACAAATTTTCCAGGTCTCCGAGGACAATGGAGAAAAGAGCAGGGATTCAATGTGGCATTCAGCAGGGAGAAGGGCTCAGCCTTCTGAAATGCTCTTGAGAAAGAAAAATATAAAAGAGAAAATAAAAGCAAAAGTGTATGCTTTCCACCATGGAACTAATTTTTTGTGTTCACTACTTGCAGCGATCATTCAGCTCTATGGATCAAAAAAATCCTACTGCTACCAATGTGCGTGGTCAATCAGCAGGATATTCTGTTTCAAATATGAGATCTGAAGTTGTTTCTTTGATTCTTTTTCAAAAGTGCGACATAATTTCCCCCTTCTCCCAGTGCCAATCATGTTCAGGTAAATGTTACAGCTTCTGCAAGTGCAAATTAAAGACAATTATTACCTGGCTAACCTACTCCATCATTAAAATTCCTGGCACAACTCATTTGCCCGTGGAGTGGAGATTTGCTGCTATGATATTCACTTGAGTAGGGAAATGCTCATCTTTAGATGCTGTGGACATGCTGATTGTTCTGATCAAAGAAGACAAAAATGGAAGTGCTTATTTGCCCCTGTAGGAAGGAGCACTGCAGTGTAAGTGGAAGAATTTATTTTCACCTTAGTCACTAATGCTATTTGAAGGAACAGCTTCCACCTGTTCCAAAAATAGCATCACAACACACGTGTGTTTAGGAAAATTAAAGATTTATCTTTCTGGTACCAGGTTCTTGCATTGGCCACACCAGCTGCATGAGGGAAAAATAGGACCAATGAGTTAAGGGTCTTAATAGAAACACCTTAGGGGTACTGTACTTCCAACTGATATTAGGGGCTCCTTATGTATGAGATCCAGCTCAAGTCATTGCACCTCCATGGCAGGTGGAAATTGGGTGCCGCTCTCAGAGCTTTAAACAAATCCATGCCAAAGAGAAAAGTACTGAGAAACAGGAAAGATAACAATCAGCAGAAGTCCTTTAAAAGCAATCTCAAATGCAGAGAACAGAAACCTCCAGCCCAACCCTCCTGTCCGCAGCAGACAGCTGAACAACAGCTTATTTCCAGATGGGGAGTCTGTATTAGTGAGAACTCCCTACAGTTGCTTTGTATTATATATAAATTATAGCCTCTTTGTTCCAGAAGCAACTCTTTTTGTTGCATTTACAGACAGCACAGAGCACAGCTACGGCTTTGAGGTGTTGCTGTAAATGTTTCAATAGGAAAAAAAAAAAAAAACACAGAACCAAACAAGGAATGTTTCAACAGAAGCAAAAATTTCCTTATTGAAGTATTACCCTATTTAAAATCTTTACTTGTTTAGTTTAAAATTTTATAGTAGACACAAAAGGACAGGGACATTTTTCCCCAGCTCAATTTTTCAAGAAGGAGGGGAATCAGAGCAGTTCTGCCATCCTGCTGAGAGGTGCAAAGCTTTCTCAGATATTATTAGTTTATGAAGCCATAGGCAAAGCTCCTCATATAAAAAGGGCGTGGGAGGTGTGGAGTGCACTGGCCTATTTGAACAAGGGGACATGTCAGATGAATGAGTTGCAACTACCTGAAATCCTTAATAAAGCCCTGGTATCCAAGGGCTGGCTGCTTTCACTTATGTTTGTGGGCCAGATTGCCATCAGTGAAATTTGAGCCGGAAGACAAATCCCACAAACAAAACCCCCACTCCTTTTTCATTGAAACATGACCTTTTCATTTCACAAAATGTGTGTCAACTTAAATCTCGTCAGCCCGACCCCAATCTGTCCTCTTCCCCGATTCTGTGGAGCTCTTTGCAGAAGCCATTCCCACCCCAGGCTACGATCTCGTCAGATCTCATAAGTGAAACAGGGCCAGGTCTTTCCAGGACTGCAGGAGACACCTCTGAGGGAACCCCAGGAAGTTCTTGGTGGTGACTCTCACACGTAACATGCCTTGAATTAACACCAAATCCACGCCCCACAGCAACATGAAGGCCATAAGACTTCTAAGCCTTGTATTTTAAATAGGGAGGACTAGAAATTAGAATCACTTTTATAAACTTCAGAGACATCTCCCTGTCTGCACAACAGTGACAGTTACATTATCATCTGTCAGCTATTGAAGTTCTCCCCTCATACTCTGATATTATCAACATCCATGAGATTTTGTTCATCTTTTTTAATAAAAAAGGAAAAAAAAAAAATCAAACCTACAAAATCTCCCAGAGCCCAGCAAGTGGACTGTTCTTGCTTTTTCCCTTCCACTGCTGAGGTTTACCTCCATACTTCCACATCTTTTCCTGACAGAAGTCTCAGTGGCCCTTCCTTGTTTTACTCCAATAACATGCCTTTTAAATTTTCTTCTATTTTTAGAGCTTTGTTAGCATGGTTTACTCCCAGCACTCAGTTCACAGTCACCTGCTCTTTCTTTTTCACTCGCCTTTTACATCATGTTCCTCTTCCCCAGCTTGCTTTATTCTGGCAATTCTGATCTGCCTTCATACACTTGCCTCCAGAAATACAGTTTCCTATTTCACCTCCCCTTCCATCAATCAATAAAATTCAGACACAAGTACTTCATCTATTTCACAAAACTTTTTCAGTACATCAGGGCTGCTTCATAAAGCCCAGTTTTCCCCCAAACCATGTCTGCAGTGAACCTGGAATATACATAACAAGCTAGTGCACAAAGTATATTTTAATACATATGCACAATATTATACAATGCATATATAATGTATATTATGCACAATATATTACAATATTCAAAACAAATTGGTGCTTCAATTACTTCTTACTTCATGTCTGTGTGCCACAGACTGCTCAGATAGATCTTTTGACATAGACTGCACCCTCCTTTCTATTCAGCAAGTGACAAACACACAATATCCCAAAGATAAGAACAAGTATGAAGTTGGCACATAAGGAACAGGCAGTAATTTTATGTATTACTCTTTTATAAGGACTCAGCACAGGTATTAACTATGCTGTTAATGGTTTTAATCTTTCAGTGCTGTTTATTGGAAAGGTTCCCCCATCAGTGACTTAGGGTGGGGGAAAAAAGATTAAACTAGCATGTATAACAGAGCTTGATCCTTCAAAAAGGAACTTTCACCAGAAAAAAGAAAAGCATTGGAAAAAGATCAATTTTCAAAGTGAGACATGGAAATCATAAATTCCTGTACTCTGTTTTAAAGTGTTTTCTGCACCAACAAAAGCCCAGATCTGTCTTGTTGAGATGTATAAAGCAAGCCAGCACATGTGAATTGTAGCTTTTTTAGCTATCACTAAATAGGCTCTACTTGTTAGGTTTCTAGCCACAGGCTTTCCACTGTTTTCTTTGGTTATTATGTGAGATGCATTCACAGGGATCTCAAAGAACAGTTGGAGCACTACAGATATAGTGCGTGTGTTCTCTGAAATTTCATTATGTATAGATTAACACCTCCAAACAGGCACCATCCCACACAATGGCAGCCACAAGTGGAGAACAGCAACAAAAAAAGCAAAGCCATAGACTTCAGACTAAAATATTTCCTTGGCTTAGGTTTGTTTTTTGAGTCGAGTTTACATACATGAAGATTTAATACCTTTACACTTCTTATTTTTTTAACAAGTTGTGTATCCTTCTTTTTCCTGTTATTTTCCTGAAAACAAACAAAGATTTTTATCCAGTGATCAGGAATTGAAGAAATAAACAGAACCAGATCATGCCTTCACCAGCCTCCTGTGTTTTCACTAGGAAAAAAAATCACTGAGAACTTCACAAAACTTCTACTCCACCAGGCGCTTGCAAGAGCTGAGAAATAACTTGTCCAATCACAATATTAGCATTCACAGGAAGCTCCAGAAATTACATATACACACAGAGGGTTATTTAACTGCACGTTCTTTCATTTCCCCTGGATGAAATCGCTACCACACTACAAAGACATGTAATTAATTGGCACTGCAAACACACTCAGACACACACAGGCAGCACCAGCCTGCCTGACCTGCTCCTGTGCTCAACCACTTTAGGGACACAGACCATTTAAGTGGGGGCATTTCCTTGCCCTCCCCATCTCCCTAGTCCATCCAGAAATAATAAGTGACTCTGAATTTTGTTTTCCAACTGCATTTTGTGTTCAAGCTAGCACTGCCCCAGCTCACACTCATTTTATATTGTAGAATTGCTGATGTTGGAAAAGAACATTAAGATTATTAAGTCCAGCCATTAACACAGCACTGCCAACCCCACCACTAATCCATGTCCCCAAGTGCCACATGTCGTTTAAATCCCTCCAGGGATGGTGACTCCACCACTGCCCTGGGCAGCCTGTGCCAGTGCTTGACAACCCTTTCAGTGAAGAAATTGAAGCTAAACCTCCCCCGGTGCAAGTTAAGGCCATTTTCCCTTGTTCTATCACTTGGGAGAACAAACCAACCCTCACCTGGCTGCACCTCCTGTCAGGCAATGCCAGAGAGGGATTAAGTCACCCCTTGAGCCTCTTCCTCTCCAGGCTGAGCTCCCTCAGCTGCTCCCCATAGAATTATGTTCCAGACCCTTCCCCACTCCATTCCCTGCTCTGGACATGCTCCAGCCCCTCAATGCCTTTCTTGCAGAGAGGGACCCAAAGCTGAACCCAGGATTTGAGGTGTGTCTCACCAGTACAAGGGAACAAGGTTACTGTTAAAGACTAAGGCAAAGAAGGCATTAAATACCTCAATCTTTTCCTCATCCTTCATCTCTGTGTTTTACCCTGCATCCAGTAAAGGATGGAGGTTCTCCTCAGCCCTTTTGCTGCTGCTGATGTATTTATAGAAACATGTTTATTGTCTATTATGGCAGTAGCCAGATTAATTTCTAACTAGGTTTTGGCCCTTCTGATTTTTCTCCCTGTGTAACCTCTCAACAACCTTTTCCTCCTCCTGCATTGCTTGTCTCTTCTTCCAAAGGTCACAAACTCTCCTTTTTTATCTCTGAGTTCCAGGTAAAGCTCTCTGTTCAGCCAGGCTGGTCTTCCCCCAGCTTGTCTTCTGATGTTTAGGGACATCCTGTTCCTGTGCATTTAGGATTTCCTTCTTGAAGAATGTCCAGCCTTCCTGGTCAACTTTGCTCTTCAGGGCTGCCTTCCACGGGACTCTCTCAGCCAGTACCCTAAACAGGCCAAACCCTGCCCTCCAGAGCAGTTCTGCTGACCCCTTTCCTTACTCTAAGAATCCAAAACTATCATTTTTTGATCACTGTGCCCAAGACAGCCTTAGACCATCACATCACCCACCAGTCATTCTCTGTTCTCAACAGAGAGGTGTTTGAGAGGGGCCCCTTTCCTCACCAGCTGTGTCAGGAAGTTCTTTCACACACTCAGGGACCTCCTAGACTGCTTCTTCTCTGCTGAACTTTATTTCTGGTGTACACCTGGGTAAGCTGCAGCCCCTCATGAGAACATGGGCTAGCAATTGTGAGATTTTTCCCAGCTCCTTATTAAATGCTTTGTCTCTCTCTCCATCCTGCTTGGGTGGCCTAGAACAGAAACCCAAAAGGATGTCTGCCTAATGGACCTTTCTCCTGGTTCTTACCCATAAGCACTCAACCCTGTCATCACCAAGATCCAAACAATCAAAACACTCCCTAACCAACCCCGTCACCTCTCCTTGCCTGTCCTTTCTGAGCACTTTATTACCATGCATTGCAGCACTCCAGTTGTGTCATCCCAGCACATTTCTGTGATGGCAATTATATCATTCCTGCTGCTCCCTGGCTTCCAGCTCCTCCTGTGTGCTGCAGGCATTGGTGTGGGTGCTGTTGCTTTGGGCTGATCCCAAAGGAAATCTGATCCCACCACCCTCGTGGACAGAAACCCCAACTGCTCTGTGACCATTCTCAGGCACTTCCAAGGTTTCTACATGGTTTCTTCCAAGGTTTCTACACGGTTTCTTCCATGGTTAATACATTGTGTTTTTGCTACCACATGGATTTCCATCCCCTTAGAAGGCAGAACAGAGGACCTCACTAACACACTGTCCCTCAAGCACTGATGTGCTACCCCCAGCTTATTTCTTGTGAGTTTGGTTTTATTCCCTTCCCTCTCCAAATCTGGTTTAAGCTTTATTTAGTGAGCCTTGCTGACTCCTGTGCAAAGTTCCTTTCCCTGCTGGGAGACAGGTGTAACCACACTGCTTCCATCAGCTTTGTGTAACATAAACAGATCCATGATCAAAACCTCCAAATTCTGCCAGAAACACGAGGCTCAGAGCCAGGTATTGATATGCTGGCTCTTCCTATTTCTTCCCTCATCATTCCCTGTGAGTGGAAGGACATGGGAGAGCACTTCTTGTGCTCCTAGTTTCTTACCCACTTATTCCAAGGCCCTGAAATCTCTTTCAACCACCCTCAAACTTCTCAATTTTATTTTTTTGTTGTTGTTGCCTACATGAAAAATCAGTATTGAATTTTAATCACATCTTGACTTGTACCAGACCCCAGCCAAAATAGGGAATTGTTCATCCCCCTAAGCTTGGACCCTGTAGGGTGCTCAGACAGAATTGTGGCATATCTGCTCCTATGATCCAGCTAAACACAAAAGTGGGAGAAAGACAAGGGGTTTGGTGAGTGGCAGAACCAAAGGAGCCTTGTTACCCTTTGATTTATGTGTCAAAGTTGCCTTCTCATGCAAATTTTTGAATACCTAATAAAGGTTGATATCCTGACTTTACCTTGTAGAGGCCACTTTTTCTCCTCTGCAGTGCCTGTTATCTTCAGGAAATGGCAGAAATTAAATCTATCTGAGACCTCTGTGCCTGTCAAATTTGGTTAAACTGTATTAACAAGTGTAAAAAGCCATAGAGACAAGAGATGGAAAAATAGGGGCTGACAGACAATTCAACTATATAATGCCTACATCTTCAGTGAATGGGAGGAGGAAAAAATAAGAAAATGAAGGTAAAGGAAAAAAAAGAAAAGATAAGAGGAGCAGTAAACTAAAACTGGCTCCCACAACATGTTAGGAATAACCAGATTTTTCCTGTGGTCAGTCATTTACGCGCAAACCCTTCACTGCAACATCAAAGGATGAAGAGTATCTTGTACTGAAGGAGGGCAATAAAACCACCCCAAATATGAGAAGGGCCAAAACAAAGCAAAGCCAGACCTCAAATACCACAGGAAAACCCGAAACTCTTCCCTGACTGACAGCTGACAAGCCTTGGATCAAGCTGACAACCAATCAGCATACGATCAATGCTTTGGGCAGCCTATGGTGAACATATCATCAAATAAGAAAAATTTAAAGCAGTTACTACAGGTTAAGGGTGAACTCTGCACATCCAACGTGGCCCAGCAATTTTACCTGGGAAGCCCTGAACAATAGTGGCTACCAAAACTCCATGCATGTGCTTGATTTCTCTTTGCTCGTGCTACAAGATTTCACCTCTGATCCAACAAAGCTCTTAAGCATGCGGTTAACTTTAGGTGCTCAGCAATTGCAAATGAAGGGGAAAAAAATAGAAATGCTTTTGCACTTAAGAGCTCGTGATTTGTTAATCTTGCTGCTGCCTCTGGGCCTTTGTGAAGAGAAAAAAAATCTGAAAGGAAAAGAAGCCCACCAATTTTAATTCTGAGCTTCCCTATGAATATAAAGTTGGTCGCTTTGAATTCTGTCATAAACTGTTACATGTAAGTGTATAAAATTGTACACCAGGCGATGTCAGGTCTCTTTATTCCCTCCCCTTGCTGTGGATGTGAGCAGAGCATCCAGCCTGTGCACAGAGCTCCTGTGTGAAACCTCCCACCAGCAGCAAGGCTCCAGCACCATTTTTTGATCACAGTGGATCAGCAGGATGGCTAAAAATCTTTGCTGATGCTACAGAATAAAAGAAAAAAAGGGGGAAAAAATCCCAGTGTTTGAAATCCAGGCCTGATCACACAAAGCTGCCAGAATTCACCCCAATTTCAGAAGGATTTGCTGAACAGGAGGCTCGTGCCTCGGCTGGGCCAAGAGACACCATCTGCCTCCCAGCAGCACTTGCTGAAAGTCCGTGGGAGTTCTGCCTCCAAAAGTGACAACGTGATGTGGCCCATTGTCCTCCACAAAGAGAGCGCCTACACTCTTAATGGATGTCATTTCAGGCAGGCATTTTGGGTAAAAGAGAGAAGGAAAAAAAATAAAAATACTGCTGAGTGAATTTGGTAGCTGAGGATTTGATCTGCATTCATTAGTCATCAGCATTCCCAGAGATAAAAGATGATCCTGACTAACCTGCAGGAATTTTAACCTACCCCCACATAAGCCTTGCATTACTGTTTCTTATTTCTGCTTCATCTTAGTGGGTGCTATGTTCTCCCCCATTCACTGAGAGAGGAGAAAGGTCCATTCAGGTACATTAGTAGAGACAGAGATTTAAGATGTGCAGCTATATCATCCTGCTGCAAACTTAATAAATAATCTACAAATACTTCACCTGGCTGGAAAATTTCCAGACATGGAAAATTTCCAGGCAATGCTTTTTGTAATTCATTATTTCCAAGTAAATCTCTCAGAAAGAGAAGTTAGCCCCTAAAAACATATGTTGTGCTGATACAAATACATATTCCATTCTCCTATTAGATCGATTTCTAAATCAATTTGAACAGTGTAAATTATTTTGGTGAAGTATACATCGTTGCAAAATATATTATGGGATTTCCTGTGCACCTGAAGCCAGGCAAAATGCCCTAAATGATCTTGCTTAGACAGTTTGAAGTTAAACTCACTTTTCTTCTTTTTTCTTCCCTATTTTTGTTTCTTTGTTTTTGTTTTAAATTTATGCTTTGCCATATTCATTATTGCTTCCCATCAGTGCAGCTGACATGGGTTATTGCATTAAATATGCCAGCAGACAGACTCCTACCTCTTATAGACTGCTGACTACATACTACAAATGTTTATTATTCTCAATGCAGCAAGTGCCAGCTAAATCAATAGTTCAAAAACCTTGTTCAATTCAAATGGACTTTACAAAGTACTGCACTGTAATAAACACACAGAGGCAGAATGTTTCCCCGATTGCTTACATGACACAACTCTTATCACATAAAGTAATAAAACCACCACGTTTTTCTGACTATGCAGAGCCCCAGTTAAGTCAAGAATGAAATTATCCTATTAATCACAGATGAATGGGGTGCATTGGCAATGGCATATAGTAAATAAAGTGATAAAAGAGAAATATAGTGACAAAAATTCTCACAGAGATCACTCCTCATGTGTTGGGCACTGTAATGATTTGGACTGGTCTCCATTTCCTACTCACCAAAATCTCCTCACATTAGTGTTTTTATAGGTTCTAGAGAGTTTAAAGAACCATCAAGACAAAAAGTGTCTACTAAATTGCAATGAAAGCAATTAACTTTCTTCTCCTGTGCCTAGATCCCCTCCTCATCCCTGTGAATGGTCCTGCTTCACAAACCGTGTCCTTGGTTTGAATGAAGTTTTACTGAACCAAGATCAGGACCAAGTGATACTCAGCACCAGGACAGGCACTCATGAATAGACTGAAGGAGCCAGGCTAAAGGGTAAGACTCCCTACACAACCTGCAATTAAGTCAGTCTGGCTTATTCATACAGAGATGATGGAAGATCTTAAACTTTTGCCCTAAATCATTTTACATCACTGAGCTCAATCCAACTCCAAGCCCAGCTGAATGTTTAAAGTAAAATGGATCACAATGATCCTTAAAACTCAAGGACTTGCTCAAATTTATTCAGGATTTATTAAAATTCCATGCAAAATAAGAATAATAATTACCACAGGGCAGTTCACCCTTTCTTATTCCTGTTCTGTTAGCTGATTTCAGTCAAAACCGAGCAATGACTCCAGCTCTCTTAAAAAAGTTGGCAAAAGAGTTATCAGCCAGGGATGGCATTGTAAGTACCAGCCTGCCCACTTTCTATCAATCAGATACTACTGGCAGAGCAATAAAGAAAGAGTGAGATAAGAGGAAACATCTGTCAAGCAACATCCTGGACAGGCGAGAAAGAAGGAAAGCTGTCTGGAAAAAGAACAGGATAACAACAAAAAATTACCAGCAAGTAATTTTCCCAGTGTTGTACATTCCTTTTTCCTTCACTCTGTGAATAGAAATTGGTCAGATAGCCCCAGCAGTGAGTTTGCTATTTGAGGCAACTTGTGGCTGAAAGGATTTTTTAGTGACAGATCATGTATGAGGAGCCACACTTTGGCTGGTTTGACAGCTTTCAAGGCAGTTTCCCAGCACTCGAGCCACTTGAAGGAGGCATGACACTTCACATTTACAAGGTACATGTTAGATAGCAGCAGCCAAGCTGATGTGCACAAAACGCAGCAGTCCTTACCCCCAAGGAAAAAAACGACCTCAAGGTTTTGGTCACTTCTATGGGCACTTGAAGCACAACGATTACACTCTTTATACAAAACTAAAGGCAGAAAAGGTGATGTCTGGAGGCATCTCTAACAGCTGCATGGAAAAAAAAAAAAAAAAGGAGTTTTTTGAGGTTGTTTTGAGTAGCCACAGGATGAGCAGGCTGTTAAGTGCCCTGTGCTTATCACAAAACATTTTGGGTGGTAGTGGGAGAAGAGCTTGAGTTGTCCACCAATAGAGATTAAAATGTTGAGAGATCAAGAAAAAGAGGTAAACTTCATTCTGATGTATGTAAAAAAAGATAAATGTGACAGCTATACAAGATTCCAATATTCTGTGAATTCTCAAGCTCATTTTATTCAAGTTTATTTGTTTGCATTAGACGACATTTAAGGCTGAACTTGCCACAGCATAGGAAAAGTGGGTCTGATAAATACAGGGAACTGTGTTTGTTGCCTTTTTTCCTTTTTTATATTAGTTCTTGACATATTTTATTTTAAAACTGGTAATTCCTAAATAAAGTAAAAAGAAAAAAATGCATTACGTAATTATCTGCTGAACTGAGAATAACATTAAATTCATGTCCCATGAACTGTCTTCCTTCTATCACTGGTCCTGCCTTATAATATAATTAAGATATTGTGGAAATTATATAATGTAATATAATAAGGAAAAAAACCCACCCTCTACATTGCTGAGTTTTCTCCAAATTTGCTTTTGGTTAGGGCATACTTAGACTGGAATCTCTTATGAGTCTCACTCTGGCTGCTTACACATATAAATAGACTAAATGAGAATAGACTAGAGAGGGCTTTTTATCCCTTTCAGTTTATAAGGAAACAGTTTGTAAACACTATAATGCAAGGCATTTTAATTTAAAGATGATAAAAACAAGACATGAAGTATACCTAAATTTGAACTGTCAGCTCACCCACGCTGCAAGCGAGATATCACAAGAGTTTCAGGCTGGGGTTGAATAAGATTTCATGCTTACCCAGGTCAAAGTCATAAAATTTTTAAATGTATGTTTTGGAAAGACAGGATACAGGATTATCAGCTCCTTCACTTTTATTGCAAGTCCCAAAGTCCCATGGTAGCACTTAGCAGGATGTCTTTTTATTTTTTTTGGTTGTTTGCTTTACAAATAAATTTCTAAGATTCCCTTTAACTGAGAGGAAAAAAAAAACAACCCCCAAACCAAATTACCAACTTAACATCTTTATATACCTCCAAGCATTTTTATGAACATCTTCCTAGTTTCTTTTGAGGAGCCATGCCATAACATTTCGATGAGAATCTCCAAACAGCCTCATTACCTGAGCAGGAATGGGTGGATTGCAATCCTCATCCAGATAATGCTGCTTTGCTCAGCACGTTTTTGGCTTTGCCATCACTTGGGCGAAAGGGGGTATTTTTCTTGGACACAGGAGGAAAGACAGCAGCTGTTTTTCAGAGTGACAATAGCTCAGGGTGAAACCATGGCTGTGACCCTGGATCTCAGCCATGAGGGACCTGGGCTTTGGCTCACTGCAGAATGGGAGCTATTTCCAGGAGTTCAACAACTTCCAGCATCCATTTACTCCTTGTTCAAGAGTCTGGGATTGCAGTAAACCATGAGTGTCCCTTAAGACACTCGTTCCTCAAAGTTTACTGGGTTTGGATTGCTCCAATGTTTTCTACCTCAGGGATTTTCATGTTTTTTTAATGTTTCCCACAAAAGGCCACCGTTGGGAGTTAAAATATCCATTCAGGGTTCCTCCCTGCCTCACTCCAGCTCCTTTCCTCTCCCTTCTTGAAAGGGAACTAAAAGCAAGAAGGCAGCTGAAAAAGTCCTGCATCCATGGGTCCTTCTTGGGCTGCATTATGGGAAGTGACAGTGTTTATTTTCCATTAGGAGGAAGTGCATTGCTGTGCATGGAAGGAATTAATTACTTTCCTTTGATTACCTAAAGGCTGACCACCTGTGGGTACAATCAGCATTGTTTTTGTCTCTTGATGTAAACAAGAAAGTAATTGAAAGCCTGATGTGCACCCAGCAGTAAAACAAACTAGGGAGGAGCAGGTCTGTAGCAGCACTTTGGCCTGTCTTACTCTCCCCAGTTGCTACAGATAAAGGATTCAGTATTTAAAACAAAGGAGAATTTTTCTTACAAATTGGGGTGATCTCAGTTACCAAACTGACATGATGTTCTTGAAGCCGTCTGAAGAAGCCCATTGTTCTCAGAGCCACAGAACCACGTTCAACCACAGGGAGGTGTCAAAAAAATACCTCAAAACTCAACCCAGACTCGTGCTCGCTTGCAGCTCAGGCAATGTGGGATTTGCAGCTCCTGGGACCTTTGCCTGCACCTGATATAAGTTCTCAAGCTTTTCAGAAGTTTTCACTAGTTTTTACAAAGTAAATTACATGAGGACCGTGAAGAATTGTAAATTATACAGAAATTGCTGTGGAACATTAGCCCTGAAACTGACACTGAAACATGCTCACAGCAATAAAAAGAGCAAGAGTGAATAGATGGTAAGGTAAGAAACCCAGCTCTGTTTCCTTCCTGGCTCCAGTCACGTATCGTGTAGTCCAATCAAGCTAAATGGCAAATTCAAGTGGATACTTCACATCATAATCTAAGAGAAAGAAACGAAATTATTGAAAAAAATACAGATTTTGTACAAAGAAGTATTTACTGATGAGTGTTATTTGCTCAGTCAAGGATCTTATTGTCTGCAGATACAGTATCTCAGTACTGCCATCCCATCTACTGGACAACACGTTTTCAGTGCATTGAGAGAACTGAAAATAATCCTCACATGGAAATTTCTTAAGAGGAAGTCAGTGAGTCTGGTTATGCAGATAATGTCTGAGCACAGATTGGGTAACAGCAAAAAACCAAACCACTCTTCTTTTATTGTCTCATCAGTCAGCCAGATGGATGGGTTGTCTCAACACATTCCATTCTGGATGCTTTCCTTGAGCCTTTCCTGCATCAGCAGGGGCAATTTCCCAAACATAGGCTACAGGCACATGACTCCAAGTTTTGCAATACAACAAATTCAATGAGAAAACATGGAAGATAAGTTATCATCCATGTGGAAAATATTTATTTGTTTTCGTTGCAGCTCAGAGTAGCCAGGCTAAAAGAGTAAAAGAGTTCTCTCTGCAGGTGAGTCCTAATACAGCACTTCAGTGTGGGCATGGTGGGAAGATGCTGTTTTGGCTTGAAAGACACATACAGAGGTGTGAAGGGGAAGGTGGGAAGAGCACCTGAATCACAGGAACATAAACACAGATCTCCCATATTAACAAAACCCAGTGGGAAATGGGATTTTTTTGTTCCACAAAAGTAACTTTTAGCACAACACTGTCTACCCAGAACTGGTGAAGTTTCAGGCACCAAGTTACCACAAAGTTATGGGGCAATTAGAGAGAGCCCAGAAGACATCAGAGAAATGGTTCAAGTTTCAAATGCTGTCACTTATAGGTAGCAAAAAATGGAAGGGCTGGGGGTGCTGTGATGATCTGGAGGGTAGATGGGCAAGGGAAGCTTCAGCATCTTCAAAAGCTACAGATATGCTTCTGTATCTTTCAAATACAGGAAAGGCTGCTAAAAAGAGGAGAAAAATATGTTCTCTGTGTCCAGATGACAGGAATGCAGAACTCACATAACTAGACATATTTGGGTGGCAAATGTCTGGTCTGCATATTACCAGGCTCATAGTAAGCATTAAGGTTAGATCCCAGTAAGCACTGACTTTCCTTATGGTCTGTGTCCCCTTTATTTCACATGCATGTCTGAGGACAGGCTGCTGTCCTATAAAAGAGGACTGGCAGCATCAGAAGTGTTTAGGTTTGGCAGCTTAGCAGACACAGGGAGGCATCTATGATGCAGGCAGACTGCAAGGCGAAGGGAAGAAGTAATTAATCAACTACAGCTCTAAGATTTTCATGTTATATATAGGACAAGATTCAGAATGTTACATGATGGCAGAGGCATTTTTTACACCGGAAAACTAAGATACATGGGAGCTGAATTTCTACAAAGCTGCAAAAAACCTCTCTGCAAATTTCATAGAATAAAATATAGATTTAGGGAAGTAGTAAGAAGAATGCGCAGTACCCAAATGATGAAAGAGATCTTTAGATGGTGGCCACACACACAAGACAAAAAAACCACAGACCAACAGTAAATAAGTTTTTATTCTTTCACAATTATTAAGGTGGTCTGGATATCGGTTTTAACACAGATTAATACAGATTCTGATCTGAAAATCTTTTCATGGCTGCTGAAGCAGTAACCATGGACAGGACAGCTGTGTTATTGCTCATGCAATGGCAAGTACATACATCATATTTCACCTAGCATCATTGTTCACTGTTCTGTCCAATACTGCTCTCCTGCCAACACTGAATTTTTGCCAGTTTTTTTTTTTCCCTCAGCTGATTTATTCACTCCAAAGCCAGATCTTTTAGCTAAAACAAAATCAAAGTGAAATCATCTGCTTCTCCAATTTCAACAGCTGTACATTCCAGTTTTGCAGGGAAGGAGAAGAGGAAAAAGTATCCTGCTGTTATCTACTAAAGGCAAGACACCTTACAGATAAGAAGCACCTTCAACAAGCATGGGTGAGTCCCTTATACTTTCTGGAAAACAATCTAGTGACAGGTCAGTGGATCAATGTTTTCCTCACCGAGGTCAATACTGAGCAGTGTAGGATTTGGATAGGCAATCAGGTAGTTGATTAGTTGCAGTGGTGATCACTAATGCTTAAGCTATTTACCTTTGAGCGACTGTTCAGGGGATGTTGCAAATGCTCTCTTGTTGGAGGGAATCACAGGGTGAATTTTCTATAAAATGTCCTTCTGACACCCTACACTTAGAGCTTTGACTAAAAATATTTTATGTATTTTATCTTTGAAATACCGAGATGAAACAGATTTTAATTCCTTCCTGGACTAGGAATTCAGAGAGAGGTCATAATAGATTGATGTGATTAGAAAAAGAAATGGGCAAACTCTGAAGCAAAAGCTTTATGAATATATTATAGGTTTACCTCCCTGACATCCTTATAAAGCAATAAGATTTTGGGCATCCCAGTTCATCAAGCTGAGCTATTGCTTAGGCGCAAGTAGCAGCCCCTGAAACAGGTCTCTGTTGCAGCTACATTCAAAAAAATCGACAAACTGAGGCACAGGAAATTAAATTATTCTGCACAGATCACAGACACCGTTTGTGACATTTGACATGGAAACCTGACCCCCAGTGCCAGCCTAGGAACACGAGCCAAGAACTTAAGGAAGGTCTGGTAAGACTCTCAGCATGCAGGCACTCACACGCAGGGACCTCTTCACCTCTGCAGGAGAATTACGGTTTTAGGTAATGCCTCTGTCCAATTTCTGCTGAAGTCAGTTACACACAAATAAATGACCCCTTTAGTTCCACAGAGAGGGGAGAAAAAGAAAAAAAAAAAAGAAAAAGAAAAGAAGAAAAAGAAGAGAAGAGAAGAGAAAAGAAAAGAAAAGAAAAGAAAAGAAAAGAAGAGAAAAGAGAAGAGAAGAAAAGAGAAGAGAAGAAAGAAAAGAAAAGAAAAAAGAAAAGAAGCATGTGGATGGAAGGAAGGAGACAAAGGCCATCTTGCAGCACAAGGAAACAGAACAATTAAGTTTTACAAGCTCTCTTTTCCCCTGCACCCCCCATGATTAATGACCATGCTTTACTTGCCTTAA
Source organism: Camarhynchus parvulus (assembly GCF_901933205.1). Classification (NCBI taxonomy): domain Eukaryota; kingdom Metazoa; phylum Chordata; class Aves; order Passeriformes; family Thraupidae; genus Camarhynchus; species Camarhynchus parvulus. The sequence continues at coordinate 65,008,587 of NC_044586.1, forward strand.
GGAGTGGGCCCAAGGCTTGTGTATCAGTTTTTACAATCTGTTTTTAATGTGGAAAGATAATAACTGTGCAAAATGGAGCAGGCTGTATAAAAATTCTTTCTGCAAATGTGATTACACATAAAACCCATAAAAATTGTACAAAGCGATGGATGAACCAAAACTGAACAGCTGTAGTTTTTCATTATTTTGGAACTGAGCAGAAAGAGTGTAGGTATAGAGAATGACTTCAATTTTTTTAATCTTCTGGACTTAATTGAATTATACATCTGCTGGGAATTTAAAATTTCAGGAGGAATATCACATTTCTGCTAAATTGAATTCTATATTGCTGAAATGAAGAACCGTCTGTGAAATATTAGCAATAAGGTTAACATATTTCAATAAACCCCTAGCAGCATAGCTCAAAATAATGTGGCACAGTTATACAGAGGTACACACATATAAAATTTACTACAACTAAGATCACTGGTAACCTCAACAATTTTAGCCCAGAGGACATATTAAATAAAGTGTCATGGCTTTTATGTTTATTTTAGGCATTAGACAAATAAATTAACGACTTAACCACTTTGTGGGTGCAGCAGAACCTGTTCTTGCATGGCTCTGCTTTATTTTGTAAAATGTTTTTATTTCTGAAGAAGAGGAAAAACCCCAATGCCAAGACCCAAACCATGAAGTGCTCCAATTCTAATGCAGCTAAAGAGTTCAATATTGTTTAGGGGAAAAAAATAGAAAGAAAATGTGCTTGGATATTTCTCAGTCAGTGCAGGACACAGATGAAAATGCACAGGTAGACTTTGCAGACAACACACAATTTTGGATGTGGTATTAAGCACTACCACAAAAGCATCCTTTGAAAGATATATTAAGCTATTTTATAGTGTGAAGAAGTCATCTTAAAACTGCTTAGTTTTATTTAAGAAGGAAATAACATGGAGGGAAATGGAGAAGACAGGTAAAAACAACAGTGAATATTAACCACGTACTTCAGGTGAGAGAAATAACCTCCTGGGTTCAGCTGAATGCTGTACCTGCTGCTGAGACAGGCTCTGTCCTTGTAGGCTCTCCATCACAACCACCCCCTTTAGTACTACCATGGCAAATGGTCGGCACACAATCTTGATGAGCCAGAACAATCCCAGCTGGGGCAAGGTTACTTAAAATCCTGCTGCTGACCAATTCATCCCTGCAAGAACATTGGGTTGGGGTATTCCCTCTCTCCTCTGATTTCAAAGAAAACACTCTGAGGTGGTGTAAGCTCCAAGGGGAGCATCACCCATATGGGAACATCTGTGGCTAAGGCAAAAATGCTATATTTTGGGTAATTCAGTGCATGGCCTGATTGAGCAGGTGCAGTGTGGTCTGATCTAACAGGTCCCAGGTGAATAAATTCCCCTTTTACCCTGCATGGTGCTGCCTACAAGCCCCATAAACATTGTAGGGTTAAAACAAAGAAAACCACCCCTCAAATGCTGGGTTATCTGCAGTGCGTCAATATGGCTGCTACAAACAGCCCAAATTGCAACACATCCTATTAAACAGCCTGGCCAAAACCCAGTTCTCTTATCACGTGGTGTAGTTTAAATAGAAGGTGTCACCAAAAGAGTTGTGTTTACTTGCTGAAGAAAAAGCAAATGAGTAATGTAAGACATTGCCAACATTATTGTTAAACATGCCAATTCTTTTTTTTTTTTTTGGGAAAGGGTCAAGAAAGCTTGCAAAATTCTCCCTGAAGATACACATACACAAAAAAAAAAAAAGAAATTGCTATTGCAACAGAACAACTTAATTAATAAACATTGATTGTGCTCATTGACTGCTGCAAATTGTATTAAATATTAACAACAACATTTTGTATATTTTATATTACTCATGAAAGTTTTATACCTTTGCCCTACAGCAGCCATAGATTTTACATAAACTTGCAATGCAAGTGACAAATTATTACGTAGTGCTGGGCACTTCTATAAATATTATCTGCACATTATTATAAACAGACATGATGCCTTATATCTGTTTGCACTGCAGGGGTGGCAAGGCCCTGGCACAGGTTGCCCAGAGAAGAGTGGATGCCCCATCCCTGGAAGAGTCTGAAACCAGGGAAGGTGAGCTTTCAGCATCCTGGTCTAGTGGAAGGTGACCCCACAGCAGAGGTAGCAGGAATTAATTGGCCTTTAAGGTCCTTTCCAGCCCAAACTGTTCCATGATTCTATGATAAGAAGGTCATTTTCAAAACCAACACACTTCAAACCTGGAACTGCAGCCTTGGAACTTGATAACGATGTTGGAAAGTCCCAGGCTGTGCAGGGGTGAAGTTGCTGGGCACTGAGACTGCTACTGGGCACATCATTGCTGTGACACCAGCCCTGGCTTCACTTTGTCTTGCCTGGAACAGTTATGTCTTTATTGATCAGGGTTATGGAAAACACAACTGATGGCTGCAGATCTGGGGACACACTGGGGACACACAGGGGACAGTGGCCATGCTGTCACTTTGCACCAAGGCACCACCCTGTCCTTGGATGGAGGGCAAGCACAGACAGGACAGACAATCTGCTGAAAGAATGTGGACATGTTCACTGACCTTCAAAGAGACAACATTTCCAAGAAAATATAATTTTTTCACAGTGGCTCACCACCTCTATGCTTTTCATCAAAAATCCCTGAAAGCACTCCTGCAACCAGCCCAGCTTAAAGCACCCATCCCTGCAGGGGACAGCAGTGGAACAGCACATAGCCATGCCATACAGAAGGAGTTTACCACAGCAACAAAAATACTGTATCTAATCCAAACTGTGAGGGAACTGAGATAGGGAAATCATTATCCTTTCTGGAACACTGCCAGGACGTGGCCAGCACGTGTGAGTGCGTCACACACCCACCATCTTATCAAAATAAAGAGGAATTCTACTGGTTAAGTTTGATCAGGCTCCAAAGAATTTAGATCTTGGAGAATGATAGATGAATGGAGTGTTCTTCTTTCTATTATCTTAGCTTTTTTAAAATCTCAGCAATTGGAAAAATTGTGCTGCTAACATGCTTTTTCCAAAGGGATAGTGTTAATGGAAAAATAGTGGCATCCAGGTTTTATTAATTAGTCTGGAAAAGCAGTTTAGATGATGGGACATCTGCAGATAACAATAGCTCATTTCAGTCTGTTTTCATAAATGGAAGGTTATCTTCTCTCTCCCCTCCAATACACCTCACCCTTCAATTATTTTTCTCTTTGTTCTTTCTTTTTTTTTTTTTAATAAATATAAAGACCAAAGAATTAAAACCACACTAACCTGAAGTGAAAATTATATCAATTAAAGTTTTTTGTAACGAGTAGAGATCAGAGTCAAAAGCATTTTCTTTTTCTTTAAGCAATATAAAAACTTTGAGACATGAAAGATTTTGAAAGGTTCAGGTAACCATTCAAGGGATGTCACTGACTTCGGATTTCAGCCCAAATCAAAATACAAGTTAGTCTATTTTTTGAGGCGCATTCCTGTTCATGGCACTAATTCTAGAGAAAACATTTTTAAGGTGACTTCCTCAATAGAGATGGGACAAACCCACACCCTGGTGATGGGGGGATTTTTGTAGTGTCTAGTTTGCCTTTTGATTTTCCTGTGCTTCATTTCACAACCTGAATTCCCCATTAAGGAACATTTCAGCCCTATTGTCTACTACTGTCCAAATTTAGACAGAGACAATTACACATAACTTTTATAATTAGTTTATTTAATTTCTGAGGAGCACAGAAATTTAAAAAAAATCATACCATACCTGAAATCATACCCCCCTGAAAAATCCCCATGCAATAAATCACCCAATAGCCCCAGAAAGTCAGACTCTGTGTCCATTCCTGCTACTGTGATTCATTATGTCTTTTACCTATTTCCAGAAAAATATTGCAAAATATATTACCCCTTACTGCTTGAGAGCTGAGGGGGAAGTGTTTCATATAAGCACACGTAGCAGACCAGAGGGCATGCTCATTCCTGCCAGAGAATTTGACAGGTTCAGTAAACTATTTATGTACCTGTACACAACACCTCCAGACACAGACAGTGAACCGAGTGGATTCAACCATCTTTACTACTGGCCTGTAAGTAAATTAAATCTGCATCTTGACCATGTTGCCTGGAAGAGGTTATTCAATTATTTACAGGGCAATAACAGGTAACTGCACTTTACAGCAGTTTGTAGACAGCTACTGTGCAGTTTTGAACTAAGAAAATATGAACTGTGGCAGCCAGGATACATTAGAAAAGAGTAAAAAAATTACCCTGCAAACTCAGAAGGGTTTCTCACAGTGTTTTTCTCCAAGGCTCCTCAGGTCCCTGTGTCATAGCTATCCTTGTCATACAGTCAGCAGAACATGTAGCATCTGAAAACAGGATATTGCTGGAATAGCATCTGATCTAAGAATTTGAAGGTTGCCCTGTTTCATCATTAAAGCCCATTTTCAGGGGCTCAGGTTACCTCTGTTTCCCCTTCTCAAGCTTCTGAGTATGTTCTCAGTTTTAAGTGTCAAGAAGAATTGGAATATGAGTAGCAAGAAACTGAAATCCTGACCTGGTCAGGAATTTAAGAGTCTAAAAGAATTTGGCAGCAATGTCACTTTAAATAGACTTTTAGCCACCTGGACAAATCTCCTTAGATGCTCTTGCTTTCTGAAATTGCCATCTTCCTTAGAGAACAGTAAAAAAAACCCACAGTTCTTTCTCTGTGTCTTCCACACTCTACCACATCTGCTTTGCTCCAGACAAGCATTTACCATCAGAAGATACTTTGGGACACTTTTTGCATGAGAAATTTCAAGTCAAGCTGTGCTGTAGCACTGCTTAGGTAGGTGGGTGTCCACATGTCTGCGTGCAAATCCACGTGCTCCACAGCAGCCAGCTGGAACAGGCCACACAGGGATTTACAGAGTTCTTGGAGAATTAACACGCTGGTACAGGATGCAGGAATTATCAGGGTGATGGAAACTGAGAGTGCCCAAAGCCACAGGAGGAGCTGAAGGTCCCCGCTGGCTTTCTGCCCAGGATTCAGGGCAGGGAGTGGGATCACATTAAACACGGCCAGCACAGCTCTGGCTCGTAAGCAGGGGCTCCTTTTACTTACTGAGGGTTGCTGATGAGCAGCAAGTTGCAAACAAATCAGGGTTTCAGATTTGGATTCCATTAATCACTTGCTGTATGTAGCCACTGCTCTCTACACCCCAGCTCGGAGCTCACCCATGCTTGGATCCCACCAACTCCTTCTATAGTGAGCCATTATCAGCTTTGGCTTCCTTACCTTCAATTTTGCAGCTTTATATTCCTAAAAGTGTCACTGGCAGGCATGAACTGTGGCTCTCCTTCTGATCACAGCAGAATCCCAACCCTGCATGTCAAGTCACCTGCCATCTCTGCACAGAGCGTTTAATTAAGGGGCATTGTGTGAAAGTAGGAGCTGGGAGAAAAAAAGCTGAATTTGCCCTAATTGCACATCAAAATAAAAAATTATGCTTATTGAGAGAAATCAATGTAAAAGCCCTTTCTCTGAAGAGTGAACATAGGGCTAAATCCTTGGGCTCATTTATTTCAATCAGGAAGAGAAATGATTGTTAAACAAAGTTCCCTAAGTTCAATTTTTTCACTTCCAGATAATAACATTTTCCCACTGCTAGCTAAAGTGATGCAGAAGGCTTGTGCTTTTCCATTTTACATTTCTTGGAAAGTTTATTTGCTTTTCAGAGAAAATTTTTTACTGGCAAGAAACTATTAGTTTACTGTTTGAGGAAATTTTTCAGGAGTTTCCATGGTGGGTTGATTCCCTACTCTAGCTGACCACAAAGGAAGCATCACCTTTTTTTTGCAGCACATGTTTGCATACCTAAATTCCCATGTGCTTTGTTTTGTCAGATACATTGGTGACATACAAGGTGCTTGGGGGTTTTTCCAGGATTTGAAGGGCTATTAATAGCACACATTTCCCTTTCCTATAGAAAATATGCACCATCCCCTTAGATCATATAAACTTTCCCCTCCCATCAGTACAAAAACTCCCACCATGACCAATGGATTGCCACTTTGCCCAAGTGCAGCTGTTCCAGTTTGAAGCAACACTCCCTGGTTGAACACTCCTTGCTCTCTTCAGAGCAAGCCAGAGAGTTATAAATACAAATTTTGCACTTCTGGAAAAGGAAAATGGAAGAAATTTTACTTGATGTGCTATGCACCCTAATCACAAAGACATGCAAAGTTAAAGATGTGATGAATGCTTCAGTGTAAAACTCACACTTCTGCCCATTTGCCTTTCCTAAAACTTTTAGTATCTAAAGAGCTTGAAGGGTTTTATTTGTAAAAATCAGAAAAATCGTGCAACAGTTAGTGAAATCATTAATTAAAATCAGGTATCATTGTACCTTTTCATTGGTATATAAGCACAAGTATTTAAGAAACACTCTACACTGATTAAAGATATGTTTAATTAATAACACATTCCTACTTCTCAGGAAGGGTCCTCTATAGTGAGATACTGAGATCTCAATTCTCAGTTTAAACTATTTGGGTATGATATTGGAAATAAGTGCTGAAAACACAGTCATGGATTGAGCATGGAAGATAAAAGACTATGCACAGCCATGAGAATTGAGCTTACTCTCTTTGCAATAAGATTGTTTTATCTGCCTGGATTCACAGGACTAGGTTAAGAGCCGGGTGGGCTTACAGGTGTTAAACTAGCCATTGGCAGGCTATCATGGCTTCTCCAAACACAGAGGAAATATTTTTCTACTTCACAGCAGGAGCTGCATGCATGAAAAATCTCAGGCAAATTGGATTTATCTGACTTTACTTTTCTTCCTCAGTGAAGATGTGGAAAGATGATGATTAGGCAAGCAGTTTGCTCCTACATTTTCATTCCAAATTGTTTCCACAGGCTCAAGTCTCAAATGACATGTGCCTTTTTTGGCTTGTCTAATGCTGGAGTAAGTAGATCTGTGCATCCCTCTCCACTCTCTGAAAGACTAAAATTAGGTTTCAGGGCTTGAGATTGCCTGGATGACTTAGATTCCACTTCAGCTTCTCTTTTGCATAGATAACAGCAGCAATGTTCTTTCCTAGGGCAAACTTGCTGCTTGCAGTTTCTAAGACTCATCACAGGACTGAAAATAAACCTTTACAGTGGGTCCAAGACAGAGAAATTCATAGGAAAAGAACAAAACAGCGCTTGTCTTTAGATTGTTTGGGCCTGACTGCTACAACTCCATTTAGAAAGAGGACAAAAAAGAAGCAGCCTCTCAAATTGCAACACATTTTAAACTCTTTGCCCTTTAGCCTGTTGGTGGATGCTGGATGTTATAAATGCAGCCACACAGGACAGCCCTGATAAACACATCCTGCAAGCCTGCTGATGTCTGTCTCTGCAAGACACTTAAATAGCTCTGACTTTGCTTTTCCAAAGTATTAGCATTGATAAAAGCAGATCTAAAAACTTAAAAATAAAAAACAAACCAAAAACCAAAAAATAAAAAACAAACCAAAAACCAGAAAACCAAAATCAAACAAAACAACAGAAAATCCCCCAACAACCCACTCTCCCCCAATCCCAATCCAACAGGGAATTTAATTTTCTCTTTTAGGCATAAATAGCTTTGAATCCCTCTCTAAAGCAAAAACAAGATGTAGGTAAAGAGTATGAAAAAGGATTCACCATTAATGAATACTGCATGAACGTACTCTCCTTTTTAAAATCCTCTCCTCCTGCCATGAGCAAGATTTTGTACTAAAAACACTCTTATCCTGAAAAACACAGACAACACAATATTATGAATTAGGGGATTTTTACAACTGAACTGCGAGCACTTCAGCTCATAACATGAAAACAAATATTATTTAATATTAAGACTCTTGTGCTACTTAATTACTTAAGCCCAAACCTACACATAAAGCACCACGCAGAGTCCTCCACTCTGTCAGAAGTTGTGTTCATCACACATTCATGTGCTTCCTGTATAGGTGTTAGACTATCTTGCTCCTTCAAAACTGAGTATTTGGCTCAAATGACTTCTCCAGGAAAGGAAAAGACCACCTGTAGCAGGCTAACTGGACTCCTTCCTATACCCAGCTCACATTCCCAGGAAACACGTTCCAGCTACAAAAAATCCCTTCTGAAAAAACATCTTCTGATATAGAACCTCTCACTTCTTAATAGGAAGATGTTAGCAGCTTCATCACCTACATATATTGTCTTATTTCAAAGACATGAAACCCCCTACTTGTGCTGAAATTGCTTCTAAGTGACAAATATGAATAATCTCTAAGGACTTTTGCCTTTTGCTTTTCAATGATTTCCTCATACTCATTGCAGTTTATTTTAATTAAATTGTAATATGCTCTGAATTTAGGTGCTTTTTTACAGAGCCCAGCACAGTGGCAGACAAGTCTGTCTGGGTTTTCTGAGCCTAGCAGTTTACATGAGAATTTATAGATGGAGACACCCCATGTATATATCTCTCCATGATTTTTCTGAAGTACCCTTGAGCAAAAAAAGAAGAAAATTACAAAGTAAAGATCTAATTTTAAAAAAGGATTTGGCAGAATACGCAATGACCAAATCAGCCTCTTTGTATTAAGCTGTCTTCAGGGAGTGATTTTTCTTTTTGGGACTGTGAATTACTGTTTTTAATATACAACCATAATCGTGTTAGTTGTTTGCACAAAGTAATGGAGCTGGTGTGAGACACTGTTCCATCCAATCCAAGGACAACATCTCTCATGTCCAGAAGTCTTTTGCTCCTACCTTGCCTTTGGAATTGGGATAACCAACCACGGAAACAGCCCAAAGCACAACACATCCCACACCTGTTCTGTTCTTAAAGCACAAGGAGAACTGGACTCATTCATGTTTTGGAGGATAAATTGGATTCTGACTAAATCTACCCTGCTCATGAAGAGCACATCGGGAAAGCATTTTTATAACTCCATCTAAGTGCTATTGAGTTATATCTTCATAATTCTTCATTACTATCATCCTGATTTTCTAATACAGAACAGAGGTCCCCAAGATACTAAATAATTTCTTCAGGGTCACACAAGATGCCTATTGCCAGCTTGGAATGGGAACCCTGATTCACATGGATTCCAAGTGCTCTGCGTTGACCTAGTTTGATCTATTGATTAACCATGTAGCTTTGTCTCTTTATCAGTCGGATGAGCAATTAAACTCTGGTCCTTGCAATGAAAGGAGCTGAATACTGTTTAAAGGCAATCAAATAATCCAAAGCTATTTGATTATTGCTTCTGATATTTGTTCTGGAGGAGTAATGAAAGCTGGAAACTCTAAAAGGAAGGTTTGAGACATTGACTCCTTCTCACTTTAGACACTGTGTCAGGCCACACATTAACACATCCAGGACTCCTGGGCAGTTTTACAATAAGCAGTTGTATGGCATTGCCAGATTTTCACTAAGAAAGAAAAACAAAACAAAACAAAACAAAAAAAAGGCAGAAAGTATGCTGCAAAAATGACAAAAATTTGGACAAACAGGCTTGATTTCTTCTTGACTAGGGAGAGCTCTCTGTCACGAACAGGTTTGTTTTATTTATCTGTGCTTGTTCTGCATCGAGTAAAATGTTAAAGCCAAAAAACACTATTGGTAGTGATTAATAATAATTTTATTTTTATTCTGATAGCCTTGCAGTCTCGGTGCTAAAGAAAGTCTTACCTGTGTACTTGGTTTCCTCTGTATTGTTTCACAAAGCTACATAATTTCTCCATTGATGGACTTTAGACAGAATGTTTTAGTTGTTATGAGGTTTTTTGTTTATTTTTTATTAAACATAAGAGCCATTGCTGCCAGCAATCTAAAGAATGAGAAAACCTCTCAGATTTTGGAAGCCCCAGGCTAATAGCTTCTACAGAAGAAGAAGCAGCAGACAAGTTGGCTTTCACTGTGCAAAAATTAGACACATCCTTTCTAATTATTTTTCTCTGGCTTTTCCCATCTGATACAGAACAGACCAAGGCCCTTGCAGAGAACTAGCTGAGTTCACCTGGTACTTCCAGGTCTAACTTAGGGCAATAAGAGGCATCCACGAAAGAGTTATTGATTTACTCTGTTTTTCAAATTCTTTCCCAAGTAGCACAGACTATTCACTGCTTTTGGTTGCCATCTAACAATAACCAAAATGACATGTTAGCCACAAGGCTAAGCAAATGTGAAGTGATGTGAATAGCTTTTCAATTGTTCATTGTCTGAATAACTGCTTGATACAGCAGAACTGCAATTACAGCTGGAATTTTGCTCCATGTCCTTTGCCTACATTTTTGTCACCATGCCCCGTTTGATCTGAACACTTTGAGCTCTCACACTCTGGGATTTCTGGATCCCTCCTCTTAATCACTTATAACTTCATGGAAGTCAGAAAGAATTGTGTTTGGTGGAGGGAGGGTAACTTCTGAAAGGGGGCAGGCAAGTCCACTAAAATGCGATCTGGTTGTGACCCCTCTTTGTTTTCTACTTCCATGTAACTCACAAAGCTTTGTCCCAACCACTGAAAACCAGCACAGACACCTGCCTACTTCTCAGCTATTCTCAAAGCCATCAAAAATAGCCTGCCTAGCTGCGGAGAAGCCCTGGCTTTATTTTAAAGTTGAATTTGAACTCGTGGAAGACTGACAGCTTTACAGCTGGAAATTACTGATGGAGTCCACCACTGAGAGGGGCAGCAGAGAAATGTAACTAAAAGCTCTGACTTTTGGAGTACCCATCCCTAGTCTCTCTTCTGAGGCAGGGAAACTATTTTTTGTGAAGTATCACCTATGGGACAGGACTGAGAAAGGCCTCATCCCTGGAAGTATTCAAGGACAGCTTGGAATGGGTCCTGAGAAACCTGGCCTAGTGGGTGGCATTCCTCCCAGCAGGTGGATTGGAAATAGAGGATTTTTAGGGTCACCTCCAACCCAAACAAGATATGATTCTGTGAGACATCGTGTTTTTCACAAGGCCATTACATTCAGCCTGAGTTCTTACCACCTGGCTTCTGGGAAATTGTCAGATCCATCAGCTTGTGAAAGCTCTGATGGCTAAACCTCTCCAGCTGGTTTGGCTTGTGAAAAGGAAGGTGGTTGAATTAAAATACCTTCTACAGTTCACAGAATCCACAGAATGACTAGGTTGGAACAGACCTTAAAGATCATCGAGTCCAACCTCAACTACACCATGGCGCTGAGTGCCACATCAAGTCTTTTCTTCTGTTGGGTCTCCTCCAACGCCAAAATAACAATACTGTAACTATTTTTCAAAATTAGTTGGACTGTTAGTGGTTTGAAACCAAATGTTTCATAGTTCCTACTGACCAAATAATGTTTTCATATATATGATAATTTCTTCCACCAGAATTTAGCACTGGTACTGCTTTTTCGCCTGCTGAGAAGGCCAGCACAACATATGGTACTTGTTGCAGTTAAGTCACCCAGCATTTTGTGAAGTTCATCTATAACAAAGACTGTGATGGTGTTCACAGGGGTTCTTGGATGAGGGAAGAGATGAGGATTTGACTCCATGTTTCAAAAGGCTTGATTTATTATTTTACTATATATATTACATTAAAACTATACTAAAATAATAGAAGAAAGGATTTAATCAGAAGGCTAGCTAAGAATAGAAAATGAAGGAATGAAAATAAAGGCTTGTGTCTTGGACAGAGAGTCAGAGACAGTTCACTGTGACTGGCCATTAATTAGAAACAACCAACATGGGCCAATCAAAGATCCACCTGTTGCATTCCACAGCAGCAGATAATCAACGTTTACATTTTGTTCCTGAGGCCTCTCAGCTTCTCAGGAGGAAAAATCCTAAGGAAAGGATTTTCCATAAAAGATGTCTGCGACACAAGACTAGACTTCAGTGGAGCTTCCCAGCATCCTGAAATGCAGCAGTCTCATTAAATTACCTGCAGGATCCTGCTCTACCAGGATGAATTCCTGGCAGGGACCAATAAAGCAGCAATGTCTTGTTGCCTGCAGATTTTGATGCTGAAGCTGGAATAGAGTCCCCTCTGTTGAGCTCGCTCCAAATCGCTCCGAAACATGAGCAGGATGAGGGGCAGTGCCCACATGGGGAAGAGGGAAAGCAAAGAAATCACTGAGCAGTGGCACCACAGCACCAGGGTCAGAACACAAACATTTACCCAAAGCCAGGAATGCTCCCACCCTGTCAGAGAGCGGGTTCTCCATGGGCGCGGGGCCATCGCGACGGCGAGAACGTCACTTCGGTGCCACGTGCCTCTTTACACCTGCTCACACTTGTTGGCACACGTGCAGAGCCACAGGATTTGAACAGGTGAGGAAAGGGAAGGGGTCAAGGGCTGGTATAAACAAGGCTGCCAAGTTGACATGCTGCATTGCAATAGGGGCTTGAGGAGTCTTTCGCTGTGTCCCAAGGATAAATGGAAAATACGTATATGCAATGCAATTGCTGACATGGGCTGCATTCACATGCCTGACTCAGACTGGCAGTGGCTGTCATGGGTAGAGGTCATCTGGCACCAAAAAAGAAGTGAGGAGCCAAAAGCAGCCAGACCTTTTGAAGCCTATTTGTTTTCATACCAATGTCTAAAGAAAAGCACCCAAAATGGATAACAATTCCCTCAAGACATCCTTCTCCTTGCATTACCTGCAGTGGGTGACAGACAACTCTGCTATAGCTGGTAACTGGATCTCTAAGAGTGTCCTGCATATTTTCCCCACTATTTACTAATATTTATTATTTGTAGGATAGCAGTTTCCCACAGTTCTTATTCTTTGTTAGCAGTGAACAACACAGCAGCAGTGCCACTTAGACAGAGGTCATCACTATTGATTCACCAGTTCTGCCCATTTGGGCAAACTTGAAGAAACATGACTGCCTGTAAAGTTTTTCCCCAAAATACATCATACAGTTTTTTTTTTGTTTGTTTGTTTTTTTTTTTTTTAATTTTTATTAATTCTTCGAGCCCTAGAAGTATGTGCCCCTTTAAAAATGGACAAGACAGTGATGGGATTGGTGTTAACAAATACATTCAGCTTGGTTTTTCACTGTGTGGTAAATTCCTCAATTTCTTCAAGTATCAAATTTCTCCATAAAAATGGAAACAAAAGGAAAAAATTCCAAATATGATCTAAAAATCTGTGGGCCTAGCATACTCAAGTTGTAACAGACAAATATTTGAACCAACAATATGTCATTTACTCTCTTCTCCCCCTGAGCCTGGCAAAAGACTTTCTTACTGTGCCACCCAAAGGACTGGAAACATTAAACTAAATTAAAGCAACTTTTCTTCCTTTCTCTCTCTGGATAAACATGTTTTCATAAACTGAGCTTTCAAACATTGCTAGCCCTCATCTAATAGTAGTCCTACAGAGAGGATTTAACCTGTAGATAGATTTTGCTAACATTAGGGAAAAAAGCGCAAGCAAAACAAAACCCAAAGCCACAGCCTTTCAGTGCACAGGCAAAACATCATACTTCCATGCCACAGATTTTGTTATAATGTACAATTTTGTTCCATATGATGCTCTCTCTATAGTTATAGAATATATCATTAAATAGAATCATCACTCAATGATTAAAGCAGCAATTTTGGACTAGAATGCCCACCTGACCAAAGAAGTGTATTCTGCACAGTTGCTCTATGTTGTTCACCCTTGTGGGTGGAGTCTGGGACTGAGCTATAAAAATCCACATATTAAAAAATTAATAGCAGTTGTAAGCAAGAATATATTTGAGATGCCAATGTCTAGAGGCCTAAAATGAGAACCAGGTCTGATTGTGTTGAATGCTGCATAAAACACATTGCAGGAGAAACTCCATCTTTTGCAATTTTATTGGAAAAGAACAACAAACCTGGAAGGGAAACAGCCAGGAAAAAGAGAAAAAAGGTGAAGACAGTCACAACGTGACACATGCCAGGGAGAGGCTAAACCACGACTAGATGGAATAAAGGCAGCTGGGATTTTAAATCATCTATATTTATTAGATCATATATTGCTAAGATTACTGTCTCATGGGAAAAAGAGGTGAGAGACATAATAACGCCAGTGATGATTAAAAAAAAAATCCAACTTGACATTCAGAGTCCAGGCTGCACATGCAGTTAAAATAGGAAGCTGATGTTCTCTTACATACTCAAATTCCTGCAACAGCACACTAAGAAGTTTGAGCCATCTACTCCACAGCTTCCAAAACCTCAACTTACTGTATTTTACAGACACTAACACTGTACCATAGCAGAAATTTTAGTGCCCGTGCAAACTACAAGGTGTTCCTGCAATGCAGCTCATCTTAAAACACTGAAGCAAGATATGTGATTTGACCATTCTTTAAGAGGCAATTCCTTCACATCCTGAAGCACAAATGGTCTAATTAAGCCTGTAATTTGGGACACCCCTCTGTTAATCAGAAATGTATCCCTTCTATGAATCAAAATGAAAATCTGAAAGGAAAACTACGTTTCCTATGGGATCCCCTCCCAGCAAAATAAAAACTGCAGACAGAAAGAAAATTCACAATTTTCCTAATTTTCTCATACTGTTGTCCTTGCTGTGGTGCAGGTATCAATTAGAGACAACCCCAGGCATTTAACTTTAAACAGATATAATTTAAACCTCTGCCTCTAGAAAAAACGCTAAACCTTCAGAGCCTAATTTCAGTACAACAAAATAGGTGAAGAGATAAAATAAAAAGGGCTTTTTACCTGAGATGTACTTGATGGTGTGATTTTATATAGAAAGAAAATTAGTTTTACTTTCAAGGATTTAATCCAAACATATATTTGCAATGTACAGCAGGAAAATTTAGTCTTCTGATATCTGATAGCACAGGCATGTACAATGATATAACATTGTGACATATGCAACATTTAATGCAACAATGTGTCCAGAAAGCTCAGAATATTTACATTAAAATACTTATAATTGGCTATAAAGTTAATTTTTAAAAGATGCCACCAAAAAGCCACAAAGATAACAACACAGCTTGGTGTTACTTTAATTTTGATTTAACAATGTGTAGCTCAGTACAAAATCTCATACCGATTTCACTTCAATAGTGCAGAACTTGTCATTTAATCTTACTTCAATAAAATATGCCTGACATCAAGATCCATATACATTGCTTTCAATACTGCCTATAAACACATCTCTCTGCTTTGTTTTAAATGGAACCTCAGGGTACAAAGCAATACAACACAGAAATAATTGTGCCATTTTATGGTTGTGAAAGCCATGCAACGTTAAAAGCACAGCTCAACAAATTGCAATGATACAAACATCTTTATTACACGCAACTTTAAGAGATATATATATATTTTTAAATTCATGTGCTCATGATGAAAGAGCTAATGAAGAGATGAAAGGAAAACAGAGGTTATTTTCAGAGAATTAAAATGCTCAGCACGGCCCAGAGACAGCAATAATATAAAAATGTACGTCTAGGGACTTAGTAAATTCACCTAAACAGGCTGGCATCTGCATGAATGGAAACACAATTGCTTTTAATATCAAGCCGTCAGCCTGTTGTGTTTCATAACGACAAAGGGAATTCAAACAAGACGCGAGAATCGCTCGGTAATTGCAGGGGAAGCACAGGCAAATCTGCCTCCATTTTATTCCCTGCAAAATTACCGGAGTTCGCGTTGCGCGGGAGCCTTTCCTGTCCTGACAAAATTCAAATAATAATTACAAAATTAATGGTAAAACCAGCCAAAAAAACCCCCTTACAACCTAAGACAGACCTTTGACCTGTCGGTAAGAGGCATTTGTTCTACACACTGCCCGTGGTCGTGAGCTTAGAGTTACTAATCCTTTTTGCCCGAGCACCTTTTCTTTGAATCATTGTGTTCCTAGAGGTAAGACCAATGCCCACAGCCCTGGAGGAAAGGGCTTAGCTGCAAAGCAGCAGCTAGAAGAGGAAGGATAACTTTGTGTGTATTGCAGCGGGCTTTTCTCCACAAGACCTGGATTACCATTTTCATTTTTGACAGAGGATTTCCATGTCACCTTGGGCAAGGTACCTAATTACAGCCATTCATAACATGGTTAACAACTATTCCCTTTCTCTTTTGCCTCCTCCAGCCATACTCTCACACAGAAGAGCACGTGTTGGATAACGCACATCCACTGCCAAGCACCACAAATCCCTTTGTCCACTTCCAACCCTAAGCATCATGTCTTCAGTCATCAACTCACTTGTGTGTGCGCTCAGGGCCCATCAGGACAACTGCTGAAATATGTGATAGAGAAAAACCTTTTCACTTCTTCTTGTGTTTCTGTTGATTTTGTCAGATTTATTTTTAGTTTTCATTTTTTAAAATTTTTCATTTTCTAAAAGTTAGTTTGGTGGAATGAGGAATGATTAAAAACCCAACCAAAAAAAAAAACCCACAAAAAAACCAAAACAAAAAAAACCCAACAAAACAAAACAATAAAAAAAACCAAACAAAAAAACCCCACAGCAACATAAAAAACTCCAAAGAGATGAAATTAGGAAGAACAAATTATTCTTATGAAAATTTCTGGTGGAAAGTGGCCCCTCGCCACAAGACAGGCACGGGAGCATGTCCAGAGAAGTGCAATGGAGAAGGGTGTGGAGCAGACATCTGATAAGGAACAGGTGAGGGTATAAGAGTTGTTTATCCTGGAGAAAAGGAGGCTCAGGGGGGACATTTTCACTCTCCACAACACCTGACAGGAGAGTGTAGCCAGGTGGGGATCAGGCTCTGCCCCCAGGAGCAGAGGACAGGGCCTCAAGCTGCACCAGGGGAGGTTCAGGTTGGATTTTAGGAACAATTTCATCACTGAAAGTATGCTGAAGCTCTGGGACAGGATTTCCAGGGAAATGGAAAATCCTTCCATCATTCCTGGAAGTGTTCCACATAATGACTGCACCAGGCACTTTGCAATATGGTTTGGTGGGCCTGGAGGCACCCTGCTACAGGTATTTTTGTGCAAGCTTGGAGGCCTTTTCCAGCCTGAATGATTCTGTGATTCAGCCTCAATGTCCAGTCCCCAGACTCAGTTCTGGACTCCATTTATTGGGTAGAAAATGGCAATCCTCCCAATGTCTCCTGGGGGTGATATGGACACACACTCACCCAGCACCACGGAGCACTGTGGGATCTTGCTTGTCTCCATACCCATCACACACCTTCCAAAGGGAATGCTTTCCTCCCAGTGAGAGATGTTTTCCCTCATTCACTTGCTCCAGAGTATGAGCTCATACGTATATAGTCGATTCCACTATAAAAGAAAACTACAACTTTGAAAGAACGGATCAGACACTGGTTTGATGTAAGGTGACGTGCAGTCCCTCCCTGCCTTGGACTATACTTTTCTCAGACATAAGCAAACTCCAGACCCTATCAACTTTCCTTTTCACAGCCCACTCAAGTCCAACAGATATAATTATGTGCAAAGTGTCTGTGATTTTTAAATTTCTGCCTATGCCATCATTCTTTGAAGCAAAACTGAGCTGTGTTTGCATCCAGCATCCCCCACAGCTCTCATGAGTCAGTGGAACAACTCGCCCTGCATCCTCACAGATCAGATCCCATTTATCAATAATTTGCAGCCAGATACACAGAAGATCCCTTTTTCCATTATCTCACTTGGGACAAAACTCTTCAAGAGGTATTGATCAAATGTAGATGTGATAAAAGAAGTGACACTGTCTCTTTTACCACAATCCTCCATACTGTTTAAATTGAAATAACTCAGATTTTCCATCTTAGATTTTTTTTCCAAGAGAAAGCAGCAAGAGAATCATTGTTTTGGCCTCAAGGCATTCATCAAGCCCTCTCATTTCTTTCTGGAGTTCAGCAGAGTAGCCACTTTATCTGCTGTGTGATTGGATAGATTTTTTTTTCCCCAGGAAGATACTTCATTTTAGTGTATATGGAAGGTATATTGCACATAGAAACCAGGGGAATAGAGTAGCAAGGCACTAAATCTAGCTGCTAAAGAACATTTATTCAAAGACAACCACAAGGCTCAATCTAATTGACAATTTCTGCTTGGGGCTCATGATTAAAATACGAAGGCTGCTGCAGGTAAGAACAGGAAAGAGCCAGCGCTGCCATTGGCAAGAGCTTGCATAAGAGCTGTCATGACCAGCAGTTATCACCAATTTGCTTTTAGCACCTCGTATTAATCAAGATGTGATGAAAAAAGGCTTCAACTGAACAGCAGGGTGGAACCCAGGGGACAAAGGTGTTAGGGAGTGCAGGGGCAGGGGTTTTGTTACAAGCATTCTCTGGAATGTACCTTGGATATACTAAATATGCACGCGTAAACTGTTGGGTTTTACAAAACACTTTAGGCACATAAAGCCACACACTGCCTGCTACTGCTCTGCATAAGCTCATCAATTCAATGAGATTCTGCATAAAGATTTTCTTCCCTTTGTGTCATCTCCGTGAAAAGAAGAAACAGTAGGCAGAGGAGTTAAGAGTCTATTTCTGTTTTTGAAGAGTTCTCTGTCAATTAACCCCAACAGATGCTAACTATGCCATGCATTTGCTGTGACTCACCGAGTGGAGCATTTTCTGAACCCAGCATTGAGGCAGCAAATATTTAATACGTTTTAAAGCCAGCAATCAGTGGAAAGGAGATGTGGTTCACTGACCACATTCATCCGAGAAAATTCAAACACTTCACGCCTGCACCGATTTCTTACACTGCTGGAAGAGATCCTTGTGTGCCACACCTACTTTCTCACACCACCTTGGTGTGAATGGTGGTGCCCCCTCCCAGTTTAATGATGCATTTTCCTGGACATTGTTCCTGTCAAATTCCTTTTAGAGGTAAATACCTGCAGCACAGGCACTAAAAATACTAAAAATACAGTCAGTCCTTCATTCCTTCATGAGTTGAATCTAGCCCACTTAAATGTTGATATCTAACCTAAGTGAAAATTAATAACGGTATATATATTTATCTTTTTTTTCTTTTTACAGAAGTGAAAAACTGAGCCTTCACCAGCTGCTTAAATATTTGCCAGAGTTATGGCAGATTTTGAAATTCACACTGAACTTGATGGGGCCACTGTCTGCTCAGACACCTCTCTAAAAAACACTGTAAATCACACAAACCCAAAAAACCCATGTAAATTAAGCCCTTCTTGTGTTCATGTCTTCATTTGACAGAAAGAAATTGCAGTCAGGCATTTGGCAAATAATTACATGAATACAAATCTCTAATACAGAGACTCTCATAAAGAAAAAACAACCTGAACTAATATTGCACTGGAGCCACGATTGTGGTTACAGAATAGTTTCACTTGACCTAATTTAAAAGGTTTTTTTGTTAGACAGACATATTTATGTGCTTTAAAGCCTACCCTAGTTTAGTGGGCTCAGAGCTGATGCTGGTCTGCTTTTAATGGCAGTTTTGCTTTGAAAGTTCAGTGTCTCAGGAACCACTGAGATTTGATGACCTGAAGCTATAACAATTTGTGACTTTTATATTTTAGCTTGAGAGCTCCACACGACTGGCGACCAAATGGTTCTGCTCAGTGCCCAAAGTGTCTTTACAAGGTTGTTTTCCCCTGCTTGCTGGGCTAATACAGCTACTAGATGTCCAAGCTAAAGGACAATACTTCTGGGTCTGTCATGTGCATTCTGCTCAGATTTGTGATGTAAAATTAATTTCAATTAATATTTTGAGGAGAAGATGGACTAAGGATATTGAGAAGATGGAGGAAGGAGAAGAGAGACTTCCAGTCTAATTTCCCAAATGATCAGTGATGAAGGCTATAGGGAGAACCTGCTGGGGGACAAGCACTTATGCCAGGAGGACTTTCAAAGCCCTGAGAAGATTAGATGGAAAATGAGTTATTATCTTTATGTAGAAACTTCCCTGCACTCATCATCCTTTATTCCAGCTTCAGGATACAGACCAGTGTTTTACCTACTTTTCCATGTCTTTCATATCAAGAAATTTAAGAAAGTTTTAAATTTCCTTTACTTTTTATAAGAGTTCACTTTTTAGGCAGTAGAGATATCCAATTTATTGGTTTTTTTTTTCTCTTAAAATGAGTTAGCTGCAAAGCACATACACAAATACTTATCAAAAGACTTAAAGCATGGAAAGTTTATCTCTGTACTCACTAACAGCTGCAACTATCTTCATTCATACACATTTTTGAGAGGAAACCAATTATGTCACAGACTTGCTTCTCTGAGGACTCTCTTCCCCCAGCTAACAACTCTTGATGGATTATTTGAGGAAAAAAAAGGGGGGGTTAGTTTGAACCCAAGAGTACCCAAGAAAGCTGGAAGGTGATTAGAGTCAGGTTTGAGAGTTCAAAACATGTTATTTAATACCATATAAAATAATTTCTGTTCTAAGACATAATTAGGAACGTGTGTAATGCATCCTACCTACTCTTCACAGAGTACTATTTATTTCCAAGTGTTTCCAGCTTATTTGTGCTTTTTAGAAGTGGACTGGCATAGAAAAGACAGCCATCTCCTCTGGAAAATATATATGATTACATTGCTGCTTACAGTCCCACAGCATTTATGGAACTACTGTCATCCCACACCATCTCTGAGCCTGGACATCATGTGCATGCATGTCCATCCATGACATGTTTAAATCTGGGAACCAGAATTACTTTGTGCTTTGGCAAGTGCTGCACATCCCCCACTTAAGGAGTGACCTTATACTAAATAATATAACTATAACTATAAATGGGCTTGGATATCTGCTCATGTTTCAGCAGACCGTTTACAGAGAGGCAAGGAGTTACTTAGAAAGGAAGGAAATTCAGGTTTACCTTCCCTTGCACCTCACATTCTACACTCAGGCTACATTCACATGGTCTCCCCACCTCTGGCATGGGTCAGAGGTTATGCTGGTCCATCCTGTGCCACTGCTCACAGTCACACGTCTTGGGCATCACCAGCTGAGGTCTCCAGGCACTTCCCAACATTTATCTCTGCTTATCTTCCTCGGGAAGCCCTCCATAACTTGTTTCAACTGATTTTCTCTTCATCTTCTTCTTTCTAAGCCTTCTTTTCCTCCTCCATTTCTCCAAGATAATTTCTTTCCAGAAACACATCTTTTCAACCTCCTCTTTAGAGTTCACAAATGTGTCATTTTTCAGTGGATCTTCGAGTAACCTGGTGCAGTGGAAGGTGTCCCTGCTCACAGCAAGGGGGATGGAACTGGATCAGTTTTAAGGTCCCTTCCAACCCATTCTGTGACTCTGTGAAAACAGTTTCTGTGCAGAAGGACAAGAAGTGATCAGCTTGCTAATTGATGCATCAGTGCTATCTCTACTAATTGGAAGATTTAGCACGTTCCACTTTTTCCGTAAGTCTGGGTGTTCACAAAAAATTACAAGCAGCCTGAAGCAGTTGCTGAGAGGAAGCAACAGGCTTTAATGCTTGGCAGTTCAAAAGTTCAAATCTGGACGTTCACTCCCCCACAAATCCCAATTATCTTGCTCATGTTAGCATTAATGATTTTTTTTTTTTTGGCTGCAACTGTTGTCAAACATGTATTAACTCATCTCCTGCAAGTACTTCACTGCAAAGTCATATGGTTTGGAGCAGGATAATGATAAAAATCTCTTTGTATTTGACTACAACCCTTGTTTACAGATTACATGTATGTTGATAAGATTGTTGTTCTCTGCTGTTTTTATTAAGAGGTGTAAGGCAGGCATTAATCTCCTGATTTATGAGTATCAGCACTATGCATTAACTCTCCCTCTGCTCCATAACCTGTTGAGCTGCTGCTACATTTCATAAGAATCCCCACAAGGCAGCAAGCATAACTCATAAGCTAGATACATCCCTCCCCTCCAAAATACCAAACACATTTAATCATGCCCACAAATATTAGCTTTAGCTTTATGTAAGCCTCAAATGAGCACACAAATCTTACTATCACTATTTGAAGTCTAAAACACTGGCAAGGTTCCCAAGTAAGTCACTGTGATTTTGGAGAACACTACGAAACTCAAGCACAGCAGTAAAACACAGCCTGCCCCAAACAAGCAAATACATTCCTCTGCCAAACCAAAGTTCGCAGGAAAGTTAAACACAGGATTAGGAACAATTGAGCCTCATGGAGAAGAAATGTCAGGAGAGGTTCACAACCTAAGGAAAGTGTACCTCCCCAGGCTGAGGGTTGTTTCTGGTATGATATGCTTGTGTGAAACTCAATCATCAACACTCTTTGAAGTCAAGAATGGTTAAAGGTGGCCAACATCTCGAGGGAGATGCCTTAGAAAAAAAAGTCTTAAAAACTTCCCAACCAATGCTGTAATTTTGGACTGTGTAGATCATAAAAAATCCCCACAAAACTAGTGCTTCAGCTAATTTCAGGATGCAGGAAAAAGGCCAGACACTCTTAGGAGGTCAAATGCCAAAAAATGAGAGCATGAAGGATTTTTAAATCACTAGCCATCACTTTTCCTGTCTCAGCGACTGCCAGTGAGCAAGAGGATCATTTGAAAACTTGGCTATAGACCCTCATTTTCATTTTGTTTCTTTTAAACAAATACTTCAGCCTAACAATCTCCAGGACAAACACAGCTAAACAAAAAAAAAATCTCCACCCAAGCGCTGCCTGGTTATTAAGACCTTGGTTTGGCATAGAGCTTTTTTCGACAAATAAAAGCATAAATATATTGTCTTCATACATAATCTGGGGACATGCAGCTAGAATTGATTAACACTGGTATGGAGTCTTAAAAATAACAGGTCTTTAAAACAGCAAGCCGAGAGCAGGAGAATACAAAAGAACTGGAGTTAAACTGTTTTAAATTATATAAAATCTTTCCATGGAGCACACTGTCAGAAACCTTTGCAAGATGATTTCTTCTGTGGGTGTTGGGCAGGAGTTTTATTTGGTTTCTATAGTACACATTTGAAAGGATCATGAAATTTGGCCCAGAAATGGTACTGATGCTTCCCACTTGGAACCAGGAAACATTTATAATACACATAGCCCAGAGTGAGGGAAAAACATCACAGCTGAAGCAGAAGTGAAAGTCTGGTCAAAAGCTGATGCAGATTTTAGAAGAATAGTTCCTATATCACTGGGAAGTCAGAAATCTTTGTGTGGTTCCTCTTTCAAAAACTCATGGACTGACAACCACAGATGAAGGCCTCAGTGCAAGTTCTAAGATTGTGCAATATTCTTAAGGTAAAGAAAGTTCCACAACATGATTCTATACACATTTTAAAAGAGCATATTAGCAAATTTCTGCAGTTTTACCTTTTTGACTGAAAAAAAGGTTATTGACCTTAAGTGTCTGTGTGCACACGCTCATCTGTGTCTTTTCCCTGAGTATTTACAGACCAAAATCCTCATTCACATAATCATTTTCCTTGGAGCCAAGGAAATTTTTAACGATGAAAACTGACAGCACTGGATTCATTATCTGTACTCCTAAAGATTTCCCAACACCAGGATAATGGGCAGCACCATATTGCCTTGTGACACAAATATCAAACACATAATGTAGGACCTTAGGCTATTACTGCTGTTTCCCACCTCCTCCTACCACTGACAACACCTCACAGAAAATCAGAGTTCACAATTTGTATTGTTGCTCTCTCAAACAAACAAGAATCATAATAATGAATGAAGACTTGAGGGGAAGAAAAAAAATAGTAAACCCCAATTTTTTCTAAACTTTACCAACTATGTTCATGTACAATGTTTTGATTCTGTTTGAAGTTAAAAGTTGTACTTTTTCCACTGGAGGGAAAGGAGGAGTGCTGAAAATCATCTATTTGCAAAGAAGGCAGGCAAAGCTGCAAATCAGCAGGAATTTAAAGGGACAATTGAGTTAAGAATCATTCCTGCAATTTGATTCAGTTCACCACAAGTTTAAGAGCCACTCAAAGGTTCAACTCAGGTTTTGATTTGACCCCTCAAATTTGACATTTATAGACTTAGGTTGACTATTGCTGATTTCAAAATAAAATGAACACTGTAGTCCCTTTCCACCCTGTTCAGGAATCAGATGTGTAAATATAGTCACATACGAATGCCAGCTTAATCCCTCCCACCTTTTTTGAACTTCTTGTTCGGCTTCTGAGAGGCTTGGCGAGGAGGTGGTAATCTCAAAAGTACTAAATTGTCTTAAGCTTCCTGAAAATAGGCAGTCAGGCAAAGACAAAAAAACCTCTCAGGCACAATGCTTCAACAAGGACACCTTTAATCCTCTATTACATCAACAACCTATCCCCCACCCACTGTCCTCCAAAAAACCCCCAAAGGAGACCCTCCTCCCTCAGAAAAATCCCAAAATAAAACCCATGCCAAAGCAGATGAAATAATCAAAAAGATAAAGAAAATAATAATAATAATGAAAAGAAAAAGGAAAAAAAGCTCTCCTAAACAACCCTAACACTGAAATCACCAGAAACAACAAAAAATCCCAAAGCAGGACCCCCCTGGCCCCACCAGGTATGAATCTGCATCTGATTCAGCATGACACAATCCAACCAAGATACACACATTATCCCCAGAAAAAGAAAGCAGATTTCAAGGACTCCAGCTCTTGCAAAATAAATTTTTCCTTCTTAATGTGTAAAAATAATGTGGAGAAAAAAATAACTTGCAATATTAAATGAATAAACCTTGGTTGAACATACAGGTCCTTCTACACAAAAATGGAATGAAATTAAAACCAAAACTATATCCAAATTATATCAAGGTTCTCTGTGAACATAATTCAAATATTTTAAATGCACTATCCAACTTCAGAAAGTTTGAATTACAACCTACAAAAGATTGTGATCTTGAAATCTTCAGGACCCTGTATTTTCTTCTGGTCAGCCTGATCTAATCCTTTACCTCAGAGAGAGGTCTGCATTTAGCTTTGATCACCATCGCATCAAGCTCCCAGGAATTAAATGAGAATCTTGTTACATTGAAATAAAGTTGTTTATAATCAACCATGCACAAGCTGTTGGTATGGCTAGCTGCCACACAAATCAAGGTTAAAACAGACCAGGCTTAAAGCTGAAATATAACTAATATGACATTATTCCTTCAGACATTTGGTTAGGCTGACAAATTTGTAACTCTGTAATTTACACAATGTCCCCATGACATGTGGCAGTACAGCTATTGTGTACGGAGATTTTTATCATGGGAAGGGGGAGGGAGGGAAATCTACATTTTCCTTATGCAAATCTTTCCCATAACAATGTCAGAATACATGCTGACCTGCTAAAGTGTACAATTTACCCATCTGAGAGTACACAAAATTCAAACGGTGATGGATAATTATTTTAATTCAAAGCAAAGTTACCCAGTGAAACTCATTGGTCCAAAAAGTGGTTAAGATCCTGTATACAATGCTGTTAAAAAAATAAGTATACTCTTTAGTAACATAAGGCTTGAAAGGTTTGCACTTTCTTTTTTTTTCATGCATTGCATCAATAAAGTAAATGTTGTTAGAATTCAGTAGTAGGAAGGGAAATTCAATGAGTAGGATTTTAACGCTATTGTATAACAGCAATTGTCTCATTGGATCAGACAGGAGTTTGTTTTATGTGACCTTCCATCCCTAAGAGGTACAAAAAACCTCCATGGATGGTGATATGTTGCCAAATAAGGAAAGATTCTCCTTGACCTCAGACAGTAATTCGTCAAAACATGAGGACTATATCTTTCCCCATCTATTTTAATCCTATCTGATTGTAGATGTTCTCATAATCCATAAAAATGTATTTTTTTCCCAATTGTCAGGATTTGGCCTTCAGAATATGTACTGGCACAGTATCCTGTGAGCTAATTGCCATGTGGGTTATTGGTTTTAAATTTTTCAAAAGATTTTTGTTTCTCCTTTGTGCTATGAAAAAACTCAAACAGCAGAAGCCTCAAGTCACCATTTCTGAGAAGCACTGGCTATTCTGCGCAACTCTTCGCTTCTGTAATTAAACTCTCCTCAGAAGGGAGCCCTTCTGGGTCTGAAACTTTCAGCTAACTCCTGCTGGAACCCCTTGGCTCAAGCACATTTTTTACCATCTTCCTGAAGGAATTCAAAATTGGCTGCTCCTACTGAGGCGATACAAAGATACCATATATAGGTAACTGCTCTGTTCCAGATCATCACATCTTAAGGGCCTGTCATACATACTGATTCTACAGCTTCCTCCCTGCAAAGCTGATTTTATTCCAGTGCCACACGAAACTTCCAGCTGCTGAAGAAATAAAACATGCCCAACCCTTTGCTGAGGAGCTCGTTCTTCTTCCCCACCCCACTTTCACCACGAAGATTTGTGCAAACTTCCTGTGTGATCTGACTGCTGGTGTGTATTGTAAGAAAAAATGGAGTGGGGGGGGAAGAAAAAAATAAATACAGAACTTGTTATTTCCTCCCGATTGTCACATTTTATGGTGTTGCAACCCAGAGCCCAATGTTGTTTCATGTCCAAATCGCAAGCTCATTGTATACATGGCTCACCTGCATCAACACAGCTTATTTTCCTCCTGTTGTTATTTTCATAATAACTGCTTAAATTTAATCCATGACATGAATTGCCCATACAGGATGTACAATCAACCTTGTAATAACTTGCAGACTTTTTAATGGGAAAACAAGGCAAAAATTAGTACAGTCAGATTAATACAGGTACACGATACATTCAAGCTGGGTTTTTGTACTTTAAAGGGCATTTTGTTTTAAGGTGCTTTATTTTTCTTGAAGAGTGGCTATGATGTTTTGGGGATTTTTTCGCTTTTCGTTTGTTTGATTGATTTGTTTTGTTGGGGTTTTTCCCCCCTCTGGAAATTAACTGTGGTCTCTCCTAGGAATTTTTTGCTGTGATGCATGCCCAGCAAACATCTGTAATTGCAACGAAAATAATTCTGGCCAAGATAATTTCTCATGTGCATGTGAATAGGACAGAGTCATGCCTCCTGGAATTGGACCTGCAGCTTCTTCCATGCTCATTCTTCTTTTTACCTTTATTCAACCACAAATATCTGAACAAAATTTTCTTTGCGGTAGATCAGATTTTTTCTTAGGCTATTTTGTCACGGCAAGAATAATTGCCTATTTCTGTTGCTGGACACTCTGCTGTGCCTGGTTGTACATTATCTGCAGATAAGATGCAGAAGAAAGGATGTAAACCACAATGACTGCATCCCAGGCTGAGATAGAAAAATTCAGATTGTTGTTTACTATAGAAACTATTGCTACAGAAGGTGCTTTTAAACTAGGGGACATCTTAGTGAGCAACTTGCATTTTCTCTTGGGTGTGAAGAGCTGAAACTGCTTTTAAATTCTTAAGAAAAAAATTGAGAGCAAAGATGAGGAGACCACAAAGTCTACATAAAATAGTGATCTAGCCAGTTTTAGAGCATCATGTACCAAGACTCTGCAGTTTCACTTAGAATAACTGTGTGCACAATGTAAGCTCTCGCTAACCACAGATTTTAATTAATCTCATGCTAAACAGAGTAACTTGCTGCCCACAGATGTAGCTGTGACTCTCAGTCAACAGCAGGGAGATCTAAACTCAGGAGCAATCTCAGAGCTAGATGTACAAAATCACGTTGTTCTGGTTTAAAAATACAAACAGCTTATGCAGGAAGGAGAAAAAAACCCAAAAAAACAACAACCAAAAAAGCCCCCCAAACTAACTCCAAACCCAGCCCTCCGTCCCCACCACATTTATAAAAATCAGGAAAGTTTCAGCTCAAAAAGGTAGCAAAAAAAATACTTTGCAATAAAGCAAATTTGGTTTCTCCTATCACTGCTTCCCAATAATTTAAAGTTCATATGCAACTTATGTAGTTAGTTTATTCAGCTTGTCTGCAGCCTACAATGTCATTGGTTTAAGTTTGTTCATAGATTATGGTAAATTTATAAGTCTACTTGAAGGCTAAATAAAGAGCAAAGAGTTGGGTCATCTGTTTCTTTTAAACACGGGAAAAAATAACTAGAAAATTAAAACTTAATGTAACTTTGTTCCCAAGAGTTTTTAGAGTCCAGACTTCAGATAGAGTAAAACTGGGCATCAAAAACACAGGCTGGAACTAATTAATACAGTAAGTACTTTGACCGAGATATTTTTTTCTTCTATTAGATCCAGAAACCTTATGTATAAGAAGAAGGATGTTAAGTCTTCTGCAAAACACATGGGCTTCAACTCCCAGTTACTCTAAGTCTAGATCTTGCTCAATGGAGCTTTGTCAGTTTGAGTCAGCAGGAAATCTAACCCCAAAAATCACATAAAAGACCCTGCCAATTAATTCCTCTTGGAGTCAATAAAAGTTTACATCAGTATTTAAACACTTTTCTCCCCATCACCCCATTTGAGACCTTTAATACCTATCTCCCCCTTCCAAGCTCGTAATTCCTCCCAGGCTACATAAATCCTTTATTTTGGCGTCTCCAGCCGAAACCTGACCCCAGTCAACAACATTTCACAACTCTTGGCAAGGTCAGTTTTTCCAACAAAGGGGAAGTCCAAGGGCTACAGAGACCCCCCCTGAGTCTCTGCAGTGCCAGAAACACCAAAGTTCTTCCCCAAGACCACACCAGGGCAGAAAGGATGCCCAGTTATTATGTGCCAAGTGAGCCACCATTCCCAGCACCTCTAATGAAAGGGAACATAGAAATTAAGGTTCAAATACCTAACAGGGATCATGGACCCAGTATTTCTTCAAGTAAGTTGCATGGAAATCTATGCAAACCTCACAGTAACTAGAAACCACCTCTAATTAATATGCAGTAACCCCTTGCTTGCTTTCTTAGAACAAAGATTAATTGCATCCTAAGAGATTGAGATATTAAATTCATTGCAAAAATGCTTGAAGGTGATTTTAGTTACTATTTCCAGAATTAGGTAGCCTCAGCTTGAGATCTGCCAGTGCCTCCTAGTTCAGGATTAGTGTAAAAGGTAGAGTCGTGCTCGGATGACACGTGGAGATTAATTAAATTGTGGATTTATAGCCTATTCTTTGTGGAGAACGGTTATTAAGACTACATATTTTTCAGAACTGAAATGGCCACTGCTTCAAAGGCTCATTTAAGTCCTTTCCATAAGATTACTGTTTTCTTTGGGACCTGGAAACCAAGAATCCAATATAAAACTCAGAATCTTAAAACTAAAGGAAAAAAACCCCTAACCTCTCCCCCTTTTAAAGCTTTTCACAGTGTCTTACAAATCCTTGGGTGGACTATCCTTAATCAAACCACTCAAAAGTCATACCAAGATTTTCAACCCCTAGAAAGCTCTGGCTCCACTCATCTACTAATTTAATACATAAATGTCCTCAGCCATTCAGGTATGTTAAACTGAATATCAGTCTGCTACTGAAGAGTACTGCAAAATTACCCGGCCAAGTACATTAATTCTTTAACAGATAAAAATTATCTATACACCGTGTTTCTAGAAGATAAGTGGCTACAGGCAATTTAACTGGATATCTGAAGAAGAAAAAAAAAATCCAGCACAACTGACATGACAAGTTTTTCCAATAATCTGAAATCCATCCATTCCACAAAAGAGAGAGTACAGCTGTGGTAATCACTGAGCCTCCCAATATTTCTACCTTTAGTAAATCTTCACTTTTGAAACTCAGTTGTAAAAAGCAAATGAACAGCAACAAAAAAGTCACTGTCTGCAGGTCAACAGGTGTTCAGTAACAAACTAATAACAGCTTGGGATCAACTCAAGAACAAGTGTCCTATAGTGAATGATGACAACATCCCTCTGTATTCAAGGAATGCATGGACTTATCCAGATGAGGAAAAGAAAAAAAAGAGGACTTTCCATCACTTGTGATGAAACATGAGGAAACACACAGTCGAAGAAAAAAAATCTGAGAAAGTGATATAAAAATGCAATTCATATGAGATTAGGTTTGGGGTTTTTCTTAATTAAGGAAAATTAGAGTATAATCAGTAGAAGCACGTTCAGCTGCTCATATAAAAAAGGTTGGATGGTAAAACTTAGGTTATTGTAAGGGGTTTTTTGAGTACCACAGAGCATTTTTCAGGAGTATTAGACCTCCTGAAGTCTGAAAGGTTTGTTGGGAGAAAATGATACCCATCAGACAACATCCAAAGGGAATAGTTAGAGTATTTTCCTAAGAGATAAGAAATTCATCTCTTGCACAGGTCAAACAATGGAAAATCTTAGCAACAAAGACTACAAATCTCTCTAGTTTCACCTTCCTTTTCTCCCTCCCTGGTACAGCATCTTGGGACTAGCAGAGATGCAAGACATCTTTAATGAAGCTCTCTTCACAAAAAAAAACCAAAAAAGAAAGTCAAACAACTGCTTGGATAAAAAGCTGGTGAGTGCAAGGAATTTGTGTGCCTGGTCCTTAGTGCTATCTTGCAAAGGCAGAAAAATAACAAAGAAGGGGTTTTAGTAAACAAGCAAGGAATTATTTACCCTCAAAAGAATTAAATTCTAGTTTCAGTTAAATCATTGTTATGAGGGCAGGTGATGAAAAGCCCAGCCCAAGGCTGAGCCCCCAGTGCTGGGGGCTTTATAGCATAGAGATATACATTTATATAGCCATGAAAATCTTATAGCCTAAGTATATAAGAGAGATATTAGCAGGTCCATTTTACCTCTGGGAGCTGGGACACACAGAGCTTAACTAACACTTCCAAACTAACACAGCCTGGGAAAAGCATGAAATTATAACCTCATTTCTCAAGGACAATGCCAGGCTGCCACTGCCCAGGTACCTTTCCTGTGTACAGGCAACTTCCTCCTTATTTCAGTTCCACTGAGTGCAGAACTAGACAAAGCCTAAAATTTGAGTGGGTGGGTCAGGAAAGACCTGCAGGAGTACATAAGGACTGCCACTGATTTAAGATGAGGAAATGGTAGAGGAAAGCATCACTAAGTAATGTGTGAGGGAAAGGATGATCCTGCTTTTTCCTGCTTCCTGCAACATCAATGTTGCACATCCTACCTGTGTAACTGGGTGTGAGAAATCACCAGTCAGGACTGAAATTCTGGGGTATAATAGATGAAGAAACAGCACAACCTCCACCTCCCCTGAAGAGGAGGGAGCCTGAAGTCAATGGCTCAAGGCCTTAGCAGGGAATCCACTCCAAACACTTTCCACATGTCCCAAAACATGGATACAAGACAAATTTACATGCAGAAGAGCCCTTCCAGTGCATTGCTTTGTTAGCAACTGCCATCAGTGTGCCAAACCACAGAATTTCTTTGCTGACAGATGTTCTGGACTCAAAGCTGCAAAGCCAGTCAGCTCAATTAATGGAGGAAGGAACCATCAAGGAAAAGCCATAGCTGCTGGCACCAGTCCCTGAACTGCAGATCACTGGCAGTGTTACTGCACCTCACTGTCACAGGCTCTGGCTAGACAGCTGTGCTGCTGGTGCAGTAATTTCATATCATGTTTTAGGGGTTAGGGCAATTCAAATAATTAGGCCAAGGAACATGGCAGCAGCAGTAAGTAAACCTCTTTGTGAGAGATCATTCATTTGAATTGGATGTTTAAATCCCCCATAAAGCACCTGGAAGATTTAACAACTCATGTCCAAATGAACAAGATGTAATGAGCTTGTACACACGCTAGATATGAAAAGTGGATTGTTTTTAGCAAAACGGTGCAGAATAACCTCTTATGGAAAGGAGTGATGGTGAATTTTAATCAGGGGAAAATGAAGATGCAAGAATAAATCTGCACAGGCTTAGAGGAGGACTGGATGACTTGCTCACCCATCAGCAATGGATGCAGGAGTGTGTTACATCCTAATCTGCTGTTTTCTGTTATCTTTACTGCTTGCATCATCCCAGAGATCCTGCCTTTTTAAGGGGAAAAAAAAAACCCAAAAAACTAACAAAAAAACAAATTGAGAAAAGCTGCCCATATTGTCTTCTGCAAAGTGCAAAGGAAGAACAACTAAGAAAAAAAAATTAAAAAAATTTAAAATTCATACTTCAATACAGCTGGCCCTAATTTTTCATCCCAGTATTATTCACTTGAGTGACTGTAGAGTTAGACATTCAGACTGAAAGCAGAAGAATCCACACCATGTTTTGCTGCTCATGTTTAGCTTATCAGAGCTTGGCAAGAGCCACCATCCCCCTGGTGATTCTCATCTGTGTCACAACTTGGGACATGTGTAACCCTCACTAACACCCCTTTCAATGCCATCTCTGACACCATCTGCATTTTTGGATTGGTAAACTGGAAAGCCATTTCTAAAATGTGTTTTTAGTTATTACAAGATACACACACCCTCTTTCCACACTTATTTATTTTTTTTAACCAAGCATATTGTGGCAATTATGAGGGAATTTGTATTCTCCACTGACATCTGAAATTCCATTTTCTGTATTTCATGGTGGCAATGGAGTCCAGCATTGTGTCCCTGGGCCAAAATTTCAGGGCTTGTTTTCTTTTGTTTCTTGAGTACTGGATGAAGAGAACATTGTCCAGGTCCTCAGCGTAAAGCACAAGTGAAATATTTTCTTTTTCTTAGTCCTTTTCCCAAGCATTTGTGTGTTGGGAGTCCATGCATTAACTGGTTTGTTCAGATACTGAATACAATACAGAATTCCTTATCTTAAACTTTGCTCAATTTATTGTTCTGTGGCCACAGCCAAATTTTAGCTGTTGTGTCTGCTTTCCTCCCCCCCCTCCCAAGTTTGAACATTTTGAAGCTATTTAACCCACCTCAACTCCCAGGCAATCACAGGGGTGGATGTAGGGACAGAACTATTTGCCCAAAACAAGTCACAATGCACACACCAACACGGCTGAAATTGCTCCTCCTGGGCTGATTTGCCAAGCATGAAAAACACTTTTTTTTTTTTTTCCTGAAAAGCCAAACCATTAACAGGCTGTTTGGATGGTGTGTGTGGTGGAAAAAAAAAAAAAAAGACATTTCGGAGAGAACATTTGAATTGGTACATCCGCCTGACACATGATGTGTGAAACAAGATGTTCCCAGCTCCACCTGCCAAGTTGGACCGGCCGGTTCAATAGGACTCGTGGAGTTGCAATCATCTGCGTGCAGAGCAGACACCAAGATTGCTGCTTCCCAGGCTGGGGGCTGACCACTCCTCTGAGTAAAAACCCCTGCTCTTTTCCCTTGGATTTCACCTTGAGCTTGCCAAGCCAAGTTGAAACCGACTTTTAATTTTTTTCCCTAGCAATGTGCCGTGGAAAGGTCACATATTTCTTCAGACAGGAATGCAAAGGGGTACAAGGTCTTCCCTGCATAGGTAACTCATATGATTTATAGCGCTGAATTTAGCCTTGTTGGAGCCAAATTAAGGCAGAAAAGCAACAGAGGAGATGTGGCCTTGAGGAATTAATTTTTTTTTCCTCCTTTTTGTGCCTCTCCTTGCCAGGCTACAGCTTTGCTTTTGCTGCTGTAGGGGCCCAGAGCACAGGTTGCTTCAGCAACCATTGTCCAGTCACCTATGAGGAGCAAAACCACATGCCAGAAGTTCTAAACAGGGATAAGAGACTTTTCTGGAATCAAGGCAGCTGATTTTGGTCTCTCTTATGCACTAGGGGGTCTCCATCCCAGCTCCCATCTCATTTTGGAGATGGTAAACGAGATTTCTGTGTCTGCAGAGGGCTGGGCCAGAATACTGTGTTTGCTGGGAAGGCTCTGAAGGATGTTTTCTTTTCTTTTGAAGGCTTGAAGTTTTGCCAATCTCTCCTGGCTCCGAGGAATACAACAGGACATGGTGTTTATTGCAGCCCCACTATGAACAAGGAGATCAGGCAGTGGTGTGCTCATGTCACAGCGTAGATCTTATGCTGGGAGCTTAATCC
Source organism: Camarhynchus parvulus (assembly GCF_901933205.1). Taxonomy (NCBI): domain Eukaryota; kingdom Metazoa; phylum Chordata; class Aves; order Passeriformes; family Thraupidae; genus Camarhynchus; species Camarhynchus parvulus. Next base: position 65,042,367 of record NC_044586.1, read on the forward strand.
AAAGGAGACAACAAGAGGGAAAAAAAAAATCCATGCATGCTCTTTCCAGTAACTTTGGTACTCAGACCACTCTGAATAAATCCAGTGAAAGAAAACGCACATTAAACTGTGTTTAGGGCTCTTGCAGCCAGAGGAAGCTGAGACTTAGCAGAAATTATTGCAGCTCTCACTGTCCCTCTCCAGACAGACATAACCAAAGAGGGAGGCCTGATGTAATATTATATACACACACATCATATTGCCATTTATTTTATACCTCTGCTAGATGTCCCAGCTTAGCTGGGTGGAGTCCAGCAAAATCCCCTGTCATGCTCCAGCACAACCTCTCCCTCCTTTTAGGCTCCACCACCATCCACAGCCTTGTCTGTTGCTATATTGTACCTTTCCCTTCATTATTACCTTTATTCAGAGGCCAAGGGAAATGCTTCCAGAGGGTTTGGGGATCAGGAGCTGCGCTCAGCTGACATGGGGGTAACCAGCACCAAGGCTGCTCTGAGCCCCTGGGGATTTTGAAGTCCCAATGTAAATATTCCCACCTGCTGCCCCCACAGGATCTGCATCCTCCAGCCTTTACTCAGCCAATCAGGCCCCAAACTATGGTGGAGTCCCAGAATAAATTATGGGGGTGCAAAAAGTAAACAAAATTGAGAATTTACCAGTGTAGGACACCAGTTTAGAGCTGGTGGTGTCATTTGCTACATCAACTTATTTGAGCCTGAAAGAATTGGTTTGTGCACCTAAAATAAACACACAAACATTCCTCTATTTATTATAAATATTAGCTACAGGCTTCTTTGGGGACACACTAAAACCAAGAACTTCAGAGGCCTCAAACAGGCTGGAAATTGGCCCAGAGAAGAAGAACTAAAATATATAAGAAAAGTAGAAGTGGTATTGCAGTTCAATAAGTCACAAGCCATATGAGCTATGTGATGACTTCTAGCTCTCTTTCTTTTTTCTTCCAGTGGTCATTCTGCTCATATTACTACTCATATTACCTATTGCCTTTTGCCACCTCTTAACCTTCTGCATCCTGCAGTGGTGCTGCACAATGTCACATCTGTGCAGAGCTGCTGCTCTCATCACACACAGAAAACACACAGAAACGTCCAGATTTAATCACACCTCTGACCTGCTCTGTGCCCATACAGCTGCAGTCTCCACGTTCACACACAAAGTTGGGAAACTGCAGGCATGCTGCAGGGGAAAAGTGCCTGGGAGATATTTCTTTTACAGGTAGGGAAAAGGTTGTTTTAAAAAGAAAACAGGATTCTTTGAGAGGGCAACATTGTCTCTTCCTTAAATCTTCTTGACTTTAACGTCCTCTGTGTCATCCTCCATCTCTGCACAAACCTCGCATCACCTGACTTGTCTCGCAGAGCAATCAGAAATGATCTCATAGAGCTCGATAAAACTTAAAATAATTCCTAGAATAGCTCTACCGGAGCACACACGCTGTCAGGCAGCACAGAAGGGGTTCTGCAGAAGCTCTTTGGCGGCATTCAGGGGCTGGTGGTGAGGCCCAGGAGCCAGCCCAGCTCTGGTCCCTGCCCTGGTGCTGGTCCCCAGCCCCGCTGCCCCTCCCAGCCCTGCGCTCCTCAGCCCCGCGTTTGCATCCTCACAGAACTTTTGGAGTCAAATACAAACTCATCATCCTGTGCTGACAGTCCCAAACGACTTGAGAAATAAAATAAAATAAACCTGCAGCAAGCCCCCTGTGCCAAGTCTCACACCACAGGCAAGGACAGAGGGTCGCAGTGCCCAGTCCCACACAGAGGCTCAGAAAATGGTCAGGGAATTTTAAACTCCTAAAATAGAAAGTTCAGTGAGGGAAAAAAAACCTTAGTCATGTAAGTAGACTTTATACTTAGACTCTGAAGTATTGTTTTTCCTCTTTCAGTTCAGCACACAGTAAGTTCTTTAAAAAAATTATATCAAGAGTCTAAAGTATACTTCAAAATATTATTATTACATATATAGCATAATAATATCACAATTCATAGCCCCCAATCCCTGTAATTTACCCAAAACATATTCAGTGCAGGCAGCTTCAAGTTTTGCAAAAAAAGCTGAGGGGTATCTATGCAACTTTACATTTAAGTGATTTTATAATTTTGCCATCTACACTCCCAGATGTTTCCAATGTCTTACAGAAGTTTCTGCAAACCATCTGCAAACTTTTATACGTCTGCATTCTCAATAAGGCAAAACCAGGCACTTACAGCAGCATTAAGCACAGACATTTAACACTGTGAGTCTTCAATATCTGCAGCAAATATTAATGGGGAATTTTTTTCTCCCTTACCGTTTTTAGCAGTTCAAATCACAATTTTTCACTATGCAAATTTAAAAAAAAACCCAAGTGCTGAAGGTAAAAAAGTAGCAACTTTTAAATGCCAAACACACGCCTCAAGAGGGGCAACAAAGTGTGGAAGTTTCAACAACATGAAACAAGCACTTCACTCCACCTTCCTTCCCCCTAAACTATTTTCACTTCTTGATCAACTTTCTCATGCTGTTTGTTTTTGCTTCTCTAGAGTTTCCCATTCATTTCCATGCAGAGCACAGCAAGGAAAGCAGAGAGTTAACGCTGTAGTTGCAACTGGTGTGAGCCTTTACTATTAGCTTGAATTTACAGAGCAATCTCTCCTTAAAAAGAAATAAGGGAAAAAAAAAAAAAGAATTCCTCACTGCACTGTAACACTGAGAAGTATATTTAAAAATTCTCTCTCGGGTCTCTCTAAACATCTGTTCAAAGGTTTTGCTGTATCTTAAAAGGGCTCTAATTACCAGAAACTCCTTTCTTACTTAAGCCCAGGGCTCGCATTTCGATTATAACTCAAGCTCCAGTTAATTTAGGGCTAACCCCAAAATGCCTGTACCAAACAGAAGAAAACATAGGCCTACCTTAAAACTTTCCAGCTTTTCAGAGGATCCAAGTCAGAGATTATAGACACCATTGTAGGAATAACAATAATAAAAGATGTATATTAAAAAAAAAAAAAAATAAAAAAGAAGTAAAACCACGCCAGGGAAGGCTAACCACAAAAGCAGCAAGTACTCTACTCAGTGTGGGAATGACAACAAACCCAGCACAGCTCTTCCTCCTTCTCAAGCTGATAAGCACTTGTCCCAGCTTCTCTCCACCCCCAAAATCAATCTTGTGCTATATTGCTTCACAGTCCCAGTTTCATTTCTTCACCACTACCTTTTAAAGCCCTTGTAATCTGCTCCAACTGATCAAATTTGACCTTTTTGTAGTCCACTTTATTCCAAGCACAGCCCTCAGTTAAATCTCTCTTTATTAACACCGTCCTTCTTGGCTTTCTTTTGGAGCAAGCACAGCTCAAGCTCGAAGCCTCCAGTCTTTGCCAGCAATCATTTACAGATTACTGCAGGCTGCAGTCTTCTCCTTTTGGGTATTTTCTTCTACCTTTGAGGTTTGTTTTTATATTATTTTCTGAGGGTTGTTGGTGGTCTCCCTTTCCCTGTTCTGTGCAGGTTGGAGTTTGACACTTTTAAAGGAGGGACTTTCCAATGCAACTCCTCTCCCACCCTTCCCTCCTCCCCTTGTCCCTCACCCCCATATGGAGAGACAGACACACGCATCAAAAGCAGTTCACAACCTTTAGAATACAGAATAATCTTTCTCCCCCCCCTTCTGTTCTTTAAGTCTATTAGAATTGATAGACTTAAACACAGAAGCTGTGCTTGAAATGCACTGATCTAAAGCAAGGCTGCTATTATGGAGGATAATAAAAAGTCTAATCATGCAAAGCCAGATGTAACCCTTTGGATGTTTAAAAGGGGAGAAGGTGTCTATATGGTTCCATAAAATCAATTTTTTTTTTTACTACATAAAAAATAAATGGTAAAGCATCCTCCAGATTACTATGGTGATCTGAAAAGTTGTATAGCTGCTGATAGTGTGTATTTACTTAGGAAAATCGAGTTTATTGGCTTCTTTTGCATTTCTGTAATACTTTTTGACAGTGTTTTTCCTCTATTTAAATATTTCTTTTGCCTTTTTTCCCCTTCTAAATGTTTTCCATTTGTACTGTAAATGACTGTAACCTCTCCTTGAGCTCCACCAATTCATTAGGATTTCTGGAAATTCCTGGAAATTTAATTCCAGTGAGGAATTAAAATTCTTTTGGGGGAAAAAAGCAAAACAGTACTCGATGAAGTGTTCAGTCAGAACCAAACTACCCCTTTGGTAGATACTTCCACTTTGATATTTATATCACAGGCATATGCTCCTAGTTTCCCTCTGCCACCAGCTCTCTCAAAACAAAAAAGAAGTTAAGATCAGCCCTTGTATGTTAAAAGAAGCAGTAATATGGTGGTCAGAGAGATTTGGGAGATCTGGTAGTGTGAGACACACTCGTGGAAACATAATAAGGAGTATTATAAGACATAATAAACTTTTAAGCCTTCCAATAGCTCCTTCTTTAGTGAGATAAAAACTTGAGCTGTGCCTAAACCATTTCAGGCTCCCTGGCCTGCTGGAGGCTGGGTTTGAGCAGCCTGAACGCCCCTGGCCGGCTGCACAAAGGCAGCTCAGTCTTGCCCTGGCCTGAAGGTGACACCGAGGCTTCCAACCGCCCAAAAAAAGAGAATGTGACCATTTTGCCTGCCAGACAGCAGCCAGCTGATAGTGGTCAGACAGAAACAACCAGTTTTAAATGACCCTGATACAAAATGCCTTCTTTGCTCCAAGGCCAGAGCATCGTTGGCCCCTCATTTAGGAGAAGCTCTGAGTCATCTCCTGCCTCCTCCCTGCCCTGGCCAGGTGAAGCTCAGCCCGTGGGGCCCTATCTGCTCATCAGTTCATCGAGCCAGGCTTCAAGTTCAGACTTTGGAATTTTACATCCTCCCCTAGGCAATGCTTCCAACAGTTTTGCTTTGTCTCAGAGGGGTGTAGTGAGGAAAAACACATCAGGGACAGCTGATGGTGGGGTTGCAGGTGCAGATGGAGGACAGCTGGGGGTTACAAATGTTCCACCTCTCTCTTAAAACCTGCGGGGCCAGGGTGTTTCTCACCTGATACACACATATCTCTGAGCAATTCTGCAGAGATAAGGCTTCTATCCAGCTCTGGAAACTTTGGGCCCTATATTTGTTTAACTACAGGAGGTGGGCAAGATGCTTGTAATGGAAAATTAAATTCAGTTGTTTCTTTGTGGAATTGAGAAAACTTTCTTTCCTTTCTTTTTTTTTTCCAGCATGGAAAGCAAATAAAAACAGATTGGTCAATGTCTCTTTTATTCCTCCCAATAGTTTGTAAACCACTGAAACCACTGTTATAGATGTTAATCCCTCGTTTGAGGCTGGGGAGGACATCAGTGGTTGCAGCACACTGCCTTTTCTCTTTCCTCTCTACCCTATTGCCACATTTGCTGGTTTTAGAGCTACACTCACCTATTTTCCCATGCAAACTTCTCACTTAATATTTCATATCGTGCAAACATATTGATGACCAGGCTCGAATTAAGAAAGGCTTCAAGCTGAGCTTGCAAAGAAAACAAAAATCAAAATACCCTGACCTCTCCTGACACATTGACAAGCCAAGTTTGTGTCCCTGTCACATCCTGTTGCAGGTCAAGGTGAGAAAGGGGCAGATGCTCTGTCTTTATACCCCACTGCACCAATATGCTCAGTGTCTTACTTTGTTCATCCCAAAATCCCACAAACTATGTCTATTTCAAGGATTTTATCTCTAACAAGTACATCTTATACTTTCCATAGATTCATTTTTCACTGTCTTCCCACAGAAAATGCTCCATTATTTCTGCCAACATATCCACATGAAAACTATACTGCAGGAGTAAATATACTTATTCCTTTCCCTCTTGCACTTCTTGGGGTTATTTCTATTTTTTTAATCTCAAATTCTTGTGTCTGGAAAGAAAGCCATGTCTCCATTTTGGAGGACCTTGATGGCATTCTGCCAGCTTTTCCTACAACACTGAGGACAGCAACTATGAGCCTTCTAAAAATAAAACTACGAGATCAAGTTTAGCACAGAGGAACTTGCAACAGGCAATGGATTTTCCAAAACAGCCTCACGTGTTTCATACAGCATGTAGCTATAGTAGGAGAAAACAAATAAAACAGAAACAGAAATTCGCTGTAAAATTATTTTAACTCTTGTGCTTAGATAGCAGACTCCAGCTCAGCTTTTAGCCAAATGTTTCTTCTGTTAGGGCTGAGGACTTTGTATTCAAAACTTTTATTTTTTATGCTTTGAGTAAAGAAATTTCCTATGATCTCCAGCTTGTTTGCCAGGAAACCACCAGCACATCTGTGAAATATTACTTAAGCAAATTTATTACTGCTAGAGCCAGAAGGCAACAACCCTAAAAATTTTCTCTACCTGCTGAAATCCAGCCTATTGTAGAATTTGTGTCTTTCATGCCATGACACGTTCCCCCACTGAGAACTTACTGGTTCTCAGTTAATATGATAAAGAAGCTCTCCAAGATTTTGAGTCATGCTAAAATAAATATATACATATACTTTTGAAAACAGCATTCCTGTATACACACATACACAAAAGGATCTCTAAGCAATGTCATCATCCTTAGTTTAGACAGCTGTGGAGTCAAAAAAGTCAGCTAGCTACAAACATTTGAAGGTCAAGTACAGGACAAAGCGTTTAAAAAAGCAAAAGCAGTTATGGCTACTGAGCAATAGAAAGATGATTTTATGTAATGAGACTTTTTACTCCCCCCAGCTCTTTCTATACCAGAGTCCTATTGGACTGAGAACTTCATAGTGTTGGGCAGGATAATAAACCAAGTATAGTAAGCAGCTTGGGTTTGTTATTTAATCTCCTTGCAAGGGTGTTATCTCACTCAAAATATTTTAGGAGCCAAGGAAGGTCTGCCAGAGCACAGCCTTCTAGTCAGGGTGCCCAGCAGCCTGGTTATCAGGCAATAATAGAGAAATAAATATCCTTCTAGCATCTTCCCAATACATATTTTCTGTTGCTGTTTCATACAAAGCAATTTTAAGTTATTTGAAAGAAATCTTGGGCTTTTACCAGGAAAACCTCACTCTCCCTGGGGAGCCTGTTGTTAAACAAAAGCTCAGCTATTAAAGAGTGGCCTCCAACTTCAGGGCTGCTGTTGGGGGCTGATAAAGGCTCTTCTCCAGACTGTCTCATGCTGTCCCTCCCCATCAGCCTTGCCACCCCCCTGCCTCTCCTCCTAGTCCCTAATGCCTCGCCTTTTAAGCAATGGAGTGACTAATTGAAAATGCATTCCAGTGCTTTACAAGCAGACTTTTCTTTCCTGCTGACCAGCCAAATGTTTTAAAGTTGGCAAGATGCTGCTTTAACTTGGGAACTTGAGCACTTGTTCACGGCCTGGATGTGTGAAAAAAATCTGGCTGAATTTAATAATTCTGATGGAAAAAAAAAATTAATTAAAGATCTTACTCCTAGAACTGGCGTAAGTAAGCCCAAGTATTATTAAGAATTTTTAAAGCTAGTCCATTCTTTCTTTGTGAAATACACAATTTGGGAGACAAGAAATTTTAAGAAGTCCCAAGTCTAAGAAATTCCCAAAGTCATGCTTGTACAGAACCAGAGGAAAAGCAGTCACAAGCAGGCATAAATCCAGCTGACAATTACTCTTTGGGAATTGGGAACTGCAACCAAAACACCCCGGAGACAGCAATCGCTGTTTCACTGCAGGTCAGTGGCCAACTGGGCTGGGATTCAGCACATCTTATCACACACTGTAACTTAGAAGTTGGCTTCATCCAGCAGCTGCAGAGATTGAAGGGTTTTGTTTGCTTGCTGATTGTACAAAGCCTGCACTTTAACAGTTAATCATTAATCTTAAATTGCATAAATGTGTCTCATACTTATCGACTTCTCACTTTTACACTCTGCAGAGACAAACTTTGAAGAGATGGCATTTTTTTTATTCCTGATTGTGTTTTTAATGGATTTTCAAGTACTTTCAGGTTTTGCTCATGACAACTGCTGCAATAAAAAGCCTCACGAACAAAGATGTGTTTTGTGTCTATTCACCTAGCAGAAAATCACTATTACGACATACTTCATTATGAGAGAAATGCTTTCCAGCCTCTCTGAAGAGACAGTGATGCCCAAACTCCCATCAGCCTAATTGTTTTTAAGGTGTTTGTAGTTCACTTTAAACACCATATGAGCCAAACATTTACATCCTTTGCTGAATTTTTCTTTCCTGGCCAGCGGGAAGGTTTCTTCGCTCTGCAGCACTGGCAGGGCAAGAACACTTCTGTAGTCTGAGGCAGGGCTTGCCCTTCCTCACCCAACAGAAAGAATGAAAGAGAAGAAAAGCTCCTTGTATTTGCCAGACATGTTCAAAAAGAGCTCCTTGCACACCCCAATCTGCTTCTTTCATTCCATTTGGCAGAGTCAGGGGTCAGATTTGGTGGAGAGGAGAAAAGCAGCCGTTAACCGTTCCAGTGCCACAGCAGACTGAGGAGCCTAAGCAGGCACTGTCTGTCTTTTAATTTCCATTCTTTTGGTGTCAGGTCATACAGTGAACACCAAGAGGTCCTTATGAAGCCTTATGAAAAGGTTATTGTTCAGGCTGCCTTCATAACACAGCCCAGAAAATAAAAACTTTGGTGATGACCTTAATAAGTGCTTTGTTGTGAAGGCCATGTTTTCACATGGACCACAGCTGCATTTGTACAGCCCCAATGCCATCTCATGCAGCATTGGAGAATAAATCTAAGGGTAATTAATTTATGCTGAATGCATACTGTAAAATGTTTAGGAAACCATTTCCAAAGAGACAAAAGAAAATTAGTGGCTTCACATCTATATCTGTCTTTTAATAGATTCTTCAAATATTTACCTCTGGTTTTCTATCCATCACAGAAATTCAAGGAATAGGATAATTATTGGTAAGGGACTAGGTGGAGATGTTCAGTTAATTTCTCTCTCTGTCTTCTTGACATTGAGAAAACTGGTTTTTTATCTGTGCCCTACTTTCCCATCTGGGAGGGACAGACACCACCCTAGCAATCTACAGAGCAGAACACTAGGAACTTAATAGAAGACACAGAAATTGGCAGCTTTATGAAATTCCCTCCTTTCCAAGACTGTTTTAAGTATAAATCAACTGAAATGCTGGTTCGTCATTCAGTGTAAAAGAACATGATCTGTTGAGACAGATGGCTTCTACCACTTCAAAAATTAAAGAGTTACTGTAGCAAAGTAAGGAACCCCTGAAGCTTTAAATAAGTGATCTATACCATACCCCTTAGAAAGAAAATTATTTAAAAGCTCCAAAGTCCTAGAGGCAAATAAGGGAGGGGAAAGTAGCAAAAGGGAATAATTATTCAATTAAGAAAGTGGTGAGATAAATGGTCGATTTCTGATATTCATATTTATTAAAGTACATTCAGGCACATGATTTTGAAGTGTCAACCACAAACACCTATTTTATACACTGAGCTTAGATCTGTTAAAGAGAGAGAGAGGTACAAGGTCCCTTGTGTGCTTTGCTATTGACCTAAAGACGATGACATGTGAGGAGGGAAGGAGAAAGTGCTTCAGATGCCAGAGCAATCCCATACATATTTCATGTAAAGGCATGGAGGAGCACCCTTTTAGCCTGAGTTTACCCTGATGCTGGTCAGGATTCAGGATTTGCTGTACTCACTAGAAATAAAACTCTTTCATTTTCCCTTCCTATCACAAACGCTGGGAAGAGCTGACAAAACAGGAAGGCAACTTTTTGCTGTAACAGCTGGCAGGAGATTTTTATAAACACAAAAACCAATTAAGTGTCCTGATTCTGGGCATGTAACTCCCCTGGAGCCTTTGTTTAGAAGTGCTTATCTGCTTGCATAGGCACAAGCATCCAAAAATCCATGTACAGGTGTGTGTGTGTATCCAAACAAAGCACCACAGAGTGCACTGAAATGAGCTGTTGCTCTCCTGAGGAAAAACCCAACATGTTATCCCTGTGAAAACAGTACTGGAGAGAGTTTCATAACAGTATTACTTCATCAATAGCAGGCTGGCATTAAATTCAGTTCTAAAGGACAACTTATCCATAGAAAAAGTTCACTGTAAAGGTCCTAATTCAGGGAAAGTCAGAGAAAGCTTTTTTTCCTTAGGTATTGAATGCAGCTGTTTACATTTATTACCTCAAGAAATTTCTTTAATTTCTGAAAAAGCAGTACCACCATTTTTTTGTTTTTTTTTTTCTGAGGACCACTTATTTGTAAAGGAGCATCACCTAAACATACATCTATTCCTTCCTTCCTTCCTTCCTTCCTTCCTTCCTTCCTTCCTTCCTTCCTTCCTTCCTTCCTTCCTTCCTTCCTTCCTTCCTTCCTTCCTTCCTTCCTTCCTTCCTTCCTTCCTTCCTTCCTTCCTTCCTTCCTTCCTTCCTTCCTTCCTTCCTTCCTTCCCATGCTGATGATTCCATTACTTCCTACATCTGTTCATAAAAGTCTTGTACCTTTCAAAGCACGAATAGCTATTGTAGCCCAGGTTAAATTATTTATATACAATGGGCCATAGTCACACACATAATTTGTTTACAGGAAATACTTTCTTTCCATTCAAAAATACTCAAAGTCTCATGCCACACTTCTCTCTCTTGCTGACCTCATTTACACAAGCCCAAGCACGTTGGTGATTTTTCTCCCAGACAGGGCCTAGGCTGTGATTCCAATAAAGAGAAGCACAGGTCCCCATGTTGAAAATAAAACATTTTTATTGCTTTCTAAACCTGGGGCATAAACATTCATTGCTTCATCTGACAAAATACAACCAATAAAGACTGCAAAAAGAGTGAGATTAATAGAAGCAGCTTTCTAGAACATTGCACTACCCTCTAGACACTGGAAGTCTTGAAAATTGCACATCGTAAAGTTTGGCTTGTAGAAAAACAAGGAAAATACCCTTTCCTCATTTGGGTGTTCAACCTAAGCAAATCCACGCTTCTCTGGAAGCTGTAGGACCTAATACAGGCTGAGTCCCCCAAGTCTGGACTGGATTTGTTACTAATAATTCATAGAGTGTCCTTGGGATGCTTCTTTCATTTCAGAGGTTCCTGTTATATCAGGCAAGCAGAGATCAGTGGATCATAAAATCATAGAATGCCTTGGGTTGGAAGAGACCCTAAAGATCATCTTATCCCACCCCACTGCCATGGGCAGGAAACCTCCCACCAGAACAAGTTACCCCACTCAGAGCCCCATCCAACCTGGCCTTGGACAATTCCAGGGATGGGGCAGCCTCAGCTTCTCTGTTCACCCTGTGCCAGGGCCTCATCACCCTTTAGAGTGAAAAATTTCTACCAACATCCAAGCTAATTCTACCTCTTTCAGCTTCTCATCTTACATTTCACTGCTCCCCCATCTGACAGAAACTGGGAGGACTGAATTACAAATTGTCTCTGTTGCTCAACAGCTGGGAAGGAGTTCAGTCTCTGCCTGAGGAAACCAGGGGGAAGATAGTGCTGCTTTTCATGGTAGATTCTTCAGGTAATTTATATTTCTCTTTTAATTTGTAGCTTGTCTGCAAATGAGAAATTCCAGCTGTTGCTGATTATTCCTTACCCAGTAGTTTTAGAAAGCTTTTTCCTCTTGCAGAGAGAGGTGTCTAGTCACTAACCAGGCTGCTTTGAATACCCTCAAGACTTCTTTTTTTTTTTTTTTTTTTTTTCTTTTAGTAACCATCTCCTTAAGAAATAAGCAGTCCTCTTTTCAGACTATGGATGCTGAATCTAAAATTCATGTTCATTTCATGCTGTCAATTGTGAATTCAGGCTTCATGTTGTCATTTATAGATATCACAGCCTGGCACAACACTGGGCCTAACACTTCTCCCAAAACACAATCATCTAGCTGGGGCCTGTTTGGGATATTAATTGGCCTGTGTTCAACCCAGTTAACCTGTGCTCTGTTGGTCAAGAACAGATACAAGCTTCCCTAGACTGCCAAGGGATGTAAAATGCAAAGCCTTGAGTGCCATTTTCCCATTGAAATGCCATAAGGGCATTTTTCAAGGAACTCCTGGGTTACATTTGTTACATTCTTATTAGTCAAATATTTTTGACCAAAATTTTGTATCTTTTCACATATTTCCCCTTATGCTGACAGATTGAGCAGCCTGCGCATATGTGGGGCAGCCCAGCTGCCTTTTTTTGAATTGGCATAACCTTAACCATAGCCATGGCAGGGCAATTAAAAATTCCTCCTCAGGGCAGATTAACCCAACCTATGTATTTAAGATAATCCATTCCCAATAAATGTTCCTAGATATCTACATTTCTATGAATTTGAAATAAATTTCATTATCCTTGTGTGATATGAGCAAATAATTCTACTGTGTTTCAAACACAAATCCAAAATATTTGTCACCCAGGATCTATCGCAACCCATTGCCCACCTCCATCTTTCCTGATGTAGTATTGAAAACTTTCCCTCTGGATAGGGATGACCTATACCAAGAGTTCATGTACAGAAGGAAGCATGAAACTACTTTGAAAGAAACTGTTTTAACTGACTGTTCAGCCCAGCGTGGAGAAGCAGTGCCATTTTTTATCCTCACCTGTATATGCTGAATATTTTTCAGGTCTTGCTGAAGCAAAAGCCCACTCCCCATCTCCCATCTGGCCCCTCTCCTTCACCATCAGAGGTGAAAATAATGCTTAGGAACTGCTCAGACTGATATTCCAAACGCTTGTCTGAGCAAAATTGTCATGGGAAGCTACCCTGACCTTGGTGTCAGGGCAGCTTTTGGACACCTGGAATGGAAAAACAGCACTTGAACATTAATGTAGCACAGAATCTTTTCGTCCTGCTGTAAAACCTGGCACAACACTGGAGGAGAAGTAGCTGCAACTTCATCAGCCACCGAGTTTGGCAGAAAGGAGAGCTTTATCAACCTCAATGAAGTGTTTTAGATCAGGATTTACTCTGTAGGTCTGCTCAGAGGAGAGAAAAGGGAAGGTGCTCTCCCCTCTGCAAGCACTGCAGGTGAATTTTTGAGAGCTATCATCTAAAGCTGAGGGACTAAATTCAGTGTGTATGGACACTCTTTGAAAGACTGCCAAAGGCTTCAGAAATAGGAACATAAATTGAAGGTGAACAAAACTGCAATTGAATCTATCTCCAGCAAATATAATTAAGAAAATAACCTAGTGAATGAAAAATACATTGGACTTTTAGAAATAATGTCATTTTCAATAATACAAGAAAAGGGATCCTAAAGGCAGGAATTCCCAAATTAAATAGTGATAGAAGAACCACTTTGAAGTAAATAGGCTATCCCAGAGTCAAAGACTATTCCTGCCTTACCAGCAACAATACCAGTATGTGGCAATAACGTTCACAGTCCCCTGAGCTAAAGCACTGCTGTTTGCTCCTGGCACACCTTCAGCTTTTCCCTCTTGGTTGTAGTCCTGACAGCCACCCCCTGCTCTGCCCCTGGCTTCTCTACTACAACCTGATATATTTCATAAATTTTCATTTTTGCCTATTCCCCCTTTTCTCCCCTCATTTTTTTCTTGCTCTATCTCTATTTATCTAAAATTTCTGTCCATACTACTGGGACAGCATAAGCTTCCAGCCAAGAGTATCCCTCTTTCCTCACTGTGGAATTATGATAATCTAATAAACCATGAATGAAGAACTGCCTATTTTCCAATCAGTTTCATTCAGAATTCTCCTTTGCAAAATTATCTCTTTGAAAGCACCAGTATGTGAATGACTAGCAGGTATGTATCAGTTTGCTGTACTGAATGTAATCTTGTCATGATCATTCATCCTTAGGCAACACAGTCCAGGGACAAATCCATCTTTATCCAACATAATGAAGTCCAGGAGAGACTTTGTTTGCATCGAGCACAATATCATTTATGTTTGAAACTTAAAAACCCCGAACAAATAATCATCTATTATTTGCTACCAAGTGCATGGATACAGCAGCCTTGACTCAGAAAATGGAGTAATAGAATCCTAGAAGGAGCTGGGTTGTAAGGGACCTTAAAGATCATCAGGTACCAACCCTGCCACCCTGGACAGGGACACCTTTCAGCAGATTGCTCAGTCTCCAATCCCACCTCCCTTGAACACTTCCAGGGATGGGGCCATCTCCCATCACACCTCGATTCTCCTCCATGTGTTACTGACTGGAATAACGCATCCTGGGGTTTGATTTGTGTCTCCTGCTTGAAATAGTTGAGTGGAGTGTGCTGGTTTTGGCTCAAATCAGCGCAGGGAAGACACCTTTGTGCCACCACATCACACCCCTGAGGGGTGTGCACTCTCAATCCTGCCAGTGCAGATACAGGCTGTGGACTTAGTGCTTCTCCTGCCATCCATGGACCTTACTGACCTGCACAGATCAGCACCAGCCTCTGAGCACTTCCTATTCCACTCATTCATTAATTCCACAAATGATCTCCACTTCAAGTACCCTGTTATGGCAAGTATATTTTATGTTTTGCAGAGACCCATTTTTCAGATTTCTCTTTTTGAGCAACCTGGCGTGACCTCATGGCTGTCCCAGCTTTGACTAGAGACCTTCTGAGGTCCTTTCCAACCCCAGTCATCCTATGATCCAAAAATCCTCTCCAGTCCTTTTATTTTTTTCCCCACTCCAGCCATTTTCGACTGTTTATGGGTACAGACACCAAATCTGTTTATTGTAATCAGCAGTCTTTCAACAAGATAACTGTATCAGATTTTTTAAATATAAATTCCCAGTTCCCTTGATTTTAATTCATGGTACAGAAAGGAATTACCTCATGTAAGAAAGAATATATTTTGTTGATGAGCAGGTAAAATGTTGAGTTTAGATTGCCTGGACCTTCACCTATCCTTCTAAACAAGCAAGTTTAAAATCCTCTTGGGTGTTCCAGCTATGATTTGACTGAAATATGAGCACTGTGTGTATGGTTTACCAGCTGAGGATCAGTCTGTCAGTGGGAATGGGGGGGAGACTGAGCTCCAATACATCTCAGCCAGGTTACATCTTTCACAAACCTGTAAATCAGGCCTTTTCCCAACATTCCTCAACCCCTGAAACCTCTGCTGTGCTGTGGCTGTAGCCTGCCAGAGCCATCCTGACATGTCCTGCCTGTCACTCTCCAGCTTGCCACATTACTGAGATAACAGGGGGGCAACATCTGCTCCCCTGCATCCTTCCGGGGCTCAAGGAGCAAGATGTGGTGATGAGATTATTAAAAAATAGGAAGAAAAGAAGGAAAACAACGGTGTAAGGCACATGTTGGGATCTTTTGAGGATTGTGCAGCAGCTGAGGCCGGGGGGATCTGGGGGATGAGTCATTTCAGGCAGACACAAAGTTTCCCCAGCACTTCCCCACCTTACATGAAAGGAAAGGCAGTCGGAGCCAGACCATCTGGACAGCTCAGTGGGAGCAGAGCCTGCAGAGAGGATGGGGCCGCCCGCGATGCTGAGCTGGAAACAAAGCAAAACAACTTTGCTCTGCAGCCCTTCCCCAGCTCACTCATCAGCAGCCATCGGCTGATTCACATCCACCAGCACTTGCAGCAATTAACCCTTATTATCGCTCTCCAAATGGAAAAGGAGGTCAAACCAAAGAAGAACAAAATATTATGAGAAGGGTGATGTTAAATTAAACCTGTGATAGAGTTTCAGAGTCATTGCCATTGAAATCAAGGGAAATTTGCCACAGAGCACACAGCATAGGTTGGAAAGTGCTGTAAGGATTCATAGTGTCCTACTGTTGTCACAGCACTATACTATATGCACAAAGGGTCTAGAAGTTAAATTTGAAATAGAAATTCTTAGGAAAGGCAACTTAACAAGCAGGCTAACATGTCACCAGAAAAAACAGACGTACAGAGCTTGACAATTTGTATGAAAATCCCAAGACAACTTCCTCATTGATCAGATTTCTATTGCTACACAAATCTTCCTCTGTGCAGATTACTGTGAAGCAGTCAAAATTATCATTTGTTCTTTTATTATTAGACTACAAAATTTCCAACTTTCATAGCTTCCTCAATTATCGCTTCCATTAGCCCCATTACCCAATCTAACTATTCTTTTTCCTACAATGATTTTGGTTCTGAATTACCCTGCAGTAAAACATACAATGGAAAGAAACTGGCAATTGTTGTATAGAGCTATGCTATTTATTGAGGAATAGGATATTGAGGATAGGAACCTATCTCATACTAAATACAGGCTAAGAAGAGGAAAAATGGCTTAACATTTCTGTAAATGTTACCAAATATTTGACCATACCTGTTCCCACATGAAATATATTCTCTCCCACACCCAATATTTATTGCCTGTGAAGACTATTAAGGAAAGATTTATTCTAGTTGAATAAACTAGGCAGTAGCTAAGATAAAAACTGTTGGCTAAAACGATAAATTACTCTTTCTGAAATGACAAAGGACCTTTCCACACAGCTTAATAAATTGTAGAATTTCTGATATACAATTCCTGTATTCAGTTACTTCAAGCTTTACATGTGAGAAAAGGACTGTTGGTTTCATCAAAACCATGATGTGTACTTGATGAAACCAGGTCTGTTAATTTTAACTTTTGACATTCAGGCTTTATGAATTATATCTGTATAATTTTGGAAATTGCAATGGAATGTTACAACCATCACTGTTTCCCTCTTATGGATTGCTGCAGAAAGTGGCTGTGTCCACCTACACCCATCCAAGTAGATTTGGAATCTCTTAACTTAAAAAATTAATGGTGGGAAAATTGCTATATAAAAAAAAAAAAAAAAATTAGTTACCTCTGTAATGATCAGTACTAAAAGGGTTTTAAGGTACTAAAAAGTTTTGGAGTTTTAAAACAAAGAGAAAGAAGGGATCAGAAAAATAATTAGAAATAATCTTTAGATTAAATGAATGTCATAGGAATGTATTTCTCAGAGAAAATATTAGTGGCTTCACATAAATTATCTTTCCTTATAACAGACATGTTAAGTTCTGATGTAGAGTGGGTCTCTGCTGTTCAATATACCAAGAAATAAAAATTCAGGTATGTGACATGACAGAGGCAAATTTCCGTTGTCTCTAATTTGGCAGAAATATAGGAAATTTAGATTTAGCATAAAAGCCTCACTGTGAAGCTGGACAAGGATACACCTCAAATCCTAATTAGTTTATTGATTAGGTCTATAAGGATGGTGTCCTGTTAACAAAGAGGATGTGTTATCCATCCTTTGCCTGTTGTAGTGCTGTAGCAGTTCCAGCAAGTGTAGCATATAGATTTATACTCTTGTCTCTACAGTCCATTTATAAACAAGTAGCTCAGAGGATTTAGCTAACCCCCATCTGGTGACTTGAAAAGCAGAAGTGCAAAAAAATATCAAAGGAACAGAAATAAATATCATTTTAGCTGGTCTCCATCTGGCAACTTTAATAATGGAAATGCAAAGTTGTAAAATATGCCAGCTATCCAGGCTTTGTGCAAAAAAAGAAAAATTGTGCTTAAAAACATTTTACAAGTCAAGACAGGTTAGATAAGAGTTTAGCTGAGGGTCGACTAACTTCAATATCACAGAAATCTGGGTCACAGTTTACCCTAGCACAGAAAAAGCCTATTTCCTCTTAAGTAATGGGGCTTGCAGCACTTTCTTCTGGGTTGGAAACAGAGGCTGAACATGGAGATTTCTAAAATGCTTCCTTCTGCAACTGAAGATGTGACATTAATTTGAAATTTTTAAACTCTTTTGCATTCTCAAAAAGTTTTTCTTTTAGTGTTTGGTAGCGGAAAGGGTTAAGGTGGCTGAGGGAGGGCCAGATCTTGGGCTCATTTGAGAGAATAAAAGAGAACAAACCCTCACTGACTACTTTTAGCAGAATCCTACAAACCAGATTTTCATACTCCATTAGGAAACTTGGATGCTGGAATCATCAGTGCTCCAACATTTAATGTGATCTATTTTCCAAGTTAGTCTAAAACCTCTGTACAGCAGGTTTGGAATGATCATGGTTTGCATTTTTCTTCTTTTTTTCCTTCTTCCCACTTCTCACTTTTGTTTTGTTTCACTTTGAATACTTCACAGTGTTTGTATTTTGAAAGCTGGCCTATTTTCCCTCACAAAGCAGATTCAGTTTGTGGTGTAAATGCTAAATCAGCATGTGTCAAACTTGTTAAACCTTTTTTATGCCAGGCCTTGAAGGACCTGATAAAATAAAGCTGTAAAGATATACATTTTAATAAAACATTATTCATGCACTGTTAGTCCACAAAATATTCTCATGTACTATATAGAAATGAAAAGCAGCATTTCTGTGGCCTAAAGCTAACTTTTTATTACTCCCTTGGTAATTTTTCCTCCTTTAATACTACTTTATTTATTTATTTTACAATAAGCCTTCAGAAAAGGGGTGGCATTTTTCTCAACACTTTTGCATGTGGTTTTTTTTCCCCCCTGACCTTTTACATCATCTATAGAATAATTTAATAGGGATGTGGAAACCAGGCAGAGTAACTGCTGGAAGCAATATATGCTGATCAAAACCCAGAGAGAGAAGCTCTGTTGAGTGTGGTTGTGTGGTTCAGACACTGGTTTGGGAGTCACGAGATCTGGGTTTTCTTCCTTAATCTGCCTGACCTCTCTGAGTGATACCAACTATCTGTTTGCTCAGCAGGAATGATAATATTTACATTCTCTCATTCTTTTGTCTATTAAAATGATAGGTGACTTGAGAACCCTACTGTCTTTTGTAGTGCTCTGACACAGTGCAGTTATTCCAAATGTTTTCAGGAGTTACCATCAGGTACAAATGCACATGAGGGACCCAAGCATCCTGCCCTCATGTGTGACTGCACCTCTGCAAGTCTGAGGAAGAAAGCCCTGAGACAAGGAGGGCTCCAGGGCTGGCCTGTAGGCAAAGCCAAACCTTTGTGTGCTAAAAAATTCTGGATCATGAGGTTGAGATAGATGAGTAATGCAAGGATTGACTCTCACAATTAACAGACAAACATCATGTGTATAAGTTAAGAAAAGTTTTTTAGATTTATAGTTATGTTTTAGCCCCTCACATGGTTATCAAGGGACACCTGGGAGGGCTGGCTTGTCACTATGGTGACGTCTGACCTCCAATCAGGATTTGAGGAAGAGATCTCCACCACTGGACAGTGAAGAAGGGGTTGATGGACAGAACTTTGGGAGGGGTTAAAGGGTTAAAAACGGAAAACCTCCATTGTGAGGGGGCTGAGCACATGGCAGGGAAAATCTTTTGCTCCCTTTTTTCTTTATTCAGTCTTCTGTTGTATTTTTGATACGGTTTATAAACCTTCCTAAACTATGAAAAGTGAGTAGCTGTTCCTCACAAGTTTTTACATTTCATGAAATCATAGAATTATTTGGGTTGAGAGGGATCTTAAACACCAGCTGCTTTCAACCTTCCACCAGGCCAGGTTGCTCCATCCAAGACGGCCTTGAACATCTCCAGGGATAAGAAATCCCCAACATTTCATGATCTGCAAGTCCTTTAAAGCACTGGAATGTCCAGTATTGTTAGCCTAGGGTAGGCTTTCCCAAGACACTCCCTGGAAGGCACACTGTGTTCTGTGATGTGGAGTTATCTCTTGCTCTCATTCAAGGAATCTCTTTCTTTGGTCTGGTTTTCTTCTCTTTGGACCATTTTCACAGTTGTGACTCACATTTTTCTGCCAGCAATTCATTCAACTGTATCAGTGAACATGAACTCTGTGACACCCTCAAGGACATCATCAGATTTCCAGGCTTTGGGAATGTACAGACCTACAGGACTTCCAAAATTTGATCCTCTGGATGTCTCCTCCAGTGACTGGTTTTCCTATAAATGGATCCTCTGTTAGAGAGCAGCTACCATAGAGAATTCCAGCCCCACTAGACCTAAACTTCTTTCCACACTCCCTGCTTTGTGGAAATCAGTACAACTTCCATGGATATTTGCTTCCTTTTGTCCTTGCAGACCAAGCTGCTGCTGACTAACTGAATGACTAATAATGGTCAAGATTAACATCTGGATTGATAAAGACTTCTTCAGGAAGAAGCAAAGAATTTCTCTTCTGAGGCAGTAACAACCAGTTGCTGTGCAAATATCAAGGAGTGTAACTGGGTTGACTACAAAACCATAGAAAACCACAGAAAACCACAAGGATTGAAGGAGATAATTATCTTTAATACAGCATGACAAAATATAATTTTCTCTTATTATGCAAAAAATGAGGTGCATGGAGCAAAAGGCAGAACTGCTGTTGGTAATGTAGTTCATCTCCTCCACTGTAGGCACTGGTAGCACAGAGCAGCTTATTCTTTCTTTTTCTCCCCATGCCTGAGAGTATTTTTTCCTGTCTTGAAGGAGTCCCACTGTTCTTCCCTGCCTTCCACACCTGCTCTCTTCTTCTTTGCTGAGCTACAAAGTAAAACAATAAACATTCAAGGCACAAAAATTCACATTGTTTGGCTCCCAGTACTCAGAAACTGATGAACTGAGAAGAAAGGGGAAAACTTTTTCTAACTGAGACTCGAGTTCCTCCTTCAGCAGATGAACTGCTCAAATATAAAAGTTTAATCCACATTCTGCCAAATTTAGAGGTAATTTGGGCCGAGGATTTCAGTGGGATTCTTGCCAGAAGAGCAGGCAAGCAAGGAGTGCTGGCTGGTTGTGCCAAAGTGAGTAGGAAACAGTCCCGGGGTTTGGGAGGTGGGTTTTGCTGCACTGGCATGCTGGGAGATTAATGCAAGCCACTTAGCATCTCCTTCCTCCCCCCTTGCTGTGCTCTGGGTTCAGGAGGAACAATGACATTTTTCTCCTTTGTGCTGATTTGAAAGCTACTGATGAAAACTGCTACTTAAGGATTAGTTAGAAATGTACAGAGGAAATTCTTAGGGGGGGGGAAAAGAAGAACAGTAAATATGCCTTTCAATCCAAATGTATATGGCTTTTTTTAACGCAGGAAAAAAGTGCCTTTCTCAGAAAAATGACATTTCAGGGAAAAAAAATCATTTTCACTTCACTTTTTTTTTTTTTTTTTTCTCTCTTCTGACTGTAAGAACATGTATGGAAAATTCCTGGCAAGTTCTGAAAACAAATTAATTCCTTGTTTTGCTAAACACATATTTATACAATGGTTCTACAATTCACAAGCAAAGATGTTCTTAAAAGGAAAGACGGGTTGATTTACCATATCCCTGGCAGTGGAGCTGTTATTACCTTTGCTGCTGCTCAGAGAAATCTCAACAGGTCATAATGTTCCACTGTGTGCCTTAGACCTGAAGGAGCAGGGGAATTCTCATTCGTTTAAAGATACTGCAGTACTGCCTCCATAAATCCACTCAATGGGACAAGATGTAGGCCCAGCTCGATGAGGCAAAGATAGTGTTTTATACCAAGTTTTCAAGCTTCATTCTAAATAGTCATTGATTTTGTGGGTATACATCAGATTTTTATGTTCTTCGGGATATCATTGTCTACAATTTCGTCCTTTACTTTACAAAGAGCACCAATTGACTGGCACCCAGATTACATCCTACGACATCCATCTACTGTGGTTTAGGATCTTGCTATAAAGCAATAAAGCACTTTTATTTCATATAAAGAATGATTTATACTGAAGTAAATGCCTTAAGTGTAACACATCCACACTGGGTAATGTTATCACAGCATATATTTCTTCCCTAAGAGTTAACCTACAATCCAACTTGCTTTTGCAATGAATGTTTGCATAATGTAAAACAGCCACTTTGATACTAATAGAAATAAATGGCTGAAAGAACACAAAAAATGGAGAGCTTTTGCTTACTATTTAAATGCTTTCAAATATCAGTGCCGTGTGAAATTCTAATACACTCTCTGCAACAGTCAGACAGTAAAATGGTTCAAAGATTAGAAAATCACTTAAAAATGTAATTAATACAGGAGCACAATTCTCTGTGGTTTGTAAGATATGATGCATTTAGTGTAGCAAATAAAACATAGCATAGGACAGTCATCCTCATGCATTATACTTCTAATCCATTAAAATATGTACATAGATTTACTGTATTTGCCTTACAAACTTTGTATTTTCTGCTCTGGATTTTGAAGAGTGACGTTTAATTTAATTTTACAGCTTCTTTGCTGTCATCGAGGTTTTTTTAGTTAATTTCTTCAGAAAATTCATAGTTTTAAGCTGACAGTAATAAACCTGAAAATTAAATATGTAAGAATATGTCCTAAAAATGTTTATCTTCTTCACGATTTGTAGTATAATGAGTGGAAAGGGACTAGAGGATGTTGTCTAGTTCAACCTCCTACTCAGTCAAGGTCAAGTTTACTTTTCCATGGATAGTGTCATGGTTCTGGTGCCTAAATCTTCACACTGATAGTTGATTAAAGGTTCAAGACTAGAAAGATGCTCTTGCTTTCAGCAGTCAGCTGTATCCTGAGCAAATCTGTGCATTGATGCTTTGAAATGATGGTGTGTTTCCTCAGGGATCTCAGCTTCTGAAGCCATTATTATGTTTCTGCCTGCTTCATGAAAGTTTTGTCATGAGACAGTGTTGTTTTGCTCATTTCAGAGGAACTCAATTTTTAAGGATTTCAAAATTGTCAGCACTTCTGAAAGTTTGACAGTTGCCTGAAGTTACTCTGCATAAACACTAAGATGCTCCCACAGTTAATACACTAAAAACTTCAGGTCAAGGCAAAAATTATTTTGTGAGAAGTCTAGAGCGATCTGGAACTCGCTTTATAAACCTTGTATTTCAACTTTTCAGTTCTGTGTGGTGGTCTTAATATTTTCCATATCTTTATATCCCATAATCCAATTTCTGAGTCCAGTAAGGAAAATAAGAATCAAAATTCTGAAAATGGTAGTTTCTACAGTTCTCCTAACTCTTGCACAAAAGTATTGTTACGAGACCAAGGAAGATGTTAGGCCACAAAGGTAAAAAAAAAATCACACTGCAGGCTTTCACAATATCAATAAAGATGAAAGCCTCCATAAACTTTATTGGATCTGAGTCTTCAGACTTTGAAGATATTTATTCAGGCCAAATAATTCTCCTAAAGAGAGTGCCTGGCCATAGTGATGAACAATATGAAGTAGATAATTGCAAGATTAAGTCTGAAAGCACACTCAGAAGCCTAATTCCTTTTCATTGGACACCATGGAGACTTAAAAGGATAATATTTAAGACAACTGATAAGTCAGCAAAGAGGAAGAAAATTAATGATGAGAAAGAAATTAGAAAATAGAGGGTGTTTGGGAAACCACAAATAATTATATATTTAGAGCTGCACTTTTGGACTTAATATATCAGTGTTATGAACATGGTGAGAAGTGCTGGGGTGTTAGTAAGGAGTGGAGTTAAAAGGAAGCAGACACAGAGTCTATATGGCAGAGCTAGTCCTACGTAGGGAAGAGATATCTGTGGCACTCAAGTGATCAGCAGGACCAAGGCAGCTGAGAGGCTTTGTGCTCACTGCTCTGTGCTGCTTCTTGTTGGGGTGCAGGAATCCAAAGCCCAGGCTAGCTCAGCACCAGCCAGCAGTCTGGCGTGACAGCAGCTGTGGCAGCGGGCACAGCTCCGGGACAGACACTGGCTCCGGCGAGCTGCTGCCTCAGGACGACCTCCCCACGTCAGAGGTGAGGAGGCTTCGCCCTTGGCCGAAGGCTAGAAACAGCTCCAGCTAAGCACCAAGAAATAAAGAAGTCCGACAGCTGTCTGCAGCAGGGAAGGATTTTATTAGGAGAGGGTGATGGCTGTAGGCAACTGCTGAAGAGGGCAGCGACTACACAAGGTTTTAAGGGGTCCCAGAGGGGAGGAGTCACCCACCCCTGGGCAAATGAGCATACAGAAAACCATGATTGACTTAACAGAACAACAAATGGGGGATGAGCTGGGGAGGGGAAACAACTTCTGGTCCAATCACTCTCTGTCCTGAGTAGAGGGTTCTAGGGAAAAGGTGTGGGCAGAGAGTGATGGACATGGCAGTTACTAGGGAAACCTAGGATGGGTTTGGGAGAAACTATGACAACAGAGGAGGTGTTAACACATTGACATAAAAGCTGATACAAGGGTGGCGGGAGTTGCCTAGACAACCGGGGATTGACAGATAACTGTGAGGGGGAAAGGCGGGAAGGGAGCCCTAGGCAGAACCATTATAATAACAGAACAGGGGGAAACTGAACCTACCAACTGAATATAGCATTAACATCAAAATACAGCTTGAATAATAAACTTACACGGATCATAACTAAGAACAGAAAAGTGGTCACACTGCAAGAGCTTCTGCTACAGAAGAAAACCCTGTGCAACTGTGAAAACCCTGAGGAGCTGAAGCTGATGTGAGCAGGACCTTGGGTGGATGAGGTCCCTTCCCTTCTAGCCTGAATTAACACATGAACCTATCCATGGTCCTGGGATGCCAAGGGAAAACTGCCTTGGACATCACCGTTTGACACAGGGTTGGGACACACATATGTGGACTAAAAGCCTACTTAGAGTAGCACCTGAAAGAGGGACAGGAGAGAGGGGCTAAGGCAGACCAAAAGTGGCCACTTTTCTTCTTCCTAACTATTTATGTGCTTTCAGACCTTAATTATAACATGCTCAATCTGACGCTAATTCTGTGTGAGCTGCTGTGGAGTGAGTGAACAATACTTTCCATTAAGGTGTCGGGGTCAATGATATGGATAATTAGCTAGCTCTGTGGTTCAATACATTAATTTTCTCTGAAGTAGTAGTAAAACATATGTTGACTCTTGGTAACCTCGGTGTAGGTGTTGCAACCTTGTAATGGATCTGGATGCAATAACCTGCTTGAGCTTGTCTACTTGAGACGAGGTGTTTTCTTAAGTGATGATGATGAATGCTGCTCTGCTAGGGAGTCAGGGAATGTCATTAAACCAGCTAATATTTTGCTGCCCTCCCATGCAGAGCTAGTATTGCTAAAGGGCAGCAGTGCTGTCAAATCCTTATAGGCTTGAGCAGGGAATAAAGCAGGGAGAAAACAGGATGAAAAAAGTAGATAAAGGGCCTAAGGTGAATTCAAGCCTAATACACAGTACGTTGAGATGTTTTGTTTGCTTGCTTTTTTCCCTTTCTCAGTAAAAGTAGTTCAATAGTTATGGCTTTTTTTTCAGCAGCAGAACCCCCCTCAACTCTCTCCACACTCCTCAGTCACTAACAGAGTTCATTGTCTATCAATAAAAGCATTTCAGATCTCTCTAGACCTGGAGACACCAGGCAGAGTTATTAGTTCTTCTCCAGCTTATTCCAAGGTGCCAGAGTTCAAAATGAAAATGTACAGATTGCTGATAGCCATGCCAGAGCCAGGGAACTGCACAGATCCATCCCTGCATCAGTTTCTGCAGCCACATAAACACAAACCAGCACATCCAAGGATATAAAATTGAGAACAAATGCCTTTGCAAAGCATTTTTGTCTGTGACAGGCCCTTAGAAACTAGAGGGCAAATTCTCTGCTGATGTAATTAGCACAGTGTTGTTAAACTCCATGGACCTGTACCAGTTTACAGACACATGAGATTTGACCCCA
The DNA here is from genome assembly GCF_901933205.1 of Camarhynchus parvulus. NCBI lineage: Eukaryota > Metazoa > Chordata > Aves > Passeriformes > Thraupidae > Camarhynchus > Camarhynchus parvulus. The sequence goes on from NC_044586.1 coordinate 65,067,893, forward strand.
TTACTTTATTTAGTGACATTTACAGTAATTTCAAATCGTCAAGTCTGCACTGCTATATTCCAACAAGTAACACCTTTAAACTCTGCTAATAACTTTTCCTCATCTAAAAGTTCTGCAAGCAATTGTCTTTCTTTTATGATGAAACTTAGACCTTGAAAGAAGATGATCTTTGAATTTTCTGTGCAGTACTTTATATCCCAAAGAACATCAAGACAGTTTAGAGACTCTGAGGCACAATTATCCACTTTGTGAGGGTGACTTCTGGTGGGAGAAATACAACAATCATTTTATTGAGATATGAGACAAATACATTTAGATAGGAAACACAAACAGTGAGGTTTCTCTCCTTGACACTCTTGGCAGGTGGGAAGAGGCTTCTTCATCGTACAAATTCAACAAAACCCAGCCATGCTGTGTTATATTTTGTGACTGTAGGAGAATGGCTTTCTTCTCTGATAAGTTGGAAGACAGCATCTGTTATGAGGAATCATTGGAGTCTTGATGCATGAAAGTGTCTTTTTGGCTTGTCCTGCAGGTAACACCGTGGCTGTTTCAAAAGACACAGTAAACTCACATCTGATGCTGCATAGGCTCATTTGTAGACTCATCTCCTGGGCTGCATCAAAAGAAATGTGACCAGCAGGGAAGGGAAGGGAATTCTCCCCCTCTGCTCTGCTCTCATGAGACCCCACCTGCAGTGCTGCATGCAGCTCTCAGACTTAAAACATAGGAAGGGCATGGACCTGCTGGAATGACACCAGAGAAGGCCACAAAGATGATGATAAGGATGTAGCACCTCCCCTATGAAGACAGGATGAGAGAGGTGGGGCTGTTCACCCAGGAGAAGAAGAGTCTCCATGGAGACCCCACTGCAGCAGCTTTGTACGTGGGCACAGAGTGAGGAGACAAGGGTTTAGACTGAAAGAGGGGAGGTGTAATTTAGGTGTCAGGAGGGAATTCTTTCTTGTGAGGGTGGGGAGGCACAGGTTATCCAGAGAAGCTGTGTCTGTTCCATCCCTGGGAGTGTTCAAGGCCAGGTTGGACAGGGCTTGGAGCAAACTGATCCAGTGGAAGGTGTCCCTGCCCATGGCAGGGGGGTTGGAACTGGATGATGTTTAAGGTCCCTTCCGACCCAAACCATTCTGTGATTCTGTGAATCTATGCATTTCCCTGAGCAGGGGAATGTGCTGCTGTTAGGTAAAACCTCTTTCTCCAAAAGAGAGTTGCTAATTTAAAAGGAGCAAAGTGGAACAGATCACGTGTCTGCAAGGGAGGAATGGCTCAGTGTAGACTCTGCTGGCTAATAATGGTACTGAGGAGATGAAAACCCTTTATCAGAATACAAACCTCTATTCTACAGAGATCTGAAGCAGTCTTATGGACTTAAAAACCTACTGCCTATTTGTGAGTGCTGCTGTATTTCCCTTCTGATGTACACAGTCCTGTCTCCAAGCCAAACTTCTCTAAATGGCAGATAACCTAAAAAAATCCAATTAAAGATATATCTTATTGCTTTGACTGGCACAAATGGTGTTCTGTGCTTATGTGATCTTGAACTGTAAGATGAAATACATTCAGATGTAATAATGAAATATCATTATTTTTGAAAGCTTTTTATTATTCCCCACTCATCTCCAACCAGTCTGGTCATTCAGTTCCTCTGTAATAAGGAAACAATACAAATTTAGGCTTCCATATTTCTGCTGAAGCATGACCCAAATTCATATAATAACACAAGTTAAAACCCAATAAAATCCTTTGACTTTACATAAAAGCATTTTAAAGTGTTAATGTGGACTCCTTTCTTTCATGCTCAGGTTCACCACTGGGCAAGGCTGAAGAAGCCCTTCCTGTGTCCTGTGCACAGTGACCTAAAACTTACAATCAGAAAATCTTAGAATATGTTGAGTTGGAAGGAACTCATCAGGATAATCAAGTCCAGCTGCTGACCCTGTGCAGAGCACCCCAAGAATCACACCCTTATTAAACTTCATGTGTTTGGGGATTGCTCATCTCTCTAATTTGTCAAGGTCTCCTAGTTTGCTAGCTAGCCTAGCCAGCACTGTGAATAAGTATTTCAAGATATCCTTGCTATAATTTTTCTCACAAAGTGCTGGCAGAAATTCCTCTGAATAATCTTTAACTGGAGAAAGCATTTCTGTCATCTGCCAATGTCCTGCTTATCCATTGTGCACATCATTAGCAAATACACTCAGTTATGACTCTGAATGGTGAACCTCTGTGCTCTATTGTGTTAATGTACTAGAGAAATAGGGAAAAATCTATGGAAGGAACATCTAGGTGTCATTCTATCACCCCAGGCAGGATTAGCTCTCTCTGAACTCAACATATGTTTATCTAAACTGCTCTTAAGGTTTTTGGTGGAGGAGATTCAGAATCTTCTCAGGCAATCTGTTTAAGTCCTTAATAATTTTTACCACTAAAGAGTTCTTCCAATGTCTATCCTTCTACAATTTAGAGCACATTATTTCTTGTCACATAGAAAATGGGTACCTGCAACAATTCAATCTTCTCCCCTTTTCAGCCACTTTTTATATATTTGAAGACTACTAATCTTGTCTCTACTTGGTCTTTTCTCTTGAGGGAGCAATCTTAACTCTTTGATTTCTAATAGGTCAAGTTTCTACACCCCTAATCACTCTGCTCTTCCTTTACCTGATGCAAATATTTCTTGAAATGCAAACTGCAGAGGGAACACCATGCTTCAGCTACGACCTCATTCATGCCAAATAGAGCAGAAAGATTATGTCATGTATTTTACAGAGATTATTTTTGCTTGCACATCCCCTAATAGTATTTGGCTTTTCTGCAAAAGTGTCACTTTGCTGATAGTATTAATTTCAGAGATCCTCTCTTATATTATTCTCCATCACTGCTCTTTTTCTGCAGAGCTGCTGATTATCCAGTTGTTTCCTGAAGTCATCTTAGGTGTTTCAAACTGAATTTGCAAATTGTTGAACTCATTTGGAATTCTCACCCTCCCAAGTGGTGGGGCCTCTTTTCAGTGACTTGGCATATTCTCCCCTAATAAACACCCTTTATTTTCTTCCATAAGGCTTGAGTACAAATTTCCAACCATTTCCTTGTGCATTTTATAGTAGTTTAATCCAGCCAGTATTTTCTTTCTTATTACGATGGTGTCAGGTGAAACATTGTCAGGCACCTCACTGAAGTGGAAACATACAGCATCTACTGCTTCTGCCCTATCTACAGACCTGTTACCCTCTCAAAGGAGGGAGTTGGTTTGCCAGGAGATCTTTCTGACTGTGTGGGGGCTGTTCATCTCCCCCCAGCTGCCCTCACAGTGCTCTGGTGCCCAGCAAGGTGCTGACAATGTCCCAGTGTTTAGGAGCTGCTGGGCAGAGCTCCAACATTCCCCCTTCACCTGCAGCCTGGGGGTGGACAAGGTCCTATGAGGGGCCACAGCCTGACCCAAACTGTCCAAAGGGACATTCCATATGATGTCTGCTCAGCAGTAAAATCTCAGACAAATGGAGTGTCAGGACCCAGGACATCCCTCTGGCTGTTCTGAGCAGCTAAGACCCCTGCCAGGGGTCTCAGAGACCCTGACACAGAGCCCAAGATGCCTGTGGTTTTGATTATGACCCGTGGAGCAAGTTACCAACCTTAGATGAAGATCTGCAAGCCATGACAAATTAAGTAGAATGATAGTGAATTTATCACAAGGTGGAAAAAGTAGATGTTGGGGTTTTAGAATGGGGTTCAGAGGGCAAGATGGAGGAATCTGGGCATGTCCAGCCTTTCTCCTTCTTCTTCTTGGCCTCCATCTTCTGCTGTGGTGTTGGCACTTACAGATTGGTTTAGAGTAGAAGCTCACTGTCTAACATAGGTGATAGGTGTTGGAAAGTGATTGTAAACATTGTACATGTAGTTTTTAGTATAAAGATATAACACCGCCCCGGCGGCAGGCAGAGTGTTTCTGACTGTCTTGCTGAGCGGACCTCAGCTGGAAAGGAGAAAGAATTTTATAGATAAGATACAATAAACAACCTTGAGACAGAGAAATGAAGAATCCGGACTCCTCCTTCAAGCTCTGGGCTGGGAAAAGAGACTTTTGAACTCTTCTTGGGGTCACTCTGACAAGCTAACGATCCCGACACCAGAGGAGGTGGGAATTCATTATTACAATATTTGTCCCCCAGATGGGCTTCCCAGGAAGTGGCTGGGCTGATGGGATTTGGAGAATAAATCTTTTGGTTTCCTTTGCTTCCATGCACAGCCTTTGATTTTGCTTTATTAAACTACCTTTATCTTGACCTGTGAGGGGTCTTTTTCCATCTTATTCCCCCTCCCTCCTTGCATCCTGCTGAGGAGGGGGGTGACAGGGAAGTTTGGTGGGCACCTGCATCCAGCCAAGGTCAACACACCACACTGACAAATCCATGTTGGCTGTCACTCATCTTTTTGTTATCTCCTAGGGGCTTACAAATTGTTTGCTTGATTATTTGCTCCCAGATTTTTCTAGGAATTGAAGTTAAGCTGACAAATCCATCCTCTTTCCTCCTTTTTAAAAAATAGTCTCAATAATTGCACTTTTCCAGTATTCTGGAAACCCCCTCCCATCAGCTCTCTCAGATAACCAGTGACAGCTCCGAGATTGTCCCAACAGCTCGTTTTCTCTGATAGTGCTCACCTTGGGGTGTATTTCCTGAGGCTCAGTGGCCATGAAAATACATAACTAATATAAGCACTTATCTTAGTATCAGTTTCTCTCATTTGTTCATGCTTTTAATTGCTTTGCATATTTCATTACATCAATCTCTTTAATGAAAGCAGAAGCAAAAGTGGCAGCAGACACTGTGGCTTGTTTGGGTGTTTCTGTCCATAGATTTCCTTCTCAGATGGGCAGCAGAAAAAAATCTATTTTTACTCTTCTTGAGTTCTCCAAATTTCGAATAGTTTACTCTCATGCTGGATTCTGTCTTTGACCTGGATATTTCTGATTTAGCCCATGATTACTTTGTGTTGTTTTTTTAATAGCCTCCCATGAGGTCTCTGACAAAAGCTTTTGAAAAAACCGAATGGGTTGTGTCAGTTGTGTTTTTAGTAATCTGGCGCGGCGATGTTATAAACACTCATCTGCCACATTTAAATAAAGAGTTAAGGCATTTCAGGCGCTGATATATTTCCATCTGATATCAAAAGGCATTTCTGATCACACAGATCTTCAAACATTTATTTATATTTACTTTTAATAAGCACCATAAAACCTGTTTCAACAAGAAGCAATTTAATTGCATCGTTGCATTTGATCAGATGAGCATCCTGTTCATTATAAAGCCTACCCTATAAATAAACATAGAAAATACAAATTAAACTTCCTCGTTAAAATGCACCCAACTAAACGTCTCAATTCTTTCTTTACATGTTGTGAACTGAATTTTTCTCTGGCATAATGTACATGCTGAAATGTTGTGATGCATATTTACATAAAAATCCTGCTAATACATTGCCTGACTTGGAATGTGCCCCCATTTCAGCCATCAGCATTACTACACTGATGTAAACCATTTGCACTCCAGCAAAGCTGATGAGACAGCTGAGAACTGGAAGAGAACATAAAACAAGAGTTGAATTTTGCTTATAAAATAGACATTTTCATTCAGTCCAAGTTTGCCAGGAATATGTCAGTCCAAATTTGCAAATTTTGAGTTATTGACATTTGTATACCCAAAGGACTAAATAATTTTTAGCATTCTGGTGCACTTAGACCTTATCAGTTGTAAGAGTTTAATATTAAAACATTTTGCATTTTCTGCTCTCTAAACTGTGTGGATTGTGTAGGAGAGTCCAAACAGCATAAATCTACTCTTTCCAATAGCTGTTAATGATATGGAGTGAATACAGGAGTGGGACACTAAACTAATCAGTGGTATTGGACATTGGTGAGTAGAAACCACTGTATTAGTGCCTAAACTGAGCAGTGATCCATGTCTTCTAATTCTGGGAGATAGTTATGTTAAATTGATTTGAAAATAAGTGGATAGAATCATTATGCCTACATTTATAGCTAAGCTGATGGAAATCAGATGGATTTTAGTTTTGCAATGCACCTCATAAATTGATGCTGAAAATCCCAATAGAGACTTCACTGCCTGCTTTCTGTCCACCCAATAAACTGTGATTATTGGATCATGATGACATTTGTTCTGAGATATATTAAAATGAATTGACATAAACCTACACAAAAAAAGCATGCTGAAGCAACTTGGAGATGCAGGAAGCTGTAGAGCTTATCATCAGCTGATGTATGTGCTCCAAGGAAGGATTGCCATGGAGCTATGGATATATGCTGAAAAACATGATTTCTCAAAAAGCGAACTCAAAGCCATGCAGGATTGCCTAGGATTAATTCTGGAAAATAAATTCCTTTTATAAAAATAACTTCCAGAACAGAATAAAGCACTCAGAGAGTTCATGAGACAAGCAGCAAAATGGGACACAGTAAAGCTTGAAGGTGTGCCCTCGTGGCAAACACAAGGCTGGTTTCTTTCTTAGACATCAAGAGACACTCCTCACCAAGTGGAGGCACTGGGAATACCTTACTACAAATTCCTAGGCAATGAATTAAGGAGTTTATTAGGTAATTTCACCTAAATTTCTTGTCACAGAAAAGCCCACATGGTAAAAATAATAATGACAATAGGCGTAAATAATAAGAAGTAATTTGTTACAACATATAAGTTTTTCCTTAATAGTCAGTGCTAAATTTTTACTGCTTGTATCAACTTCCAATACAGGCCTATGCAATATCCAACTCACAACTGAAGAAATAGTGATTTAATAAATAATAGAAGTGAGACTACAGATCCAAAGAAATGTAAGGGAGCCTTAAACCCCTGAAATAATAAATATCCAACTGGCATCAATGTGACTTAGGAACTCAGTGCCCTTGGGAAAAGAAATGTCTTTAATGGATTTTTTTTTATTTATCTCAAGAAATATTTTCCCAAATAATACTTTGAAGCTTTTCCTCAATGTGTATGACCAGAAAAGAAGAATTTATTGAATTTTAGAACTTCTAATTTAAGCTTTGATTTACTTTAATATAAGCAATAATTAAAAATAAAAGTCTTTCAGGCAAAATGTTTTTCTGTTACTTCTAGGCAGTCAGCATTCAAGTATTGTGATTGTCAAAGCAGGAGAGAAATCAATCTATATCTCTGATAGAGGTTTCTTTTACTATAAGTGGCTATTAAAATTGTCTACACTTCCTGCCCTTATACCCATCTCCTTCTTCTGGAACATGTGCTGCCTGTGGATGATTTAGCAGCTGTATCCTTGTCCAAATTCCTGCATTTGCTTGGGCTGACACCTGGCAATTCCTGGGTCCATGCAAAGAGCATCTTCTTGACCCAGACATCTTCCTGCTACTCCACATCTCCAGAAACTCCTCGTATTCTTTTGGCACCGCTCATATTGAAATTGTTGAGATTCTGTAATTTTGATTCCTGTGACATCTACAGTGCTAGTGCCACATCATATATGTCAATTCATTAAGAAACTGGCAAGACAATAACTTTCCAGCTTTGGAGCTGCTGAATGACAACAGAACTGTCCAGCTGTTTACAGTGAGGAACCCCTGAAGTAGTGTGCATACCAGAAGCAGCATCAGTATGAATTAACGGTTTTCCAAATTAGCTGAAATGCTGAGCTAATCTGTCCTCCAATCCAATAAAAATATGTATTTTCAGTAAGAGGACACCAAGAAACTCTTATTAGTTTAACCACATGCATCCGACAGCATCTCCCTCATTAGCAGTTTGGTATAACAGACGTAAAGTCACTGGAACAGAACATGTTTACAGAATAAATATCTCCCACTTTGAAAATAAATATCTTGGCTTTGGCTCAGCATTTATTTAGCAGTGGGAAACTGCTGTCCTGTGACAGTGTTCCATTTCATTGACATTATCTCCTAATGATGTTATAAGTGGGGATAAGTTAACCTCAGAAGTTTCTGAGGTTCAATTTTCATTAGGATAAGCATCGAAAAACTTTGAAAACTTTAGGACTGTTATTCCAACACTGATTGTTTCTCCTGTTTTATGGTAAGTGCTTGTTTTCCTTGGTCCTAACCCCCTAAAAATCTCTCCCAGGTAATTTCTCTGTCTCTGTTACCCACCACAGGATGTGGCTGGTGTGGCTCTGGGAGATCCTGCACAGGTTTGCTCTGCTGAGGGCACTACATTTCCTTGACTTTTTCAGTGAAATAAATAAGATCACAAAAGTACTTTCTCTCAATAACCTTCAGTCTGAGGCCACAGCACAGCCATTTCCTGCAGCACACATGGCTGGTGACACACACAGATGGCCCAGGGTTGATGCCTTGGTTTCAGGCACTCAGCATAAACACATCATTTATGTTCCCTTTGCAGCCACAGGAGGAGTCAGCTGATGCTGGAAGGGACTCGAATTTACCTGACCTTGATGGAGTTTGTCTGGAAAGGTTTTGTCCTTGTTCTCACACTTTCTTTACAGTTAAGTTCATCTGCCCCTGGTGTTCTCCATGAATCATTTCCTTTTCTGTGAGCCTGCCTAAGTAGAATCACTTTTTAAAAAAATTTGTGGGGTTTTTTGTTAGTCAAGGAAAATAGCCTTGAAACTACCTGCTAGTCTGATACCTATAAACAGTGGATTTCTCCTCCTTCCTCTAACTGATGACTTAACCTGTGTTTTTGCCCCATCATGATACCCTTAGAGTATATACTTACAGTCTATACTTTTGTTTTGAAGCAAATTTCGGACGTTACATCCCAGCTGCTGTTTTTCCTCTTGTTTCAAGTCTTATTCTTTCAAATTGTCCATTTCAAGTGTCTACATCCTAGCTAAATTTACTCATTATTGTTTTTGTTATGAATTGGAAGTAAATTATTTTTAAGAAAGACTGGTAACTTAAAGTGTCTCAGTTCTTAAGGTCTCAACTTGTGAAATCTTACAATTGATCAGCACCTCTTATCCTGAGCAGCAAACCTGTCAAAGAGTCTTAAACTGGCTACCCCAGCCAGGGGGGGAGGAAGCATTAAAAATACACGGATCTTTTGGAAAATTAGTCTACAAAACTGCTCCTTTATTTCTGCTAAAAGTTTCTGTCTCACACGGGCATTTCACTCATCGGGATGCATGCATTAATCAAAATAAACAGCTTGTGGATGGGGCACACTGACATAATAGATGTACTTAACTCCAATTAAACCGAGCAGTGGGCACTGTAACCTCTCTCTGCCGGTGTTGCAGCAGCGCATACAAATTATGTGAGGCAGGTTTGCTGCTGACCATTCAGTACAAACTGGGCACTTAACTCCACGTCAGGGACCAGGATCCTTGGGCTTTACCATTTGATAGGGAAAATCTTAAAGAAAATAAAGGAAAAGGGTTGAAACTTAATGTTTAAGATCCCCAAATAAGAGTGTGTACTTTGAAAGTCAAAGACATAAGTGTTACCTTCCAATATTTCTGATGCCTATAAATTTATAATTCTATTGCCAAGTCCTGTGATTTAAGGTGAGTCATGTAAAAACAGAAAAATAATTATCTTTTATTAAAACTATGAATTTTTAAGTCCATAAAACCTTGAAGAAAGGCAGGAAAATGTGATTTGAGTGTGCGCTATAAATTCAAAAACCAATGAAAAAGTGAATCTTATATTTTCTCTTTAAGTCTTTGGTTCAATAAGATGCAACAAAAAGAATAATATTATGTCTGTACATAATATAATAGATGTTCACAAGAACGAGACATTATTGGTCTGGTATATGATCTGAGCTTTGTCAAACACTGAGACCTTGCCACAGACTGATAACATCCTATTATTTTTATTGAAACAGTTATTTTTTCTATCACCTCACCTCCACCTCTCGTGTTTACTGTGAAATGTGGGCTTCCTCAGCAATAAAGATTCATATACCTGTAGTTATTTTGTCATTTATATGCAGTTCTATCATCCCTTGTTTTAATCTCTGTTTTAGGGGCTGTTCTGCTTACTACATGGCATTGATTTTTGAATTAAGCTCAGCAAAAAGTGTTAGTACATCAACTATATCTTTGAATATTTGAATATATTTGTTTGCTTAAACATTTGCTTAGTCAGACAGCTCTGAGGATTTGTTTTAAGTACAATGCTTGCAATTGACAAATGACTTTTCTCTTGGTGGATTCTAATTGCTTGTAGCCCAGTCGGAAAATGTTTTTGTATATATTGATTTTTTTTTTTAAACTAAGAGTCAGTATTTTAAAAAATAAAACAGGAATTAATACTTCATAAACCAGTGTTCATTCTGCAAACCCAGTTTGATGTAATGGAACTATAAATTTAAAATTATGCCTGTAAGAGTCAGAATTTTTTGGAGTGGTGTACGTCTTACCTGTAATACTTCAAATCTGATGTTATAGCTATAATGAAATTCTTAGTTGCAATGTTCTGAAGAGCATATTGAAATAGTAATGAAAACAATAAGAACAGTAACACTATGGAAAATACTCTTTTCAATATGGAAAGAATACCAGAGGTTTTCCTACATCTGCATGTTTAAACCTGTCCCTTTGGTCCCATCTCACTCTCCATATGATCTTTAATAATTTGAGTGTGGTGATTGTGAAAAATATTAAAAAATTATTGTTACACAGGACAAATTATAGTGTGAAAATAAGGTGATAAGGTGCTTGCAACAGCATGCAGCTCTTTGCTGAGAAACCTTTGCTATTCCTCATGTTGATATTGCCTTTACAGAGGTCAGCATAACAATAGTTGCTTTGATTTTTTTAATGCACACACACTGTTCTGTGTAAGTACATATTGATTTCAATAATACTAGAAAATTCTGATCTTAATCAAGAGCATGCAACAGAAACAGTACAAATGATCCAGCAGTAACTAAATAAATAAACCTTATTTCTCTTTGCTATCTCAAAAATCTACATATGTGTTTCACCCCCCAATTTCAGAAACAGAGAAAATACAGAAAGTTCCAAACAAAAATTTGCATCAAATAACAAGGCAGAACACATTTAGATTCTATGTGGAAACATGCAGGAGAAAACAAACACTGTTGTATCTGTTTCAAAACCCAACAGCTTGATTTTCTTATAAACACTAATCACATACATATTAGGTTATTATATTGGAAGCAGAGACTCCTGGTAGAGTTTATCTTGCTTGCACATTTCCTTACTTAAATAGGAACCATTCCTTTAGGCTAACCAGAGTTGGAAATGTCAGATTCCTTTTGAGTTTTAAGAGCTTTTATGGGGTAGTGGGAAGGTATGAGAAATGTACTGAAAGCTCACTAGGAAATCTTGTGAGCTATATCACACAGGCAAACTGTATTCTTAATCCCTCTCTGTTCCATAAAATGAAGGACAAACATTTAGTTTTTCCTGAGTTTTTTTTATCTACTGCAGAAAATATGCTTGAGATTGCTGCAGGAATGCAGAAAGGATGTCTGTCATTTCTTGAGGTTTCAGTGCCAGCCTGCAGTTTTTAACAAAGGGATATGGCACCTTTCATAGATCCTGAGTCTAAATAGGAATAAAAAGGGATTTAGTGGCTCTGGGACCCATAGCAACCACTGCTGAACAGCATGCTGCTATATCAGGCAGCACACATGACACCTTCACCAATTCTAACCCAGCTAATGATGGATGAAGAGACAGGCAGGTGACAGTGCCATCCTCTTCCACTCTGTCGCAGGGGCTACAAAGAGACTGTCATGCACAGGCAAACCTTCTGACTAATGCTCCCATTGCCTATTTGCATTTCTGATCCACACTACTCAGATGGGTTTTACTGCATCAAAGTTACTCTGATTTCATGTTCTGCTGAAGAAACAGCAGCTGTTTTAGATCTGAAATAATTAAAGGTGCAAAGACTTCAAGTGGAAATGTCCGCTGGAGGAATGAAAGCTGAATATAGCAGGAAAAAATCACTTCAGTTTGAAATTATCATGAGTGATTGTCACTTTCAATGACTATATTTGCCCTGTTTATGTTTTATCCAAATTCTTTGCTTTATCTTTTAAGGCACTGAGCACCACTAAAATCAATGAGACTGAAGGTGTTGGAGAGATATTTTTACAGGGTATGTAGTAACAGAACAAGGCAGAATGGCTTCAAACTGAAAGAGGGAATGTTTAGATTAGATTAGGAAGCAATTATTCATCATGAGGATGGTGAAGCACCGGAAGAGTTGCTCAGAGAAGTGGTGGATGCACCATCCCTGGGAGTGTTCAAGGCCAGGCTGGATGGGGCTCTGATACTCCTGGTTTAGTGGAAAGCGTCCCTGCACATCACAGGGGAGTTGGAACTGGATGATTTGAAGGTCCCTTCCAACCCAAACCATTCTAGGATAATTCTGTGATGATGGTGACACTAGAGAAGTCATTAACATCCTGCAGGATCAGCTCCTAGGGCTAAGATAATAGCAAAGGAAAAATGCTTTTAACTTTATCACATTGCTGACACTGTACAGGAGGTGCAGATACCATTAATTTCTCACTGAAATACTCCCCTGTTTCCTCCTCTACCAGTGGGATTTTTCATCTTTATCTGAGCCAGATTTAGTGAGAGCCAAGACTCATCCTGGATCACTGTAGTACAACTCATAATCACCTATGATTCCTTGAGCAGAACATTTTGCATTTGCAGGTGAGTCATTACTACATTATGTTCACATCCAAAAGTGCTGCCCATGATGAAAAATCCCTTGTGCCAGGCACAGACACTAAAATAGAGCCCTTTCATTTAAATTTACAACTTGTGTGGGTAAGACAGATCAGACCTAGGAGAAAAATAGGTAAATTTAATATTGGATGAATTCCACTTTCTGCTGATGGTAGATTTTTGGATGGGGATTGTTTTCTTCAATCTAGAGAGCCATCCTGTGTTTCTTATCTTAATGTGGCTTGAGAAAAGCTTGAACATTATCCTAAGTAACTAAACTACACAGAAGGAGGATGTGTTGCTCTTGCAATTACAATTAAACTCTTTCTGCAAGCATATTTTTCCCTGTCCAACATTAAACAAATTTTAGGCTTCTTGAAATCTACATTCCCTTTTTTTCATTGACTTTTCCCTCCATGTTAATGCCATTCTATTCAAAGTCTACTGTATCAAACCAGCTTCACTTAACATATTACAAAACAGATAAATATCTTCGATTTTTGTTCCAGAACCAACAGAAATATTTTAATTTGAAGCTGCCTTCATTAAATGCCTTTATAAACTCATGGAAAATAGAGTTGCTAAATCTCCAAGCCTGTCTCTAAAATCTCACTGCCAGATGCATTAACTTAAACAAACCCATCAACATCAGATTTTATATTTTTTTTCCACTTCCAAATCAACTTTCAGAAATTAAAGCTTCCACCCTTTGACAGTTCATTCAAAGACCTTTAAAGGCGATGTCTAAAAATGACTTCCAGTTTGACCTGAGCAGAGATACTGGGATTTAGAGAGTGCAATTGATAGGATTAATACTTCTCTCTAGTAATCCATGTTAAGACAATTAAAACAGGAAAAAGTGAAAATAGAGTAAGGTAGAAGATCCAGGGAATAACCTCTTAGGCTTAGCTGTAAACGATCTAACATTTTCTCTGCTATATGTTTTCCTATCCACTTCCTTTCTGAACAATAGGCTAGACATAACCAACAGGTGGTTCAGTAATTTGTACCCGAAGCTGTAACACATCACAGAGAGTGCAAATGGCACTCTTAGGGTACAAGAAGTGTGTGCAAGTAACAGGCAAGCAAAATTAAATGAGAGTCTTGCTGACTGGAAGGTGAGATCTGTTAGAGTCTCAAGAGCTTCCTCAGGGAGCTGGTGGGAGCTCTGTAGCTTTGGTCATTTAAATCAGAAGGAACATTTTAACAGAGAATATACTTCAGGGAGCCATCAGTGATATTTAAGGCATCATTTGCAATACATCTAACGCACCAGGATTTTGTAAAGCCAATATAAAGCAGTGTGTGAGAGAAACTAAGAAAAAAACACCTGGAAATAATCTTATACAGGTCCCATATCAGCACAGGAAAATCATGCCCCCCTCTTCCCTCCAATAAATTTATAAGGCTGTCCTATAACTATAAGGCTACTTTAGCCCTTGGGAATGTCCCTGCAAGTCTTTGTACTGTCCCAGACCTCACCATTGAAGGGCCCTGGCACAGCAGCAGCAAAGCTTCCATGTATTCTGGCAAAAAATATAAACTAGTCACATATTTGACTATAAAGGCTGGTCATGGGGTATTACAGAGAGCTGTAAATCTCATAATTTCTTTCATGCTTTCTTCCTCGTTGTAGTAAAAATGTGCTGAAATGTGTTCTGCGCCTTACACCTCCAGAGGGGCTCTGATATTCCTTTGGGATGAAAAAGGACCCAAAGTTTTGGACGTGAACAAAACTGCAATCCCTGGGCAAGTCACATTTAGAGTCTACAGGGTTTGGGGTTTTTTTTGCTGAAAGCTGAACTTTTGCCGCAAAGTTTTTATTTTTTTTACGAACACATAACACATTGTCTTCTCTAAAAGAGAACAAGAGAATCTCCAAAGTGTAGGTAAGATGTCATTGAGGTAAATTTGTGTACAGTTTAATTTGCTTTAAAAATAACCCAATTAAGCATATTCCACGTATGGAACTTCACACGTTAGGAACATTCCTACTGGAGCCAACAACACTCCCAGCATCCTGTGCCATTGGCAGCTCCTGTAGGAAGGGGACTGGGAATAGGATCTCTGTTTCCTTGGAGATCACATGCTTTGAAACTCCTCAAGCAGTGTCAGAATCTTCTGCCTGTAATACCTTAATCATTTCCATAGAAAACACTTAATATATGTTAAGATATCACATGAAGGATGAAGCCTTTAGATAACCAGTAAATAACAGGGAGTTAATAGCTCCTGCCATTCTGGTTTCATGGGACTAAGGCTGAAGGAGAGAAAAATGGACCAAGAAGCTATTATCAGATTGTTCCTATTTTATGCTTGAAAACCTTTTAATTTCAGATTTCAAAATAGTGTAGCATTTATAATTACAATCAGCAGAATGTGCAGAAGATACACTATTCAAAAGAAGAAATAAAATATGTTCCTTTGAGAAACATGTCATCATTACTCTAAGGCAAATTAATTTTATTAATATCAGATGAGAGCAAGGTTACAATTTCTTGGTTTTCTTCGGGCACTGCCGTGTTGTTAAAACACCACAGAGAAATCTCTGGTGTGGAAGGAGCTTATTTTGGCTTTCCAGATTCACATCCCTGACAGAAGTTAGGTGACTCAGAGGCTCCAATCAATCAGAGTGAGCTTTCTCACGCTTCCCATGGCTGTGGGATATGGGAACCACCACGGAGTTCAAGCACTTCCTACTCATGAGAATTCCAACTCAGGCATGGCTACAAACCCAACAGCTGCCCAAGGACTGCCTGTGAAATCCAAACTCCCTCTCACAAAAGGCTGCAGATGAAATTGGAGCCCAGTGTGAAAAGGGTGACTTATTCACCGCTGCCTTTTGTCTGCAGTGTTTGGAGTCACAGGCATGACCAAGGAAGATGTCCCACGGAGGCCAGCTGTCTGGGGTCATGCCAAAAATTTACATTTGCTTGTGTTGCTTATGGGAGAAAGGGCTGATATAACCTGTTATGCAAAATTCACAGCACAAAGAGAACTCGTCTGAAAACAATTCATCCTGCCTTGAGGGAAGAAAAGTATAATAGCAATTATTATTTATGAAGTATTAATAAATATTTTTGAAAGGTTTCTATATTTTTCAGGTTATGATTGCAAAGATTTAAAATCTGATTATTTTCCCCTCAGCCCAAACCTGCAAATTTTACCTAATAGGGACATTCCATTTCACAGGAAGGAGCTTTCCATCAAAAGAGAGTCTGAAAAAACTGCTCTAATTAAACTCCACCAGGAATTATTCCAAATGTCTTATAGCTGCAGAAAATTACATTAATGAACACTTGGATGCTTTAGTCCTTCTCAAACACCCTCATATGCCCTCAGTGAAATAAGACAAAGTTTTTGTTCTGTCACTTATGCCTATGAATGTCTACAAAACTGATTCTCTGATGGTGGAAAACATGCCATCAAAATGCAATTAAAAATTGGTGCTAGTTGCTGGACTTCTTTGGTCACATATCAAAAACATTCTGACTCCAGCTAAAGGACAAACTGGTCTCCATTTTCCAGTGGCCAGTACATGAAGGTAAAAATGGGATACAACACCAGAACAGCACCCAGACTCCCATGTTTGAGTGATTCACTGAGCCAGATGTGCTGTCTGGTACTTTATACATCTTGGAAAATATGCTTTGCCTCTAATTGGATGGCACAATAGCAGATGTAGAAACAAAGAATGGTTGAAGTTGAAAGGGACCTCTGCAGGTCAGGAGATGTTTGGTTTCACCCTCTGTTTGCTTCTTTTTTATCTTTGAGTTTGGCCAGGAACAGCTCCATGCAGGGCTCCTGACATTTTTGTCTGCTTTTGCGTTTGATGGCATAGAACCCTCTTTAACTTGGATAGGGAGGTCCTTCAATATGAAACAGATTTCTTGGGCTCTCCTTACCTCCAAGACCTCATCCCCTGAGACTTTTTTGAGCAGATGTCTGAAGATGCTAAAGTCTGTTCTCACAAAATCCATCATAGTGAGCTTGCTTTTCACCCTCCTTTCTGCTCCCAGGTTCCTGAACTCCAGCCAAGGCTGCCTTTGACCTTCAGATTCATTGTTGGTGTTTATGAGGTCCATCAGAACTCAGCTTCTTGCTTGGAGGATTTTATCATCAGTGTGATCCAGGAACCTCCTGCATTGCTTATACCTGTTGTGTTTTCCCTCCAGGAGATAACTTCTCCATTTACATTTTCTCTAAATTAGAACTATCAGATTCTGTCAATTTTGAGGGAATCTCCCTGCTAAGCAGAATCTTTCTGTAGGAGAGCTGTCAGAATGGGAATCATGGCCCTTGCAGAAGTTTTTTAGTCTCAGTTTTGTAGAAGCAGTATACTGGCAGTTTGGGAAAGGGCACAGCAAAGCCAACCTCAATTAACAGGTACAAGAAGTAGTCTAATCTGGGTAACACAGGAGGGATGCTATTTTTGGTCAATTCAGTAAACAAGGTAATTTTTTCATCATCCAAAGAACTGTCCAAAGATTTTCTATTTGTGCAGATAGATGGAACAATTGGAAAGTTCAAGGTGAATGCCCAACACTCTTTTTCTTTTGAGACATCTAAAAGAAAAAGTGAATGTTTCTAATTATGTCCAGAGAAGAGAAAAAGCAATTAAATATAACTCCAGCATGATTCCAGGCATGAAGTTATGTCAAACTCACAAATAGCCTTGCTAGAAGTAAGCAGGGATCCCTAGGCAAGCCCAGGTTAAATCAGAGTGTGATTCAGTTTCAGAAAAATTGTCACCTCTAATGTGACTCTTTAGTGGTTCAAATAATTAATTAGGGAGGGGAAAGCAGAGTAATGATTTTTAGAAAGTAGGTGTTTCTCAGCAGTCCTGATTTGCAGCCTGTTGGACTTGCATGTAGAAGAACAAGACATTCAGTCAGGTGCTGTTATGTAAGTGCAGCTCTTAGACAGCACTCCATATACAGTAGAAATTCTGCAGGCAGTGTTTTAAGCACTTGGAAACTGCAGAAGATGGATATGGACTCTTTCTAAATCCATATACCTTTGGAAACAGAAATAAAAAGTAGTATCAGTGTAAGTAACATTAAGAGGTGAGAGGCAAGGTTTATAGGGAGAGGAAATATCTTTTATTAGAATAACTGATAGTGTCAGAAAAAACAATCTTTCCAGAACAAAAGCCCCTTAAAACTTGTCTGTTTCTTTTCACTTCCATTAGTTTGTTTCAGAAAAGACATTTCTTCTTCCTACAAGTCCCATCTCTCTTCTGTGCTCAGGCAATCACTTAAAAGAAGGTATTTCACTTTGTTTAAATGTTTCTGAATACTCAAAGCTGTTTCCTGTATGGTGAATAAGTGTTTACACCTGAAGAAGTTGGTGTAAATATGGAGAATATGGAGAATTGTCATTTGAATAGGGCTGATGTCTGCCCTTTAAAGGGTAATGAGAAAAAAAGGGAATGAAAACGAATTTTAAAAAATTCATTTTTTTAACACTGGTTTTTCTGCCTCCAGGCAAACAGTGGTTTCCACACAGGTTTACTCATCTTTGGAGTCTTTGGATTGTTAAGGTTAGAAAAGACCTCTAAGATCACCAAGTCCAACCCTTGATGCAGCTCTGCCAAGCCCACCACTAAACCATGGCCAAGTGACACAACCACACGTTTTTTAAAGGTCTTCAGGGATGATGATGCCACCACTTCACTGGGCAGCCTGTGCCAGAGGTTGGCAATATTCGATTTATACCTTCCCTGGTACAGCTTGAGGGCATTTCTTCTTGTACTATGGCTTGCTGCTTGAGTGCAGAGCTCAGTCCCACCTGGCTGCACCCCCATTCAGGGAGTTCTAGAGGGCAACAAGGTCCCCCCTGAGCCTCCTTTTCTTCAGGCTGAGCCCCCTCAGCTGCTCCTCTTCAGCCTTGTGCTCCAGCCCCTGCCCCAGCTCCATTGTCCCTTTCTCTACACACCTTCCAGCACCTCAATGTCCTTCCTGAGCTGAGGGGCCAGAACTGGGCACAAGATTCCAGCTATGGCCACACCAATGCCCACAACAGAGGGAAGAATCACAGCCCTGCTCCTGCTGGACACACTTTTCTTTGAGACAAGGCAGGTACAGGGAGGTGCTGCTCCTCATGAGGGAAGGCCCAAGAAACTAATGCTGAGTATCTTCCACCCAGTGACACTCAAAGCATTTTGTAGAGATTAATTAAACAAATTCTGATGCCTGTTGCAGGTTTACACAAGTGTTTTGCACCATGGTAACAGGAGTGCTGATTTCAGAGAATGTTATGCAAGAGTGACAGAGGATGCCAGAGCATATTCTCCTACTCATATGGATGGATCCATTCTCCTAAGTTTCTCATAAGAAATGGGAAATTTTCATGTGGGTATTTTTCATGCATTTATTTTAGTTAACCTTTTAACTGACTGTAATGTTTTTTAAGGTTGGGTTACAGGATCAAGGCAGGCTGAAAAGCTACCAATTGATGGCCACTGTGGTTGGCACACATTTCATTTGCCTTTTCATATTAAGCTAGCAGATGTCCACATCTGAGCCATCACCATGGCCTCTCTCCAGACTTAATGGTGAAGAACAGGTATTTTTAGGCTGCAGCTAAAATGAATCCATCTTAAAGATTCATTTTCAGAGGAGTTAATCTGTGGCTGAGGAGCATATTTTTCTTTGTATTCTATAAGGGTGGCAAAGAGTGGGGATGAACAGCTGAGATGCTTTCTACACACTGTAGATGCCCACACTGATCAGATGAAACCCATATTCTACTGCCAAGCTACATCAGCCCATCAAGGAATGATTTCTTCTTTAGAGCTCAATCCCTTTTCATCTGCTCTGTCTGTGGTATTCAAATGTTTTATGCACACTATGTCATCCCTCTGAAAACCTCATGAATGTTATCTTTTATTTATGCCTTCAGAATCGCTGTTGATTATATTATGGCAATGTCTTGAAGGCTTAAACAAGATCAGGGCCATCTCTGCTTGTCACTGTCCAAGCAGAGTGGCTGCATGAAAGGCAGGCACCCATTTCACACTCTGGCAAGATCTAAATTTGAATGGAAACTCCTCCCCACAGCTGCTGCCCTGGGTTCTGGAGGAAGGAGAGTTTGTGGCACAGCATGGCCTGGCCAGGACCCCAAGATATGAGATTGCAGATAACAACCTTGGTCTGCCACAACACAGTTGGGCACAGCAGCTCTAATGTGGCTGGGAATGAGACTCTGCCCAAGAGGGAAAATGAGCTAAAAGATTGGATTATGTCACCCTGGTGCTTATGAATAGGAGGAGATGAGCCACAGAGAGATTGATCACCTCACAAAGTTGTTAGAAGGGTCTAAAACAGAAGTAATCTTTTAACCTGCAAGACATTCTTTGATCATGCACACATTTTATTGTTTAGTTTTAAACACCTTGCCCACAACCACAGAGCAGCTGTGAGACAAAGCTATAACCCAGGAATTATGACACAGAGTTTTAGCTGAGACTCGAGTTATAAAATCTGCAAACCTGTGGGAAAAGGATCTAAAACATATTGAATGCATTCAATTCCTACATTTGCTTTGAGAACTCTAAATGGGAAAGAAATAATCCAGTGAGTTTCTTTAAAAAAATAATGGTGAAAGCCTATTCCTTCAATACATGTTCAGAACTGTTGCATGATGTATAGAGCACAGACATGAATGACTCTTGATATTTGATTGTTTTATTACTTCCATCTGAGCTAACCTTCATTACTTGGATTTTACAAATTTAAGGACTTGCCAGAATGCTTGCCAGTTAAATAAAGGGCACATCTAAGGTCTCTGAACATCTGGTCCAAATACTTAATCATCTTGTTGCATGAAGGCTGGTATTTTTATCTCGTACCCTGATAGGGTCTGCATAATTTTTTTTTCACAAATTGGTATTTAAACCTCAAAACCTTTAGCTAACTACATCTGTCATTGATATTTTATTGTTTAATTTCTTTTTATAGAGCCAAATTACATCTCACCCACATACAGCTTGCACTTTACATGTCTAATTTGTCGACATGTTCTATAATGATAATTTCATTGATTTAGAAAGTGACATTATGAGCAACATATGTTCAGTTTAGCAGTAAACCTTGTTAAAGCAATAATGTTCCATTCTTCCCCCCACTCTCCCCAAATTCAAATATAACCCACATTAGGAGGCAGCTGAGTCATTTAGCTGCTTTGATTCTTGTAAATATAGAAACCTGCTAGCTGTTTAGCTTTACACTTTGGCTGCATATATTTCCTACTTAGGGTTGCTAGGAAAGGACAGTGCAGAGATTAATTGTGCGACAGTAGTTGGTCTAAAATCACAATATGTGTTCATTTCCTCTGGAAAAGACACTTGGAAGGCAAAATTGCTCCCTTGGAAAAAAAACCAAAACCAAAACAAAAAAACCCCAAAATCAAGCAGGACATGCACATAAAAAGGGTATAATTGAGGAACATCAATTCATAGACAATAAAGAGAAGATGCCCTATTACTTTCTCCCAATTATCCTTAATATAATCATCAAGAAATAGACCTATTTTCATATTACTTGTGAAACAGCTAAGTAATAAAAAGGAATTATTTTTATAGACTCTAGAGCTAGTTGAATGCTTTGCCATCTGTACTGGTGTAGGGTCTTTCCCCAAAGTGTTTAAAACCTGACTGCATTTTGATCTGTTAAAACAGATTTTAGTGATTTCAGGATTAGTCTGAAACTTCACACTGGAATCTCAGTTTAGTTTTTGCAAAGTATTTTACAAATACTTTACAAATCACTGCAAAACCCACTGAAGCCTATAATGCAATTAGTTAAAAAAGGCACAAATCTTTTCTGAGGAATAGAAAGGGAATAATAATACGCAGGAAGTCACATCTTGTTTCAATTTTGAAAAGGGAATCCACGTTAAAAATAGTCAGAGAAAACAATTATTACAGTGTGGTGGCCCAAGAAGAGTCTGAGTCAGGAGATTTGTCAACAGAGATGTTATCTCCATGTTATGAGCACACTTGACTTCAGCAGATCACTTTTACCCAGGGGTCAAGTGTCAAGAACAGATGATGAGAGCCCTTTTCCTCTCTTGACTGTCCCACTCTCTCTGTCTCAGGTACAAAAAAAAAGTCACAACAAAAAACTGTCTCTGTTCATTTTCTATACACAAATTCCCTTCAAGGGATTTTGTAAGGATCAATTTCAAAATATGCTTTAGAGGTGAAAATCTCTTTACTTATTTATGAAAGCTTTTGCTGTGTGACTGTATTTTTCACTCTAAGTGGGTTGTTATTAAGTGAAAAAGGCATGACTATGCTTCATTCACCATCTGGACTAACATTGTAAGTTCTCTTCTAAGATTTTCAAATCTTTTCACATCACATTTGAATGGATTAATAACACATGTACTGGGGGGAATATTTCCCTAGATGTGGTTTTTGAAACTTTATTCTTGCTACTGAATTTTCCAATACATGAGATAATTGCAACTTGATGTTTCTTTTTGTTTTCCTTTTTCATTCACTGTCTTTCTGTTTTTTCTGTCTTTTTGCTTCTCTCTCCCTCCCTCCCTCCCTCCCTCCCATTAAATAGAAGGTTTCTAAAGAAATGTGGGGTTTCTTTTTTCCCTCCAGAGGAAGGAGTACCAACTGAAATATATGCAATACCTGTTTCTATCAAGAGCAATCTACAAATTCTAGAATAAGTCATACATTTCTTTCCACAATTTCTCTGAAAAGAAGGATTTTGTCAGAAGACTTTTGTCAGAATGAAGGTAATAAAACCTTTCTCCACGATGAAAAGAAGTGACTTTCATTATTTTAGTATTAGGGGAGAAAAGTTGTTTTTGCTTTATGGTGCTTAAAACAATGCAAAAATCTCAGAGGAGATAAGGCAGCCAGAGATTTTCACACTGAATATGTCAGGTTGCTAACTTGCGTGGAGATGGATGAACAGCCTTGCCCTTCATAAATTAATCTCAAATTAGTTGTCACATGCTAGCAGCTCTGAGTAAAGCATCTCTCTTTTTCCTGCATAAAAGTGATGCCTTTGAGAGCAGAGCATCTTCCTCTCAGTTTACTTAATCCAGGAAAAAAGAATGAAGTGACTTATTTGAAGGAGAAAACAGTTTCCATCTCTCTGCATTCCTATGTGTTTTAAATATTAGTCCCCAATAAGCAGGGTTAAGTCTTGCCCTGAGGCACAGTATGCCACAGGATTAGCAGCATGTTTACATCTGAAATGCTTGTAACTTTTGGGACACATTGTTCTTTTTTATCACTGCTCTTGGCATTTTTCTCACACCCTATCACACAAGTCACATTGGCTTCCTTATGTTAGCATTATATTCTCCCATTAACATCGAAACAATAAAGTGCTAGAATATAAAATTTATATCTGGTTAAAAACTGATGGTTTAATTAACCAAATGTATCTGAAGAGTTAAATCTAAACCCAAACCAAATATTTATTTGTTATCATATGTGATGATGGATACTACAGAGTGATGATGCTGTGATTTCATACATGCATGGAATTACCTGAGTTGGAAATGACCCACAAGATCATCAGTCCAGCTCCTGTCCCTGCACAGGACACCCCAAGAGACACACCCTGTGCCTGTGAGTGTTGTCCAAATGTTTCTTGAACTCTGTCAGGCTCAGTGCTGTGCCCTGGGAGCCTCTTCCAGTGCCCAGCCACCCTCTGGGTGAAGAACATTTTTCTGATATCCAACCTAAACCTCCCCTGACACAACTTCAGGCCATTCCCTTGGGCCATTTCCCTGGTCACCACAGAGCAGAGATCAGTGCCTGCCCTTCCTCTTCCCCTCAGGAAGAAGTTGCACCTGCACTAAGGTCTATCCACAGTCCCCTCTCCTCGAGGCTGGACAAACCAAGGGGCCTCAGCTCCTCCTCCTGTGACTTCTCCTCAAGGCCCTTCACCACCTTCATGGCCTTCCTTTGGACACTTTTTGGTACCCCTATATCCCACTTATATTTGTTTAATGGACAGAAATCTACAGTGATGCAGAAAAGCAAACCTAAGGAATCAGAGCAGGCAAATTGGTTGAAATTTTATTTTTTGAATCCTATACTGTACCTTTTAACAATGCTTTGGGATCTGGGGGCATTGCTCTGCAGGACTCTCTTTAAACAGGGTTCTGCAAGTCTCCCGGTAATCTCACATGCTGGCTCATATTGCTTGTTTAAGGCAAATGAAAAATCCTCTCTTCTGGTTTCAGCTTGAAGATCAAAAAAAACTGTGAAAGCACGTTATTTTAAGAGCATGTCATTTTTTGAAGGCATTGTGTCAAGCACTGTAATCCATCTGGGGTGCACAAAACCCTCCTGGAAAATCCCAGGTTTGTACAGCAGACCAAATACTGCAGTGGGAGACAGATTAACACTGTCTGTAACAAAGCCTTTCACCCTGAGCCAACAGATTAAAACCTTGGCTTGATAATGAACAGGATACATTTCCACCTGAAACCTGCCAATGGGTTCTGTGTGAAATAAGTTGAATGCACTCAACGGGAGTTTTAGCAGACAGTTTGTCCCATTTCAAAAATGTCACAATCTAAAATGCAATCCAAAGAGAAAAGCAAATGGATCTAGATTCTGAGTTGTTTTCCACACAGAGGTGTGATCTGGTAGTTCAGACTTGAATAAAACAGTTTGAGACAACAGCTCAGCACCCAGCTCTAAATGTGTGTGGGCACTTTGTGAATTATCAGGAACTTTTGCAGCCATGAGGATCTGGAGACATAAATGAGACAAGGCATATGGAGAGTGCAAACTCTGTTTTGGTCAATTGGTGTATTTCTGCTCACCTTTTGCTTTAGCAACTCCCTGGAGTAACCTTACCATTGTAAATACACTAAATCTTCTCATAGGTTTATGTTTTATCAAGCATAAGGGCAGCTTTTTACATAAATGTTCACATTCAAATAAAACAGCTGAATGCTTCCTGTCTTACAGTTTATGTTTTTGGTTTTTTGATGGGGTGTGTTACTGAATACTCAGGTTTTTCCAGAATATTATGGTCACTGCTTCTCTAATCCTCAGGACATAATAGCACTTCCTCTTCTTCAAGTGGTAGATCTCAAACTCACAATCCCCATTGTCAGTCAGTGGAACCTCTTGTTTAAAACTCTTCCATGAAATACAGGAAAAATATTTAACTGTCTTACCCATCATTTGCTGAAGTTGCCTAATAACAACAAAATATCTAGTCATTACCCTTTGAAGAATATGGCTCCAGCTCTCCATCACAGATCTTCAAAGTGCTCATAATGATGGAGTGCTAGAGGGGGCTCTTGGGAGCCCCATCTTAAGAAATCCTCCTCCACCTCAAGAGTAGGTGTGAATTTTTCTGTCTCTGATAGAGTCCACCCCCTCTTTGTCTGCAGCTAACTCTTACCAGAGAAGAGTTATCCTTGGGGTTTTGAAAAATGCTTCTGTAAAGCAAGTTGTTTTTGCCTTTGGAATAGCCACACCACAAAGAAGGATTTTGCTTCCTACCTTGTTTCAAAGAGCATAAGTTATCTAATGTTTAACTGATAGGCAAAACAGTTGAAGTGCATGGATTTCATCTGTTTGGACTGAGGTGTATTTGAATCACGGGTCTATCTCAGTTGTGAGGCTTTCTGTGTGTGCTCAAGTGTATAGAAGACTTTTAAAAGCCTTGGCAGGACACCGGACATAAATCTCCATCACCTTGCACTGTCCAAAATTTTTCTGTGATAGAACTGTAGCTCTAGTTAAGATTCGTCCAGGAACTTTGCCAATTTTTCATATGTTATACAATGAAAATACTAAAGGCTAATATCTGTACACATAACTTGCATCCAAAGGTCTTGTGGCATGTAGGTTACACTGTCAGCAAAATGTGTATTGGTCAGGATTTTTTGAAGAGACTCAACATCCTTGAAATATTTCAGACAAAGCAGGTTTTTACTAAAAATGTTACTAAACAAATAGAACTTTTCCTTGAGATTTTAGCCAAATTTTTGTGCAGTGGTTAGCTCAAACTATCCAATCTGAATGCTTTTAACAGAAAATTTGAAGTCAGATCAACTTGAAATTTGATTCACCAAGTCTTTTCGGCGTTCATTTGAGAACAGATCCAATTTAGATAAGAGACTGCTACGCAAAAATGAAGTAATTGAAGAAATGTGTAGATGTGTATTTGCTGTTATTACTTTCACCCCTTACCCACCCCTGGCTGGTGGGAAGAAGCACAACCTGAGTCCTTCTGCTGCAGGACTGAGTCCACCATCCTCCTGTGGAATTTTTCCATAGGCCACTTAAAGTAACAAATGGAATTTCAACACACAGCTGATGTTTCAGTATCATAACTAAAGGCAGTGCCTGGTCCTGCCTGCAGTTAGGGGCATGTATTAAGTTGCAAGCTCTTACAAATGAACTTTTATTTAAAAATCCATAAGGATCATTTGATGCAAAGCATCTGTTTGCTTTTCAGCAGTGCATAATTGCAAAAAGGGACCTAAGAATGGTTTTTCACTTGTCAAATCCTTTGGTCTCTTCATCCTCTTCTGTAATTTGGAGCAGGTTCTCAGCTTCTCTAACCTGTCTCTTGCTGCAATAGGACCCTCATGGTACCAGAAAACTTCCAATAATTTATCTACACATCCAAATCCATGTAATCCTTTGTCTTCCTAAGATGGGACAGTTTCTTTTTCAGCCATCAAAAAGCCCTGAATGACAAGCAGATTATCTAATATGTGTGCTTAAAAGAAGAAAAAAAAATCTTTATGACTTATGGGTTTAGTTTCAAAACTTTGACACAAAAGAATTGATCAAAGCCTAGAAATAGCAACTCTGAGATATTATACATATATATATATATACACACACACGCATAAATTTTTTCTTTAAGCAGTTACTATTTCATGGTTTTATGTAGAGTAGTTTCAACTTCCCAGTTATTTTGCTGTCAATTAACAAAGATAAATTATATCAGCTACAAGCAAACACATAATTAATATTTTTATAGTTGCCTACATTTGAGTCTGGCCCAGGCCTGCCTCAGTTCTTCTGGATGGAAGTTTTATTTTACATCATTTTCAAGTGAAATATATTGGTTTTCAGATCATGTGGTTACACACACATCATCTATTTGATATCATATAATTTGATAAATAACAAATTGATAAATTTGTTATTTATCAAATTTTCCCTTTTTCTCTCTCAGAAACTACAAAAGGCTTAAAATTCACATAAGCAGGATGCCCTTAACACATTAATATCCAGCTATTCCATTGGAAGTGTTGAAGACAAGGTTGGATGGGGCTTGGAGCAACCTGGGGCAGTGGAAAGTGTCCCTGCCCATGGCAGAGGGATTGGATATAGATAAAATTTAAGATTTCTTTCAACAAAAATAATTTTGTGATTCTGTGAACCTAAGAACTGTTTCATCTCCTACTTTAACAGTAGCATAATTGATTTGTCTTGCATTAATTGGTGCATTATCTGCACTTAAATACAGTTTCTAGGAAAACAGTCCTTAGAGATGTCTCAATTCCTTACCCAGCCATGACAGAAATAGCAACTTTGCCTCTTCCTCATGCAGTGTAAGGCTCTTTCACCCTGGAGTTTTGGAAGCATGACTCTGCAGCTTGATTTTCCCAGCTAGAGAAGAAATTGGAATGAAGAAATCTGCTGCCTCTTATGGGAGGGAAACTTTGTCAGCAGATGAACCACAGTGAAAGGAACTGCAGAAATCAATGCTGAGATGAAAAGGAAGTTGGCTGTGTCAGCCTCTGGACTCACCACACCACTGTTAGGATTTTGCTGATGTGCAGAGGAGAGCACGATGCCTGCAGGAAAGTGTGAACAGAAGCCACACCTACACCTGCAGGGAAAATCATCCTGGTATTTCTGTCTTTCCAGCTGCACTCTTCCTCAGGGAAGGGTGAGCAGAATGTCCCCACCCCAGCACTGCAGAAGGGGGAAGCTGCATATGAGTTGTGTAGGGGCTCCCTAAATTCATTCAGTGCAAATGGGTTTCCCTTAATAAGGCTGCAAAGACATCCCCCTGGAAGTTAGTAATATGGAGCCTTCAATTCCATGGAAATTGTTGTCAATTTTGGGAGAGGATGTTTCTGTGCAGAGAGCATCTCATAGAATCACAGAATTATGAAACAGTTTGGGTTAAAACTGACCTTAAAGATCATCCTGTTCCAACCCCTGCCATGGGCAGGAACACCTTCCACTATCCCAGGTTGCTCCAAGCCCTGTCCAACCCGGCCTGGGACAATTCCAGGGATCCAGGGGCAGCCACAGCTTCTCAGGGCACCCTGTGCCAGGGCTTCACCACCCTTACAGGGAAGAATTTATTTCTAACAGCTCATTAAAATCTACCATATTTCCATTTGAAGCTCTTGCCTACACATCTCCTGAGCCAGGCATGTTTTCCCTTGCCCACCCAGCTGTCTCCTAGGCTGAATCCACGTGGAAGAGCTGAAGAAGATGCGAGGACAGATTGTCCTGCTTTCATCAGCTTTTGCTTAGATGCTACCCAATGCTTTTTCATCCTGTTTTCCTCCTGTTTGCTGTCCATTGAAACACTCAGTGAATTTGTTTTCTATGGACAAAAGTACCCATTTATTATATGAATTGAGTTCCTGAATTTTAAAGTAAACTGAAATGATGCCTTGAACATCAAGATGGATTTGTACTTGCAGGAGATGCTAAGAAACCTAGTGTTACTGTTTTGTAATATTGAAATCCCTGTAGATGTCAGGTCCTCCTGCTCAAAATATGGATATACTTATATTCCTCATACATATTGTATATATCTGCAGCCATCTAAATCCTTGGATGTCTCTTGAATTAAACAGCCGTTTTGCATTATAATTCATGTACATTATACTTCTTATTTGCTGTGCAAATTAAACTCTCCAACCACTGTGAGGCTCATGCCTACCAAGATATCAATGTTTTCTACATATCCCTGTGGAATGTGTTGCAAAATATTCCTCCATCTTCCAAATGAATAGGAAGAAACACATCATAAATGATATATTTACCTGCATATCCATAAGATAGAAAGACACCATGGTGTGAATTTTATCTGTGAGTGCTGTACAACCCATAATGAAAATTGGTTATGGGCCTGCTGAAAATGGACACAGACTTAAAAGTGATTTTTTAGACCAATTTATTCATAAGTTGTAGACACTTTCATCAAAACTAGTCAGATACATTTTTACATTCTTCCATCTTCAGCTCTTCCTCTAATAATTCCTGCTGATTTTATGAAGATCTCCTCAGAATTTCCCTAGTGTTGAGCAGCCAGGGAGGGAAAGAACTTTTTCACTCTGCAGTGTTTGCACAGCACACTTGCTGCAATCTAGTCTTGTTTATATATTCAACATGAAGTTTAGCACCCAAACAGTCTGAAATACAGTGACAAGCCTATATGCAGATCACCCAGGATCCTGCATATGCTCAGACATGGGGAAGCTTTGAAGATTTACTTTGATCAGCACTTTAATACTAATGCTCATTAAAAAAAAAAATTACTTCTGGCATCTGGATTAAGCAACTTCATGCATCAGAGGAGGGAGTGGTTTACAGCATTTACAGATTATGCTCTATGAAGCTAATGTAGATATTAAGAAGTATTTATGGATTTTATTTTCATAGATGGTAGATATTATTGAGTTATGACTTGGCAGGCACAGCCTGATTTTGGCATTTTTATTTTCTGTACTGCAATTTACATTTCCAGAGTGCCTAAGGTCTGAGACTGAGACCTTAATAAGTCAGGGAAAAATCAATGTGAAATGAACAGAGGCCATAAAAAGTAATGTATGAACAAGATAGATCATTAATGATGTAAAATCCTGTCTAAGTAGCAAAAGGTAACTTCAAAGCACTGCAGAAACATATTTTGAAAGGCAATGTTTTGTATGTTTGACTACAATTTTCAGGAGTGATGCGCTTTTGATAAATTTCTTGACCATAATTTGATTATGTTCCCTCCTTCTGTCCCTCCAGCATGGATAAAGAAACATTGGGCTTTTCATCCCAAACTCAATGGAGTTATAAAACCCAAAGAGGAAAAGCAGCCTGTTATATTTGCATCATCCAGTTACGAGCCCAGAGTGAAGAATTTATTTTCAGGGGTTTGAAACTTCATCAGTGCCCACTTTTGAATAATAGAGGATAAGAATAAATAAATACAAAATATTTCATTTCTCTTAAGATGTAAAACATAGAATCATTATCTGAATATTGTATTTGTGCTTACATTTCTATTTATATCTTGCATACAAGTTCCAAACCATGCAGTGTTGTTTAGGATGTGATTTGCCATTTATCTAGAAATGCTGAGGGCTGCAAATGGGGACAGTCCATCTCTTCCTCTCATTGCCAACCCAACCTGTGTATTCCCGTCACTGACCTGGTGAGCAAGATCATTGGGTGAATTTTAAACAAAACTGATCTTGAAAACAGAGTTTGGCATTGAATCCCCACTCAATACAAGCTTTAGTCAATGAAGAATTATGGAATTTACTAATGCTGGGACAAGAGAAAATGTTCTCAAGCTGCACCAGGGGAAGTTCAGGTTGGACATCAGTAAAAGAGTATTCACTGAAAGGGTTGCCAAACATTGGAAAGGGTTGCCTTGAGAAATGGTGGAGTCACCATCCCTGGAAGTATTCCAGAAGCAACTCCATGTGGAATTTAGTGTTATGGTTTAGTAGGTATGGTGGTGTTCAGCCAAATGTTGGACTCAATCATCTTGGAGGTTTTTTCCAACCTAAGTGAATCTATGATTCTGTGACTCTATGAATGCATGAGGAGAGGGGAACAATCCCTTTTGGTGACAAACTCAGCTTAGTTATTATATCCAGTTACACCCAAAGTTATCAGGGGACAAATACCTCAATTGCTCCTTAGCTCTGCAGCAGGGCAGTTGTAGCTAAGATACAGAAATACAGTCAGAGGCAGTTTCCAGTGATATGCATGAATGTAGGAGGGGACATAATTTCCATTGCTGTTAATTTAAAAATATGAGCCAAAGTAGTTTTCAGTTTTGTCTCTGCTGTTTGATGCGTAATCATGATAACCCTGTTAAAAAAAATAAAACTTATCCTTCCCTCTCCTGTAATTCAACTGCATAAACAAAACAGAAGGCTAAGAAATTTGTCTCATCATTTTAGCTGCTAAAATATTTGGTGTCTCTTTAGAGGTTATTGTCTCGGCTTCCTCTGTAGTCAGCAGACAGAGATAACTTCAGAAGAAAATAATTCCATGTGTATCAGATGTGTGTCCTAGTGAGGGATCAGCTGTCCCTGCAGAAAGCTCATTTACTCCCCATGGTAACTTCTAGATGGTTGGAGTTACAGTAAACGAATCCAAGCTGAGTGACTGTACAGGTGAGTTAATGAAGGTGTGTAAGAACAAAGTTCTGACAAATGCTCAGAGAAATACTGAAAGATTAAAGAGGCAGGTTTAAAAAATACATTAATCCTTCAGTTACAGAACTCTTAGGTGCTATTCGTAGCAAAAGCTGTGAGAAATGTAAGAAATGTTTTATAAAGTTGACGGTGCATTTTAACAAGCTGATATCATTTGCAGATCATCAGTGTTGACAAGGTTCCTAAAAAGTGTTTTCAGCTCTGTATTTTTTTCCTTTTTTTACTGAACAATTTTTTTTTAAAGGCTATAAAAAGTTAGAAAATACCTTGTTAAGAATTAGACACCTGCTGTTTTTAGTAAGAAAGTTCAACAAATTGGTAACTAAGGTAAAAGAAATTATACTAGAAATCAGGTTCTTAAATTCTTACAAACTTCATGTTTTCTATATCTTTGCTTTCTAACAGATAGAAACACCATTATCCTTTGAGGGCTGATGCAGAACAGGAATTCTATTAAGCACTATATTTAAGCAAAGAAATATAATTACTTAGGGTTCATATAGACATTAGTGCACAAATAGCATTGATGTTATTTCGCCTAGATTTTTTTTAAAAATCCCAGTTTTTCATCTCAAGTAGCAAGAATTACTCATTTTATTAATCTTTAGACAGTCTGATGAAAATAAGACTGGTAATCTTGCTGATATAGTAGATGCCAGGAAAAGAAACCATCGTGATACAAAACATAGATTTCGAGCAAGTTTCATCAGTTTCAATGAAATAAGGGAATTGTCATGAGAAGCAAAGACTCAGGCTGAGAAAATGCTGTTCCTTGCTTAGGAATATTCTGTCTGAAATTACAAAGAAGCACAAAGATTTTTTGGTATCCTCTCTGACATGCTCATTTGTATGGAAAGTGATCAAAGGCATGACAATAAGTGAATCAAACACAGCAACTAACTAATGAACTGTGATGGTCTAGAAGCCAAAATATCCTTAGGGGGAAAAAAGTCAACTTTTAATTATAAATTAATATATCATGCCAGTTGGATGTGGTGGTGATTCTCAACAAAGATCCTGGCACTCAGATTTCTCCTCTCATTTACACTCAATATCATCCCACCACCCACGGCCACTCAACCTCAGGAGTTATCTCCTCAGATCTTCCAGGATTAGTGGGATATGTAGGATATACAGCTTGCAGAGTGTGTGCTCAGCATCCCTCTCTGTGAGACAAAGCACCAGAGTGGATGAATTCACTAGGCAGTCTGATTCTCTGTGTCAAGCCTGAGGTAATGTCTGTGTTATCACAAGACAAGAGGCTGCTGAAAACGTCTCTAATAAGGAAGTGCAGCAGAAAGTTGGCAACGTGGTTCTTAAAAATCTGCATCATTTGATATGGAATGCTATATCTATATTAGATAGGGGATCTTGGCTGATTTCTGAAAGGATAATTAGATCCCTACCACTGAGACAGAAGTCGCCTTCACTTCCCATCCTAAATGGTGTGGTTTAAGCAGCTCCCAAAGTTTACACTGAGTCAGTGGATGGAAAAAATTCCTTAAATATATAACCCTTTCTGATGCATGGGTTCTGTGAAGATGCTTCACAGTTTCTTGATCCTGTCCAATTTTAAGGCATTTTTGCTTGTCACAGCGTCAAATAGGTATGAAAATCTCACCTGCATATGGCCCTGGATCTACCTACGCATAAACAACATGCAGATAGTTACAGGTGGTGCTCAGTTCTGCAGCACAATATCCACAATAGTGGTGACAGGTTTCTCTATGGATGTAGCACTTAGTAGGGCAAATGATTCAGAAAGAAAAGCTGTTAAAATGGGAGTGACCAAGGAATACATGGCAATTTTACCCCATTAAAGAAATGGCTTTCACTTTCTATGGGAATGATGGGTTCTTCCAGACATATATGTGGGTTAGTATAACTACAGACTGACCAAAATCCTGTCAAAACTAGAAAAGTGGACTACTTTTTAAGTTTAGTTCCTATCAGATTAGAAAAAGAAGCAAGAGTAATAAAAGGAATACCTGAAGTGTTAGGACCTTCTTAGCACAAGAATACAGGAACAGCAATGGGCATATGTGGAAAATGCCCTATTTACAAATTTGAATCGATAAATTGAGGAAAAACTGTGGAAGCACATGGGCCAACCTATTTCTGTTTCAAAGCTCAGAAAATTACTGTGCTGCTCCCTCTATGAACAGAGGGCAAGCCTTGCCCCAGGAAGGGTGGTTCCCACATAGCAACACTTAGTGACTATCACAGAAGATATTTCTTCTTTGCTGTGTCTATTTATTGCACCAAACACAAATCAGCAGGGATGACTCCATGTGGAATCACATGTAGAAACAGCAGAGAAGGAAGCTTCCATCAGGGATTTCAGTGCTTTGGGCTTGGCTAAGCTTTTTTTCCTTTTTCTAGGCTTTTTCATAGATAGCTGCTACTTGCTGACTGTCACCTCCTCATCATGCCTCACGACAAGCAGCAATCAGAAAAGTTTGTTCAAAGCTCTACCCTACATCTGCACTGGGCTCCAACAAAGGGCAGCTCAGGGGGAGGGGCAGCATTCTTGCTGATATCTGTCCAAATACTCAGCCAGCCTGTGGCAGTCCCATCACATCCCATCGGCTGCATTTTTCTACACCGAAAGGTCATTGATAATTACAGAGCAGGGCCCTGTAATTTTTCATTCAGGAATTAAGTAACAATAATTGCTAAATATCACTTGGGAGAAAAAAGGGGTAGATTGAGTACATAAAGGCCATGCTCAAGAAACAGAACACATCTATCAAAGGAAATAATTCTCTGAATTTATAACCGTAGACAGTGAAAACTTAACTGCTAGGTCTGACATGAATTGGTTTCCATGAGAAGAGCAGAAGGAAGAAAACACCCATGAAATGTCCTATCTTCTGCTAAAGACAACTTTTAGACCTGTGTTGTATGGAGAGCATTTTTAACAACACCCTTATAAGTGTTTGAAGAGCTGGTGGCTCACTGTGTGTTGAAGGTAATTGAGCATCTGACACTGTCTGGAATGTCCATTTATGGACAATTTAAGGATCCCATTAGAATTACTGAATTCCCAATATGTGCAAGATTTTCTTGACAGAGTCAGATTTTTCAGACTCAAGTTTCTCTGAAGTTTTCTAGGCTGCTTTTACACACTACCTTTTCTTCCCATGAGACATGAAATTTTAGCTTGCTTGTGTCCAATTGAAATGGCATCTCAAACTTCACTTTCTGTTTGTTGCCATTTTGGTACTATTTTGTTTTTCTTGCTTGCTGCATTCCCATGCATTCAGTGCAATTCCCTTCAATTTCATACCTCCTGCAGCCAGCTTTGCCTATCATCTCTCTCACACCTTCATTTTCTCTGCTACCCTGCATCCACCTTCTTCTGCCCTCCCACTTCCATTGCCATACAAACTTTAAAGCAAATTCACATAAATACCATCACCCCATTTTCCTCCTCAAAATTCACCTTTAACATATTTACAAAAAGCTTGCCACATGCTAATACAGCTAGTCAGCATGTTGACTGAAGAGCCTCATTATTTCTTCATATTTCCCTGCTGAGCATTTGTTTGTAAAATGCACATTTTCTTGGGGGCATCAAGTGTCTTTTTGTTCTCTTTGTGATTTGTTTTGTCCAGCTAACAACCTACTTTAAATGTTCCATTTGTTTCCATTTTCTGGTGTCTTTTACCTTCAGGTTCACATAAAATACACCAGAAAAGCAAATTATTAGTTCTGGTTTAGGGCTGTCAGGGAGGACTCACCCGTTTGTATCACTATCCACTCAAACAGGAAACCCATGAGTAAAGAGCTGGATATAATGCATTGGAATCAGTCTAACTGGAATATCTGCTTATAAAATAGGAAACAGTCCACTGGGCCACTGAGTCCAATCTGCTCATCACAGGCACCCACACCATATAATCCCTTTCAAAAACTATTTAATACCCCTTCTTAAAACCTACTAGATTCCCCATTTCCTTTATTATTCTTTCTGGAAGACTGTTTCAGAATCTCACCCACCAGAGGATTAGAAAACTTATCTAATTTCCAGCCTAAATTTATTCATGGGCAATTTATAACTATTTGTTCTTGGACCAACACTGTTCTTTAGTTTAAGCAGTTTTTCTCCCTGGTGTTTACCCACCTGATAAGTTTATAGAGAGCAGTCACATCCTGTCTTTTTCTGTGTTTTGCAAGGCTAAACAAGCCAAACTCTCTTTGTGTCCTTCTGCAAGGAAATGCTCTCTCCTTGCTCATCTGACAGCTGCTGGTGCCTGCCCATGGCTGAGAGCACCTTCCTCACACAGCAGGGATCAGAGATGCATTCTCTTTTCCTGGAGAGGGCTAAACTGCATGGAAAGTGGCAATAACAGCAGAAATTATTCTCCTCACAGCCTTTTCCACACTTGTATCCAACCATCCCAATAATACCGGGATCCCTCTATAACTTCTTTCCAATCCCATAGTCCTTTCACTATTTTACCCGCTTTATCTCTTTTTAGCTGATCTTCCTTACAGTTTCTATATTAATTCCACCTTTTTGCAGCAGAATAATGATTTTCCATCTATTACCAGAGGAAACAGCTTGGTAAATTTCAAATTCCCCTTAACTAGACAGGTATCTTGCCACTGACAATACTATATTTGTGTAGCATTTTTAATTTTCCTTTTCCTTCAGAAATCTTCTGATATTTTCTACCAAATACTTCCTCAACTATGATGCCATTTCAAATTTATGGTTTTCCAAAATCCATTTCTTAATTATAGAATTAACTATAACTATTTGCTACAGGTATTGTACTTAACTGGCTTAACAGGCTCCTCATGTGTGATTGTACATGTTGCTACTATTAGAGTTGTGTGTTTGTAATTATAACAAAGTGGCCTCTCAGCTGGGGATTT
This sequence comes from Camarhynchus parvulus, assembly GCF_901933205.1. NCBI lineage: Eukaryota > Metazoa > Chordata > Aves > Passeriformes > Thraupidae > Camarhynchus > Camarhynchus parvulus. Next base: position 65,103,908 of record NC_044586.1, read on the forward strand.
GTTTCTCACCTTTTCCAGCTTCAACTTTTAATTTTAAGATCATAATTTTTTATTAAGGAGTCTTTCTTTTCTTCTGTATTCTGTGCCTGGGATGCAAACAGAACTCAAAGTCTTGGGCATTTTGTGCTAAGTAGGAGCTTTTATAAGGAATTTTGTCAGATTTGCTTGTCAGTTGCTCAAAATCATCAATTCCAATCCAGCATGTAATTTCAAACCTTTTCCCCTTTTAACCTTTACAACGGACAGTGTCAAAATTTGACAAATTTTCATCTGATTCACTCTTAGGAAGTGTATCTGGCACAGCCAGAATGAAGGGAAGACCCACAGATGATTTAAAAGTGCAAAAATATATCTGCTTTTTATTTATTTTATACAGCTCTGCATTACTAAGTCAATACAAGAGGGACCTAATTTCTCCACTAACCTTGTCTAACGAAGATTGAAATTTAATAAACATGTAAGAAAGCTGCATCACCATGAACTAAGAGACTTCAAAATATGACATTTAGTTCATTATTTATTAACCTATCCCCCAGGAACATGACAGAGGCAATGCAGACTATCCATATTAGAAGCTGTTTCATCTCTAAGAGATAATGGAGGCCCTATTTCCTTTGCACATGATTTATATACTAAAGAGGAAATGAGATGCAAAATTTATACCACTCGTGATTTCTTATTTCCCATAGAAGGTAGAAAGAGCATTCCCTTACAGAATGTGGTTAGAGTTGTAGGCTTTAAAAGTTTGTGTTTATAAAAATCAGAATTTCCTATCCAGGAAAAAAATTAACAAAGGTACATGCGGTAAAACAAAATCAATAGAGAAATATCCCTTTAGAAATTAAAATACTTCAAAAACCACACAGTTAAAAGAATGGAGACACCTAAATGCGCCAAACGAACTATATTTACCAAAATTAAGAGAAGAACTGTGCTATAAAAATCACCTCCAGCCAGACATAGAAATTACTCTTCTGATGCAGTATGGCTACTCCTATTTCGCTTCAATGTATTTAGTTTTCATTTCCTGGTTTAAAAGTAATTCAAGACTCACTCTGATGAGAATCACAACTTACTAAGAGTAACCATGAAGCAGAAAAATTTTTACTCATTCTGGAATGACTGAATTTCAGCAGTGTGACCAGGGTCAGAGCCTGGCACACCCTATTAACTTCCATATCTGCAATTTCCAAATTACTGACTCTGTCCTGCAGACTGAGCCCAAATGGTAACCTTTGTGCCTAATGGCAGTATCCCCAAAATCTGCAGAGTTTCAGCAAAGAGGAGAAAAATATTTGCTGACATGCATTAGCTGCAGAGAGCAGTTCACAGTGCTAAGTTGTTGCTAAGTAGACCTGGCATCTCAAACAAAATACATCTTGCATCATTAAAAGACAAGTTCTAAAATGAATTTGAGCCATTAGAAATGAGTTCATGTGTCCATGTGTGCTAGACTTCCTTCTTGTTACAGGGAATGATCTACAAAATAAAAACTCATTCCACTGAACTGCTTTGATTCTAAGGCCTGTGAATATACCTGGCTTACTTTTTCTCATTGTCAATGAAAATGAGACAGCGAATTAAAGGGACAATTGTAAGAAAAAGTTACAAAGGCAGGACACGAATTACTTTAATACCTTACCAACTGAGCCACTGGTACTTCACAATTCATGAACAAATTTCCTATTACTACAGAGTCATGCTTTTATTGACTGGTATAAATACACCATTTGTATCTTTTTTCATCCTGCTGTGTTTCTATTTTATTGGAAGTGTCCTGTAACAGGTATAACATCAGCTCAGATTACCAAGAAATCTATAAAATAGCTTCCTGCTACTACCTTTGGTGCAGATTGAAAGAATACATTATGATCCCACTGAGTAAATGATAAAAGCTGTTATTCACAGGCAAACATGATTTATCCTCACCTGTTCAAGATTCCGAATGTACCCACTTTATTATTAAATTATGAAAACATTTCACTCACATTGATTAGGAACACAGATACATTATTAAAGAGAGGCTATTAGGAAGCATGTGTTTCAAATTTAAGTCCTGAGGTTTGTGACTCATGGCAGGACCACAAATATTTCATGCAAATGGGAGTGGACAGATACAGCTTCATAAATGTTCCATTGTGGCACCAGAAATACATGATAACATTTTTTTATTATTGATTACAAATTTGAAAATGACATTGCCTGGTTCAAATTAAGTTTTCACTCAGTGCAGCTTGTACATTAAATACAGGGAAAATTGTAAAAGAAAATTGGATTTTAAAAAATGATGATTTCTATTTCTTTAATAGAGAAGTCTTTTTTATTTCTCCTCTGGTACACTCTTGGGTTATAAGACATCCCTTTTAAGACATCTTTCTCCTATGACCAGTTGCAGAAGTAATTTCTCTGTGAAGTTGCTGAGTATTTTTTCAACATTTAGGATAATTAATTAGAACCATGAAAGGTAAGAACACAAATAGGGTCTATTTATCTTAGTACAATATATGATCGCTAAAATTGTGGACAGCATTTAATTTTAAACAAATCAAGTTCTTAACAAAAACAACTGGTCAAAACCTGAGAGTTTTGGAAACCTTACCATGGGAACCTCTTAGTCAACACCAGACTTAACATATTTGTCCCTCTACTCATCAAATACAAAAGATATAATAATTTCATTATGAAAACAATTGGACAAGCATTTGGATTAAATCTGAGTGATATTATCTCAGAGAGGCTCAGAACTGAAGGGTTGATAGAAAATGTCTGTAACTGTGGGTGTGTGTGTATATGTGTGCACATTTATTTTTTATATTAAAAAGGGAAGCATATGGAAAATATTATGCTGAATGCTGATGCCCTGTGTGCTGAATAATTTATGTCCTCCCTGTCTTCTTCTGGTTCCCTTCACACTAATGACTGGTTTAACGTTGATGTACATCAATTTACAACATAACAATGTAGCCTTGGATTGCTTTCAAGTCCAGATTGCTTTAAAAAGCAATAAGAATACATGGAGGCATAAGAGCTTTGCAACTAGCAGTGACAGGACTCATACCAGGCCTTGGACAAACCCTGCATTATTAGTTGTGAATTCTTTCTGGTTTTATTGAAGTTATCTTTTTAATATTGCATTAGTTTTGAAGGTAAAATGTGAAAAATATTTTTTGTATTTTCTTTTGCAGAAGAGCTGCTCAGAAGCTGCCTGTATTCACCTTAACTCCTTGCCTCCTACCTGGTTTGTATCTAATATCATCAAAATATTTTGCGTTCTTTCATCTACATGCTGACTATTAAAATCCTTGCTGGGCACTTAAAGTAGATAAAATGATGATGTTTGCAATGCCCAGTGGTGAAATTTTACTAATACCCAAGCTATCTCTGTAATTTTTACAATTATCTGATGAAGTCTAGTGACCCTTTGCCTCTCTTACTTTTTTGATATGGAATCTTCTAAATCCATTTGATGAGAACCCTGGAAGTTACGTCTTAACTGTCTCTTCACAAATGCAAGATAAAAACCTTCTCTAGTTCAACCAATAAAAGAGTGAAATACTGCTCATCATTTAAAGGCTCATCTTTGTTATATAAAATCCTAACAAAGTTGAGTTGTATCAACTGAGATGTATTATATTTACAATGATTTTATGGACTGTAGTAACAATTTATTGTTCCTTTGGTAGAGCACAAAGAGAACGTTAAAAGTCACACATAATACTTGGAACTAACCTTAATCTCTGAAAGGGGCTGGAAGTATAATCTTGTTCATTTCAATGATGATAGGGCAAAGTATATAGTTTATTGCTTTTAAGCTCATTTAATTCACCTGGCTTTCGGCAAAAAGGTCTTGCAAGGTGTCACAGCAAAACCACAAAAGATGTGTGTTATTTCCAGGTTGGTGATGTGAATGCCACAGCAATCCTGCACAAGACTGCTACAAAACAGCTGGTGTAGGGGATGTAGGCCATCTTAAGCAGAGTAACATTTTTACTCCATTTAATCTATTTTCTCCTCACTCAGAAAGATGAATGCCAGATTGTGAACCTGCCACTGAAAGGAAAAAAATGTGCATAGGCTTGGACAAGGCACTGTGTGTTGGTTTAAAAAGTGTTCAATCCATTAAGCACATCCTAGAGCTGAAGGCAAGGTGAAATATCTTCCCCCTTCCCCCTTCTGCTGTGTCCATTGTGGTTGTGTAATGCAACCTCACTCCATCACAGCCCACCCCCTGAGGACCCAGGGCAGGAGTCATTAAGGTCACTCGAGTTTTTGTTGTGCTCTGCATGGCAGGAGGATTGTGATGGAGGACTGGTAGAGGCACAAGGTATCTGAATTATTCTATGTAAAGAAAGGTTAAGTGGAAGAGAAGACAGGTAACTGTCTCCTCAGAGTAATGAACTGGCAATTCACACCTAAGGTCGATACCAAGCAGGGTGCAGAACCTACAGTATTGCCTTGTTGTCATTCAGATATTTTTATATGACAGGAAAATTACACTATTTAGGCTGGGGCAGTGCAGGAGAAAATCAAGCTATCATTACCAGTCTCAAGTTTTTTTATTACTCTTGGACTTGTGTGGGAGAGCAAAAATGCTCTTTCTGTGGGCTGAAAATTATTTACTGTGTGATCATTCTTTCATCATTATTTTCCCTCATGCTGGAGCACAGTAGTTTAACTGTATAGTTTAAAAAACCATAATACCCTTTTGCTAAAGAAAATTCTTCTCTGCTCTACCTAAAAAATGACATCAGGAGTACAATTTTTCACATTCCACAGGGATGGCAATAAGGACTTCACTCACTTCAAAAGCTCAAGAGGAGCTTTTGGAGCCAAATATTCAGCCAGTGCAAGTCTGGCAGGACACGCTTTAATGAAACAGGGTGGTTTATCCTAGCCAAGGATCTTGCCTTTCTCAAAAGTGAATCTTTCTAGGGTTATGTAAATTGGTAAATCCAGTTATGTGTATTGCCAATGGCAAAACCAAAGTATCTCTACGCTACTCTATCTAAAGATCTGAACAGAAAAGTGTGACTAAGGGCAGATGTGCATACTTGAAAGGGACAGAAATCAGGATAAATGTAGAATAAGTAGAAAAGATAAGTGAAGCACCCCAGGGGTTAATATTGAGACCAGTGGTGTGTAGCAGCTTAATTAGTTGCCTGGTTAATGAGACAAAGTGCACACTGGACAAATTTACAGGTGTTATAGAACCGGGAGGAATGATGGATGCACCAGTTGGTTGTGGTGCCATTCAGAAAAACCTCAGCAGGCTGGAAAGATAGGACAACCTGGACCTCATGAAGACCCTGAGAGCCCTGCACACAGAGAGGAACAATTCCACACACCAACACATGCTGGGGTCCAAACAGTTGGAAAGCATCTTGGAAAAGAAGGACCTGTGGGTGCTGTGGACCACCAAGCTGACCATGTTCCAATGGTGCACTCTGGTGGCAAACCAGGCAGTTGGTTTCCCCAGAACGTGTCCAGCAGGTCCAGGGAGGAGATCCTACCCCTCTGCTCAGCAGTGGGGACACCTCTGGAGTGCTGTGCACAGTTCTGTGCTTCCCAGAACAAGACAGACATTGACATTGACACTGGAGGAAGTCCAGCAAAAGGCCATTGAGATGCTTAAGGAATTGGAGCACCTCCTCGACAGAGACAGGCTGAGAGAGCTGGGGTTATCCGGCCTGGAGAAAAGAAGGCTCAGGTGACTGAGCAAGAAGCCACAGACCCATATTGAATTACAGGAGATTCCATTTAAACTCTTTTACTGTGAGTGTCATGAAAATGGAAGAGGTTGTCCAGAAAGGTTGTGGAGTCAAAAACATTTCTGGGCATAATCTTGGATCACCTGCAATAACTGACTCTGTTTGAGCAGGGGATTTAATAGAATAGAATAGAATCATAGCATGGTTTTGGATGGAAGGGACCTTGACGGTTGTTTTCATTCCAACCCCTCTGCCATGGGCAGAGACACCTTCCACTAGAGTAGGTTGCTCAGAGCCCCACCTAACCTGGACTTGAACAATTCCAAGTCAACTAAAAGGTGTCCAGATCTCTTTCAACTTCAACTATCCAGTGATTCTGCAACACAAAATCTTTAATGTGAGGAAAACAAGATTTAATTTTATCGTCTCAGGTTTAATTCCTTCCTGCTAATATTTTATTATCCCAAAGACATTTGCATTGCACAATGTCCAAAGCAGAATCTGCATGAGTCATTCCAGGTTTCAAAATCCCATATGCTGAAATATGGCAACATTTCTTTTTAAAAGAAGGGAGAACATAGACCTGTACAAATCCACCCCTGTGATAGACAACATCAATGACAATTTTAAAGAATTTAATGAAGTTTAGGATGACGATATCAGTTAATGTATAATTACAAACTGTAGAAAGCAGAATACTTGATACAAGCTTAATTTGTTAGAACATGTTTTGCAGCCATAGAAAATTTACTAGATATATAGTCAAATTTGGTTGAAGTTAAATTAAGCATGCATCTTGATTCTTGGTTAAATTTTTTCTGCTGCATCCTCCTAAACGGGTATAAGTAATAATAATAAAAAAGCTGGTACAAGCTGAAGCCTGCAGCTTATACCCCATTATAAATTGCACTTCAGATTTTCTAAACTAATTGTTAAATTTAGAACTGGCAATTAGCACTGCACAACATTTACCAACAGAATTAACTGTATCGCTTGCTATCAAGCTCAATTACATTTTCAAATGTCCCAGACTGGTAGCTCTGATGCGTTCTAAGAAAATAAAACCTAGAAATGGGCCAACAGCAAATTGTTGTGACAAGATTCACAATAGGAAATGCTTTGGGTTTTTTTTCTGTTTCTGCTTTGGGTAAAAGTACTGTCGTATGGGTTAAAAATTCAATCTTACCTGAGCAGTGCGAAATTTTATCGCAGGTTGGTGGAAATAAAATGTAAATAGTTACTTTATGAGAGTTCCACGACTTGAGAATTCTATGTAGCAACTTGATAGTTTTGAGGAGTCCTTATTAGCAAGTACATGAACACTGCCAGGAGATGCTACCTGGTGTTGCTTTTTAGTGTGATAGGGTATGAATCTGAGAACTTCAAAAGATATTCTCGACAAACAGCCAAGCCTACAGAGCAACTCACAGCTGGATTTCCTGCTGTGTTTACTTACTAGAGCCAACCCTTAGGAAGCTTTTGCTCTGAAACTGTATCAAGACTAAAATTCAAAGCCACTTACTCCTGATAAACCATTCAGAAGCACAGAGTTGAACTAAATTCACTTGCTTCCAAGGCAGAAGGAGTGAAAGGCATTAAAGTTGCATTAAGATGAGCCAGTCATACTTTGATGCAATTATATCTGCTCAATTAACAAGTTCTCAGTGGGAAAGAGCTCTCTACAGATGTTGCTGAGGCGTAGATCCCAATAGTCATCACAGAGAGACACCACCCTCACCTGCCAGATCATGGTCAGCTTGTCACTCACCAAGACTCCCAGGTCTTGTCTGCAGAGCTGCTCTCTGCCAGGTCAGCCCCCAGCCTATCCTGGTACTTGGGGTTATTCCTCCCCAGGTGCATGACCCTACACTTGCCCTTGCAGAACATCATTAGGTTTCTCTGCACCCAATTCTCCAACCACCAATCAAGGTCCTGTTGGATGGCAGCACAGCCTTCAAGTGCATCAAGCCATTCCTCCCCAATCCCATGTCACCAGCAAACTTGCTGAGGGTGTGTTCTACCTCTTCATCCAGGCCATAGGTAAACAAGTGAAATGAGACTGGAAAAGAGAAGCTAAATAAGTATTGGTCCCTGGGGAATGCCACTGACTACAGGCCTCCAGCTGGATTCTGCTCTGCTGATCACAGCCCTCTGAGCTCTGCCATTCAGCCTCACTGTCCATTCATCCCACCCTCATTTCCTGAGCTTACCTATGAGGATGTTATGGCAGACAGTGTCAAAATCTTGCTAAAGTTGAGGCAGACAACATGCACTGCCCTCCATTGACCGACCCTGCCATTCCATCATAGAAGGCTGTCTGACAGATCAAGAATTTCTCCTTGGTGAATCCATGCTGACTACTCCTGATGACCTTCTTTTCTTCTGCATGCTTGGTGATGACCTCCAGAATGGCCTGTTCTGTCAATTTTCCAGGGCTGGAGGTGAGGCTGACTGCCTGGTTGTTTCCTGGGTCCTCCTTGCCCATTCTGAAGATGGAGCAGCATTGGCCTTCCTCCAGGCATCAGCCACCTCTCCTGTTTGCCATGACTTTCACTGATGTTTTCAAGTGGTTTAGCAACAACCTCCGCCAGCTCCTTCCACACCTGTGGGTGCATCCACCAGGGCCATGGATTTACGGTTTTTCAATCTGTCTAGCTGTCCTCTAACCCAGCCCTTCAGGTTAGAGGATAGCTAGACAGATTAAACACCCATAAAAAAGGAAGGGGAAATCTTCCTTTCTTCAGACTTCTTCCATATCTCTGATGTCTGAGATTACCAAGGGATAAGTTCATTTTCATTCAAAAGTCTTTTAATGTAAAGGACCAGCCTTGCCCCATGACTTATGTTTCCTTTTCATCTTCTACCATCCTTCTCCTTCTCTTGGTTATATCGGGATACTCCCAATGCCTGTGCCTTTACACCTGGCATTCTCCAATACCTTCATTTTCCTCCACTCCAAATCCCTATGGAAAAAGAAATCTCCACCTTCAAAGCTTTGATATTCTCTTCCAAATCTTCTCCTGACTTTAAAAACCTATTCTCTCAAAATAAAAAGAAGCCTTATGACCTTATGGGTAACATCTTTTCCCTTTCTCCTCATCTCTTTGTCCTTATACCTATGACCCAGGACTTTTCCAGGATATGAGCTCTGGGAGCAGATTTTCAAAAAGAGGGATGTGATGTAGTTTCCTAACATTCAATCACTTATAAGTACCCAAATGTCATGTGTACACTCCAAAGCATAATAGCCCTGTTCTGAGTCCCAGAAATACTGATGGAACATCACATATGATGTGCCATTTTCATATTAAAGACTTATTCAGAAGACAAATTCTCTGCAGTGTGTTTAAAATTTATTTCCATTTTTTTGCCATTGTGTAACGCAGGATTTCTCTCCTGTATTAAAATAGTCAATGAATGATGCATGCAATGCTGTAAAAAACTCATTTACTGTTATTCCAAGATGTATCGATTTACATGTGGATCTGTTCAACCCTTTTTAATTTGACCAGATGAAGTTTGGCATGACAACCTTTGGAAGATCATGTGATCTAACTTCAGATGTCTCCCGTGTCAATATCTAAACCCTAACTAATTTCCTTAACCTGACTTGGTGGTTACAGGGAAAAAGACATTATTAGAATGCAGTTCATATCTAGCAGTACATTACAGGATGTGAATCATGCCCTGAAAACAATTTTTTTAAATGTAAAGTGAATTGAGGATAATTGTCCCAAGAAGCCTACAATTAGCCTGACAAATCCCTCCAAAATTTTTTAAAAGAACGAGCTTACCTAAGAGGACTGTGAGCTCAAAGACAAAAAGAGAAGGTCTGTCAAGTGTTGCATCTAGACAGCACTCACAATTATTTAGGGAGCAAAATGCAAATGGGAAGTTGCAATTTTTGAAGGTTGTCAGAGATCTACTTATGCATTTTCCTGAAATCCTAAGTAGTTATTGAAGCTAGAGGTTTAATCTCTTAGAATCATTTCACAGATAAAGAAGAGAAACAGGCTGTTTCAGAAAGTGGTTTTGGCCCACAACTTTGGTAGAAAATCTAAACTTTTATGTGCAGGACCTGCCTCTGGAAGCCCTTTTCTGTTGACTTTGTGGAGGATATTTTGGCATAACTTGACAATTGGCTCAAATTAGATTTCTAGTCTGTAGACCTGAATCTCACTCCTAATGTGTGTAGGGTGAACATGTGTTTTTCCTCGTGTAAAGACTGATTTTAATAGGGCTTTTGCACCAGGAAATCAAATCCACATTCATAGTCTTATTTTAATCTCTTGGAGTATGGACCATGCTTTGTCAAAGTCAGGCTGTTAAGAAGAAGGCACCTGTGTTTCCATAGTACATAATAATATAACTGCCTTTACATTATAGGTTATTATTATTATTATTATTATTCCTGTATAATTTTCACCAGAAACCAGAACTTCAATGGAGGATTCTGCTATAAACATGGGTGAAAACCAATAAGGCTTGCAAAGCTACTTTCCTGCATTTATGCACAATACACATCAGGAATCTCAGCCTATCATCATCACAACCGGGCAGTAAATTGAATTTGAATATTGAGATTTTGTCGGAATACTTTTAAGACTTCAAAACTGCAGGCAGCAAAGAGTCTAACACATCTGTAGGGAAGATGTGACGGTTAATTACACTCTGAGTATCTTATTTCTACCTCTGAATTTGTCAAGCTTCATCTCCATTGCCTGGATCTTGTTATATACTTTTCTGCTAAATTAAAGAGTCAATGAATATCAGAAATTCTTCCCTCTGCAAGTATTAGACTCTGATCAAGTCGGTTAACTTCCCCTTATTAAGTTAAATAGCTTGAGATTCTCTCACTTTAATTACTGTACAAGCTCAGACTTTGCACTAAGTACCTGTTACAGCAATTCAAATCAATGAAAACCACTGGAAAAATATGAACTTACACGCTACAAAAATAAAACAGAATAAGAATAAAAGAAATCTTTCCTGACCATCCATCTTCTCATTTCTGAATAGAGGAAAGACAAAATGTGTGTCACACAAGAGAAATGACAATGGTGACAATAAATGACATAAGGAAGTTTACTGTGTACCCAAACTAAAGAAAGGATAATCAAAACCTAAGGAAAAGAAAGTGAAAAACTAAGGAAGAGAAGGTCAAAATGACAGGAAAAAAACATAGAGAAAATAATAGTGTTTTCAGTTCATGAATATTCTCCTCCAGCTTATGACACAATTCTATACCAATGAGTAAAATTTCCTGAGAAGTGTGTGTTTTGTAGAAGTAACATTAAAAGGTACTAGTGTGCAAAAAGGAAAAATGCAACACTGAGAGAAATTTTAATAAGTGAAATATTTTTTCATTCTATCTAATAAATACATTTAAAAAAGCTGAAAATAGTGGGATGATTCAACGAAACTCAAGTTTTGTATGCCTTCAAGGTCTTCTGATGGATAGATAGATAGATAGACAGATAGACAGATGAAACTTAGATCAACAAACCTAAAATCAATGCACTAATTGTAGTGAAATGGAGCACATCTCTGAGTTATTCAAGCTAGAATGGATAAACAGATATGATTACTTAGCTACTGTTGTCTTGGTACCATTAGTCATATTTTTCATAGCTTTGGTCTACAAAGCAGCAATATATTTTCATGAAATCCTAAAATCATTCCAAATACTTTTGATTTATAATCACTCAAATCTTGCTATGGGATAAATATTTGAGCTACATGTTTTAATTTGAGTTTCATGAGTGCTTTTCTTTCAATTTGTGCCCATTATTGTTGGAATGGATAAAGAAGGAGAGTGCCTGGGTTACCAGGAGATACTGCAAATCAGAGACAAACAATTATGTCTGAAGAGCACATCATCACAGGGTGACAACCTTGGTGAATCCTAGTAGGGCAATGGATGTCAGGTGCTGGTTTTGCCATAGCTGCATCCAGAGTCCACAGAAATTAGTGGGAAATTTTGAGAAGTTCTGGTTTGGGGGTTTAGCTATTGGAAATTGCCAAACAAGCCCAAACATCTAGATTCGTTTAATGTGATAAATCACAAACCAGATTCATTTAATCTGATACCTCACAAACCAGAATTTACAACACAGTGAGCTAGGGCAGAGCAAACCACTCAAAATCCCTCAAAATTCAGAGCCAGCTGAATTTTGGCACCCATGAGCAGCATAGAAGTCCTTGATGGAGTTTTTCAGTGGCTTTAGTGTGTGTCTGGAGCAACATCAAACCCCACATTTGAACCTGGATAACATTGGCACTATGGTAATGAGGCTCGACGAGCATCTGGGCAGCGATTTGGCTCACGGAAAAGGAAGGTTGGTAGTGAGCAGCCTCAAATGGCTGACCTCGTTTTGACATGCACATTACAAGCCATCATCAAATTTGACTGTAACTAAGTGCCAGGGGCTTCCAACAAGCTGCTCTGAGGTTGTTCATTTGGAGTCCAAAATGAACAACTTTGATATGGCTCATTCCTGCAGTACCACATGTTTTCAAAGCACTAACATGATTTGTAGGAAATTTAAAACTGTGCACAGTTGATCACACAGACTGGACTTCCTCCACTCTGTCAAGTAGAATGATTTGTCCAGAGAGAAGATGTTGGACAAGGTTTGAAGGGAAGCTGCTGGTGTTCAAAAGACAGACTTACAGGGTTTCATCGGCTCATTCTCTTCCAGTATTTGATTTAAGACCTTCCTACATCAAACACTAATCAGCAAAAATTGTAACATCTGGATTTAATAGTTAACTATATATTCAAGACTGCTCTTTATTTTCCATCCCTGAGACCCTTTGGTATTGTCCCTAGGTGAGAAGAGCAGCAAGATTAACGCATAACATGGCACTAGAAACTGCTGTTGGAAAACAACAGGAATAATCTAGATAATGCACCGAGAAGATATTTCTATATGTTTTGTGACTGGTGAAAACACACAGATGTGTGATTTTACTTCTATAGAAAAACAGGAGTGTGTTTTTACATAAACTTTGAAGAAGATTGGAGGATATCTGACACACAATAAACTGGCTTTGAAAAGAGTCAGTATTCACCTAATTGCATTGCATTTAGCAGTGCAAGGTAAATTATGTTCAATTTAAACTACATGAAGCTGCTTCTTCATTTTGAGCTGGGATAGTAAAGACAAATTCCAGGGGCTGCTGTAAGAAGGTGGCATAAATTCTTTTATTATATGAGTACATGACACTAGGCTTCCTAAATAGTACTAGATGTGAATATGGGGGCAAATGAATCAAACTCAAAGATCACATTTGGCTTCAGATTTAGACTTTAAATATTGCAAGTATAGAAGTAATTCCATTAAATGTGTTCCCATCCCAGCCAGGGGAGAAGCATTTGGTAAAGTCAGTTCATTTTATGTGGGTACAATGGCATTTTAGATACCCATAGTGGGGTGAGAAATGTATACCTAAGAGTGGAAACTTCATCTCACATTGAATCCTTATCAAAATTTTGCCACAAACCAGAATGCATCATTTACATTAGTGCTTTCACTGTACACAGACAGGAATAATAACAATAACAATAACAATTATTATTATTATTAATAATAATAATAATAATGGCAACAATAACAATTCTTATGTGCATTGTTAAATTAGGGAACAGATTTGTCTAGCACATAAAGATTATTTGTAGGCTGTTTTCAAACAAGTTTAGCCCTGACACAGAGATAAGTTCAGTTTTTCTGTACAAAACGCTCTCTGGACTGTCATGTTTTCTTTGCAGCTATGCTAAGCCCAAAGGATGCAGATATTAAATCTGTCTTTGCTGCTAATTTGGTTTTCCACTTTGGGTCCATCCTACCCATATCTCTTACATCTACCATATGTCCATGACCCCAAATGCAAAAGACCTGCAGTAATAAAAATTATTATTAATAACAGTAGGCAGTGGAGAGGTTAACATCAGGGGAGATTTTGGTCAGAAACTGTGCAGCACTGGTTTCAGCTTAAAAGAGAATAAATTTCCCATATAATAAGCTGTATTAGCAACAAAAAAAAAAAAATCAAGTAAACATTCATAGATCATGGCTGAACTATGATAATGTAGAGTTGAGAAAATATGGTCTAGTCTGCTTAAAAATCTGGCCATGCTGCTGTGCACTCGCAAGTTTCTCAAGCAGGAAATGATGGAAAGCTCCACTGATCTCAAATAACTCAATTGTTTTTCTTTTCTAATCAAATATCTTCATAGTGAGGGACCAAAAATGCATCATTCAGCATGCAATGTGGATGTGAAAGCATGAAATATGGCACTTCACTGTTAATGTAATATTAAAGATTAAAAATGTTTATTACCTGTTATTCTTCTCTTAATTGTTTTGTGTGGAGAAAAATAGAAGTTGCTGCTTTAATGCATAAAACCCCCACAATGTGCATTCATAGCAGAGAGCAAAGTGTTGGGGCTATGAAAATTATGTAAATGATGAATTCCAGTGAAAGAACTTTCAAACCCTTAGGGTCTTCAAACAGCATTAATTCAAGAAATTAGATACAAAATTTAACTTTTTCATGCTAATAATGATTTCATAAGGAAAAACTCGTTAGTAAAGGTGACAAATATGAAGTTCTATTCAACATTTAAATTCAGGAATCTTAGTATGCGCCCCTGGGATATATTTACTCAGCCAATGACTCTGATGTTATTAAGTAATTTATTTGAGAAAGTCTCCATTCATGAGTTTACATAAGAACAATATCAGGTTTACAAAGGCTTGTGTTGTCAGTTTAGCAAATACCTAATTCACAATGACTTTTGCTTAAGATTTTCATTAGGTTGTTCAATATTGTTTGATCATTTAATGTCAGCTTCAGAAGATCATAATTTTCCCTATATGAAAAGAGGAAATTAAAAGGAGAAATAAATTAAAAAGTGTGAACTAAACTTAAATTTAAATCAGTTTTGCCACAAAAGAGAGGAGAACAGTGTCAGCACTTGTGATTGTACTTTGCTTGGGTATAAACTATCCCCACTTAGCAATTTAATGTTTTGCTGTGGTATATTTCTATGCCAGCAATACCAAAAATATATTGAAACATGCTGAACATATCAACATTGAAATGTTGCATTATGGTTCCATTTTTCAGGACTGATCAGTCATGTGACAGTCTCAATTTCTGGCAGCATTAGTTAGGGGGTTCATTAATTAGATAGGAAGCAAAAACCATCCCAAATCTCTCAATTTCTATGGCTGTTTGTGCCCTAATCTATTGACTCCAGCCAGTATTGAGGCAATGTGCAAATGTAACCAAAAATGACAATTCCTGGAAGTCAAGGAGCAGAGAGAAATAGCACAAGATCTGAAAATGAGGATGGTCAAAATAATCAACAGAATATTTGTCTTTCTACAGAAAATGCTGGTTCATCAAAGCAGAACAATTTCCCAGAAATGAGGAGATTTTACTCAACTTTCTAATGAAATACAGGCAAGCCTTGAAATCTTCATTTTCTCTTGGCTAGATCATTCACCATCACTCCTCAGAGAGCTCCCTGGTCCCCAGGCCCCTCACAGGGCTATGCTGGAGGAGCTTTGATACAATAATTGTTTGATATCACTGCTGGTTCCTGTTACAATCTGCCTCCATCACTTTTTCTCCTCCTCAGAACGGCTCTTGCTCTTCCATCACCCTGGTTCCTACATTCAGATGTCTTTCCACCCTTGTCTCTTCAGCTTATTCAGTCTAAACTAGGAACACATCAGCCTTGGTGTTTCCATGTGAGAGCTTCTATTTGAGCTCCAAGGCTTGTCTCTATCCCTTCATTGCCCATCCTAAGACAGCTGAATCTTAAAGCACAACCTGCCTGGGTGCTAAATCTTTTACTCTGCACCTACAGCTGGCCAGGAAGAAAATAATATCCAAATAGAAGCCCACATTACAGCAATTATTAAATTATGTCACATTTGACTGGAGTATGAAGCACCTGGAGGTTCTGATTGAGACATGGGAAGGCAAAAGTCTTTTTCTGGCAACAGATCCTGTGAGAAATGAAAATAGGATGTACAAATAAAACATGCAATGACTGCCTTGTCTGTGACCCACCTTTTAACTTCTGTTCTTAACTGAATACATATAGAATGAGAGGGAGCAGGCAGGCCAAGTTAGATTTGATCATGTTTATTAACTCTTGTCATTCAGTTGTAACTACATTTGTGTGTTCTCTGGCAGAGTGGTTCTCTGACATTTTAAGGACTTATGAAAGGCAGAAGGGCTCTAATCTGTATAAAAATAATCTCCGCTGGTAAATTGGATAGTCACAGGACAGGAGTGGGTACTCTAAGAGAAATCACAAAGCCTGAAAGGTAATGATCTTGGAAAGGACTTGCAAAGTAGGAACTCTCAAGAGGAAATCAAAAGTACTTATTGGAAAACTGTGAATAGAGGAGATGAGAAATGATACAGAATTAGGCACAGATTCATAAGTAGGATGTTGAAACTATGAAATTATTTTACTGGATCAGTACTAAGGTTCAATTTGTGTAAGGGAGAGAAGGCAGCTAGAGATGATTTCATATACGGACAGGAGAGACAAGAGGGATTTGGCAGCATAATCTCTGAAAGAAAGTTAATAAGGGGAAGTATCTGGAAGTAAAAAAAAAATCACTATATGCTGTGCTTCCAGATAGGTTACCATTCACCAGGAAATATTAATTTCCATGTGATTAGTGCTGAAAAATAAAAACAGGAAACAGGAAACAGAGATGGAATGGGTTAATGCTTTTGTAATAAAACCCCTTCACACATTTAGGAGGATTGGTTTCTTTTTCTCCAGAAACACCACCACCTGAAGTTTTTGCTATTAAAGCATTAGGTAAAACTGAAGTTTGCAGCACAAACAGGAGTAGAAGGACTGGTTTCATAGAAGTTATAAGAGTACAGGAAAACAATGTAATCTGCATAATGTGGGTACCTACAGGGCTTGCAGAAAGAGGTAAAGACTCATAATTCCCTTTCCTTCTTCAAGGCTAAGGATTAACTGTTCATGGTACTGGTGGCTTTTGCTACCTTCCTGCTAATATCTTTAATAGCACACATTTAAAATGAAGTCTTTTTGATGGCTCTCGAACTTTAGTTGGATGCAATGCTAGTGAGAGAAGATGTTTTCTCATATTTATAAGTGATCTCATCCTTATGCTATTCCAACTGGACTGTAAAGAGCTGCTCCTCAGACTCAAGGAGGAAGGATTGACTCAAGTGCAGGAAATTGAGGAACAAGGTCTGACACACTTCTCTTCACAACAAACCCAATTAAAAGTGCTACTTTAGCATAAGACTTGAACCAGAATCAGCTCCAGCAAGTAATGACCTCTCAATCTGTAACTCATTAAAAAACCCAAACTAGAAGAAATAATATTTATCCATTGGATGAAATTACCAAGTATTTCCCAGCAAAAGTAATCCCAAACATCGTTAGACCAGTTTCCCTTACTGGATCAATCAATTGATCTGTCTATATTTATATCTATGTATATATAAATATACACATACCCTCCTAAAAAGGGTGCTGAGGTTTCCAGTAAAGAACACAGCAGTTATTTACAGAAATATGATGTAACCTGGGTGATTAGGGGACGTTATTAAAGGAAACTAGGTATGATTTATAGCAGCAAATAAATAAGACAAAATTTGTTTAACATACCTCAGCATTAAGCATCTCATGCATTAATTGTCTCCAAAGTCTGTTCCATTTGTTATCTAACAAGGTATGCTCCATTATTATTTCTATCCAGTTCATTGCTTCATTCTATCTGTTCTTTCAAAATTAGCTTGTCTAATCAGAAACTGCTTTGGCTGGTAGTTCATTTCATATAAAAAGGAGGAATTCTTGTTTACTGAGAAAGTAATTGGATTATAATTTTGAAAAGAAAGAAATATAGATTGCAATAAATTATTTTGTAAAAAAATACATGGGAGTGTGAAACCCAAGACAAATTAAAAGCTCTAATGAATGAAAAGGCTATAAATAGAACATGCAACTGGAAAGAATAATTCATCATTGTAACTTACCTACTCCTTGTTATTCTGTTGAAAAGAGCTGAATATCTAAGGAAAGAAGAAAAAAATGTATTTATTAAATGGTGATCAAGAAAATATTTATATTAGCTGTCACTTTTCTTCTAGCTCTTTAGCTCTTGTAAATGTTATTAAACCTTTATTACAGAAAGAAAAAGTAAAATTTAACCACGTTTGGGAGTACACAATTCCATTTCAGTTATTTATTAAATTCTGTTGATAAGTTTGCATGATCATAGGTAGTCTAAACTAAAGTTGGATACATTACTTTGTTGCTTGCATCAGTATACATTTAAGTGAAAACAAGAAAAGGCAGAAATTATATTCAAAACACTGACCAATATACTGGGGCTGTTTATAGAGCTGGTCCATCATGTATATTTTATTGCTTATCAACATTTCAATTAATATCAAACTGTAGGACTTTTTTCTTTTTTTTCCTTACTACCTAAAAATATTTTTTTTGCTAATCCTGCTCCTTTTGTGCATGTGTGTTTTAAATTTTTTTACCTAAAAGAAGTAAAACAATGAGTATTAAAGATATGAGAAGTAATGGACATGAGCTAGGAAAATTGTGTAAAGGAAAATAAAACATACAAAAGAATGTGTGACATTGTAGCAAATCAAATTTAGAAGTTAGAATATACATAATATAATATAATATAATATAATATAATATAATATAATATAATATAATATAATATAATATAATATAATATACTATTACATGCAGTAAAAAAATCGAGTGATCTAAAATTCTGAAGTACTAGAAAAAACGTGTACTCTCAGCTCTCACCTCTTCAGCTGATTAACACCTTGAGTTCTTTCTGTTTGTAGATCTAACAAAAAATTACAAAATTAAATTACATACACTAAAGTATGTGAGCTAAATTGTTATAGATTTACATTTATTTAGCCTGATTTTATTTATCTGAAAATCATTCAGGTTTTCCTTTATTTTGAATTGCATTTATGATACCAATTCAAGCTTTGATCTTAAATTACACTTTTGGGGCCTGAAGTAATAACAATTTTGGATTACAAGGATCCAGTTCTTATCTACATACCAAACAGGTTGTTTATAGTGCAGTTTGTTCAGTGAGTATACTCAAATTTAGCGCAGGGAGATTGATAAAGGTAATCAGCAAATACCATATTGGCTTAGAATAAAGATGAAAGCAAAATGCACCTGACTCAGTAAAGATAGGAGTTAAATGCCAGATTATCCACATAAATGTGTCAGTAAGAGGAATTTCATGCATGACAGATGCTAGAATGGGCATTAAAATGGTCAGGACAAAAATCATTAAGTGCCCCAATAATGCACACTGGGCTAAAGCAAGTGTAGGATGTCACAGGAAAATTCCCACCAACTTCAAAAAGTTATTTCCATGCTCAAAGTTGGGCATTTATGTGAATGAGATAAAAACATTAGGCAGGTTATTAATACTCACTTGAGGTGTCTACTCTATGTTTAGAAAGCAAAACCTTATCATGCTACCAACACCATGAAACTCAAAAGGTGTCATGAAATGACTGGATGGAATTTTATTTCTTTCAAAGAAAAATGTAGCTGCAGAGGATGATAGCCATAACCGAGGTCCTACACAGGCCTTGCCCATCACAGCTGCAAGGAAAGAAAATTATTGATGTACTGAGAGGTAGGTGCTGTTACTATTCCTTTGGTGACTGATGTGGAGCTTCATTGAAGAAAATGATATTATAGAATCACAGAATGGTTTGGGGTGGAAAGGACTTTTAAAATTCATCTGCTCCAACTCCTTTGCAATGAGCAGGGACACCTTCAACTGGATCAGGCTGCTCAGAGCCCACAGCAGCCTGGCCTTGAATGTTTCCAGGGATGGCATTATCCCACCTGAGAAAAGAAGTTTTGGTACCTGAACCAATGGCTACTTAGGAGAACGTAGGGATTGAATAACATTTGGATATGAGCAACATAGAAAAATCAATGTTGTTCAGTCAATATGAAATATTTAAAGCAGAGAATTTCCATTCATTAATCTAAATAAAAAGTAGCCTTTGTATTTAGGTACCTGCTCTCCAGATTCAGATCATATGGGGAAGAAGTTTGACATTGATGTAGAGACTCTCAGGCTGCCCCAGTCATAAGCTTTAGGTTTCTGATTTAGGACAGGGAAAGCATAATCCTACTTGAATATGCAGTCCATGAAAATCCTCAGCTAAACATTGGTGACAGGAAGTCCCAAAATGCAAAGTAAACTGTGACAAATGTCAAAAATGTTTGGAATTTTGCTGTTTGTGTTAAAATGATCCAAGCTGAGCATGCCAAAAGCAAGGGTGAAACTACCAAGGATTTTATTACTGAAAAGGTAATATAAACCTAAGAAATATTGGCATATGTTTTCTAGACTGGTGGGGTTTTTTTTATATTTTTATGTTTGGGTATACATTGTTGTGGCTTGAAAATCTCCCAAAATTAAATCTTCTGGTGTGGTGCCTGTGTGTTGTTGCCTTGATTAGTTAAGTGAGCCATGAACCAAAAGTCCTTTTTCCTCCACCACTGGCTGTTCACTTCATGTGTATCCATTTCTTGTCTTTCCCATTTGCCTCCTGTCTGTCTGCTGTGTTCTTTCAACTCCTGCAGGGTCCCTCTCCTTCCTTGCCTGCCCACACAGAACCAGGCTCTCAAAAGGGCTCTTCAATACCACCATAATGAAGGTTAAACCAAGATAAATAAAAACCCCCACAAACCATCTGTGAGCTGATTCCTGTGGTGCAGTCCCACTCTTCGACCGACTCACATCAGAAATCAGATGAGAGCATAATTTACATATTTAAAAAATTTAAATTAGATCAATTTTTTTAAACTTGGATAATATGAGACGCTGAGGATTCCTTGAACAACAGCTCTACAACAAATAGATCTGTCTGCCTACTACATTCAAAAAATTGATTTTCTTTTCCTGAATGGAAACATTTATTTGAAAAAAATGAATTAAATTTGTGACACACTCTGTTAGCGTTCTGCATCTGATTCTGAGGTTTTAGAATCTTTTAAATCAATAATAAAACCATTTTAATTTGGCTTAACTTTGTAGGGCATGTGTACTTGTAATTTTCAAAGATTATGAGATAAGGAAGTGGTCCAGGACTAAGTCCTCTGAGTCATCTGACTTCTCATTTGTCTGTTTTGGGCTTCTCAGTTTGTCTGATCTGAAAATTCCTGGGTTTGAATCGACCTTCACAGTTCAGACAAACAGAGTCAGACTTTTGCTCCGAACTGTCTGAGACCACCAGTATGTGAAGAAAAATCATCATGTTATTATAAAATAACAGATACAGTCCAATAACAAATCCGGAGATTTAAACCTGTAAAGCTTGGGGCTATAACCACTACCTCACCAGTGAGCTCTGTAATATCCCCATTCCCATATCTCCTTCCTCAACAATTTATTCCTACTCCAGATGAGCTTTAAGAAATTCTTCAGCAGCACTAAAAGCTTCATGCAGTTCAGGTTAGCTACTCTGGGCTACAGGTATTTCAAGATAACCACTAGGTGTTGGCACCAGAGCTATTTATTGGTGCCTGAAATCCCTTTCCCTTCAAGAGTTCAGGTATTTCAAGATAACCTCTTTGAGCTGGCACCATAGTTATTTACTGATGCCTGAAATCCCTTTCCCTTTGAGAGTTCCTTCACAACAACCCCATGCAGCACCAGTGACACAAGAGGACATGGTCTCAAGCTGCACCAGGGGAGGTTCAGGTTGGACATCAGGAAAAATTTCTTCACCGAAATGGTGGTCAAGCACTGGGAAAAGTTGCCCAGGGAAGTGGTGGATTCACTATCTCCTTGGGATTGTCCAAGAAATGACTCAACATGGCACTAAGTGCTATGGTTTAGTTGACACAGTGGTGTTTGCTCAAAGGTTGGGCTCGATGATCTCAGGGATATTTTCCAACCTTTAGTCTATGACTCGAAGATGCTCTGTAACATCAGCATAGTGATGATAACTCCAACTGAGATAGTCTGGTTACTTTTGGCTATCAGAGCTCAATGATTGAGAATCTTCGATTCAATTTAGTCACTCAATTACATAATTCTTGGAATTGCAGGGAAAAAAATAGGGTGGAAGGAACCTCCTGAAATCATCTGGTCCAATGCTCACATGTTGCTGCCAGTAAATGAAGGTTCTTTGATAAACTTCCACAGAATTTGACTCTAAGCACATTTGTCACCCCTTGTAAATGCAAATTGAAATGTGTTAAACTATCCCGATGGTGATTTAAGAGTATTTGCCTCTTTTTACAAGAGTGCAGTGTGCAGAAGATCAGATTACATGGGTCAGCTGGCCAGAAGTGTGTCAGCCACGTGCAGTCCCCTGGACACAGGCAGTCACATCAGCCTGTCCACAGCCAGCACCCAGGAAGCCCAGGGATGAGTTCTCAGGCTGCACACAAGACAATTCATACTGCTAATAATCCATAGCTAGAGGTAAAGGTTAAATGCTGACCATTATTGGGATACAGTCCTTTATACCTCACTTAACTAATTGAATTTGTTTAATTAACAATTTACACACCTGGAGAGAAATATAAAATCTATTGTGCTGTTTGGCATTCTGCCTAAATTGGAAATTACCTATACATCCTCTAGTCCATATTAAATGGGATTTACTTTGGACACAATCGCTGTTAACAATTAGATAGGGATATTTTTTTTTTTGAGCTCCATTTTCTAGACTCATAAATTTCACAATTTTCTAGACTCTGATAAATAAACTCTGGTAAATTTTTTTATCCTTACAAACACCTGAAATTAAATGAAATCCAGAAAAGTTAGATGAAAGTATTTTTATTATTGATTTTAAACTGTGCTTCTCTGTGCATAACGTAAATTTTCACCCAGATACAAAAACGAGAGACAGAAACTTGCCAGCCTATTTCACATTCAAAGCAGACACACCAGAGTCACAAAACCAGACTGTTTTGCCTGTAACTGGAAGGCTGAAGAGCAAAATCTCATTAAGATTGGTATATGGAAGGAGGTTTACAAGCCATGCATATCCATGAACAGGTTAGTTTAAATGCCTGAGAAATAGATGGCTTTTCAAATATGTGGCTGACAGTCATGGGTTCAGAAATACAAACTAAGATGAACTAAAAACTTGATACTCAGAAATAGATCTGTCTGGGAAGTGGTGTTATGGAGAAATGAATCTGCATTCCAGGAAGGCTGCTTCTTAAAACCAGTTCTGATCTTCCCATGGTTTGGTAACACGGGTTTATCCCTGGCATCCTGGTGGATTTGGGTCTGATGCATGTGTTCTCACACAGCACCTCTGAAAATCTGATTTGCATGAAGTAATGCTTGCCTAAGGTATTTAAAAGATTTGTCAACAGGAGGAATATTACTGCTGAAGGAATATTCAAAAGGCTTAGGCTTTCATGCAGTGCACTCCGTAAAATCACACTTGCTCATGAAAGTAAAGCACATCTTTGCAGTGGTTATTTCCAACAGCAAGTAGTTGGTGCCATTTTCAGATTTTGTTTAGTTACAATTTTCTGCTATATACATATTATTTGCCCCTCTTACTTGCTAAACCTTCCCAATGCCGGGTAACTGCATACATGCAGAGGACAGGGTGGAAACAGAACTTACCCTTGATGTTTGCTGCCAGCCCTTAGACTTTTCCTGAAACCTAGGAGGAAAAAAACCCAAGACTAGGTTCTAACAGCCTTGGTTTTATAGTTTGGACTGGTATCTCATGGGTATTTACTCGATAATTCATCTGAAAAATGAAGAATTACCTTACTGAATGAATCTCTAAGCAGGTAATTGTTGGTCTGTATCCTCTGGTAAGACCACATTGGCCTTGACTGGATACTGAAAATAGCATAGATGTATGAAGTAATTTATTTAATTATTAATTCAAGGTTGGAACGCTAATAGAAAAATCAACACAAGCTACTGCTATGAAGATATTAAGTAATCAAAATATTCTGGTTTTATACCGAATAAGTTCCTAATAAACACCACACAGACCAAATATAGAAGAACAAAAGACACAAAATCATTGCAAATTAAGTCCATTTTTCATTAACTTTGTCACATATGAACTCAGGTATGTTTGAACTTCACAGTCATTGTAGTGCATTTGAAAAATAATACTGCAAAAATTTCCATGACTTCAATAGAATCTCTATTGTATTAGTAAGTGAACTCTCCATGGCCAAAATAATATCTGTAAATACCCATGAATTTTAACCCAAAACGTGGCAACCTGGCACGATTAAAATCTTTAGATTCTCAAAGAGCAACATGACTAAAGCAGGACTGTAGCTTTGAGTGGCACCTCACTGGTTTCATTTGCCAGTATTGTTATTTTCCAAGGTAATATTTGATTTACAAGAAAAATGCTTTTAAGTCCCACAGTAAGTCCTACAATGTATCCACAAGTATAAAACCCTCAAATTGCCATCATTTGTCAAATACTAAAGCCATACCTGAGACTATTCAGTGGCAAAGTAGGAATCTAATGATGTCAGCAGGGAGGAGGGAGGTTAGATTTATAGAGGTTTTAGAGGTGATTCCTCTTGTCTCTGCTCCCTTGTCCCTCTTCTGACTCCCTTTAATTCAGCACTTTGACCACAGTAATACAGTTAAGCTTCAGTTTATGGCACAGATGCCTCATAAGTCCAGTCTCCATGATTTCATTGAAAGCTCTCTCACGTTAGTAATTTGCATTGATTTTAAATTCCAAATTATTGTGAAGAGGTTGAAATGCAGAGCTTTAATGTTAACCCAACTCTCTCCTTACACTACTCTTTCCCTCACAAACTGTCATGGTTTTTCCCTTGCTTACACAATAATTGCCATTTTTTTTTTCTAATTGGCTGTAGCTAAGGTTCAGACACAGAAGGAAGGCATTTCTGGATGGAAATAATAATGAATGCAACCTGGATTTGAAATAAATTAGACATGACTGTGAACAACACTTTATGGATGGGTGATTACTCCAAACTAATGCTTTCTATTTTTGTTTACTTAATATAATTCCAAGTTATAAAATAAAAAGTAAAAAAACCTTAGGTGGTCATTCACAGACTGTGGTCAGGGGAGTATCCTAGCACAGAACTGTTTTAGTCAGCGTTGTCCAAGAGCTGTGGAGTGCCAGATGCAAAAATCTGATAGTCCTCAATAAGCTAACGGTTGTTTTTAGTGGTTAACTTCATTTTGTAAAGATCCTAGCTCAAGTACAGTCAAGGTTTTGTCTACCATTTGTTTCAAGAGTCTGGATCAGATCCTTAAATCAGAGCCAAATGTGAATAAAAGCAGTAAATTCTTTGGCAATAAATCCTCAGTAAACTGCATTACTCAAAGATGGGACCTGCTGGAACATCTTCATAACATTCTTTTGCCTTCCTTCCCCTCATGTGCAGCATATTGCAGTAATCAATTAACATGATGGAATATTCCTGTGCTGAGACCTTCTTGTAACTCCCATATGGTCAGAATTTAATCCTAATAGCATAGGTTTTTGTTTTTTTTTTCTTCAGGAGCTGAACTCATCCTGTGCATTATTGATTATGGAAAACTAATATTTCAGAGTGATATTGTTGTTTTCAACTTGTTGGTGTTGAATATTTGGAGAAGTTAGTTACTCGGACAGGACTGAGCATTGTTCATCTGCATGCAAACCACCAAAGTGGACAAGCAGAAATGGAGGTTCCAACTTTTGCACTTGAAAATAGCCTTGCTGTACCTCTTTAGAGCAAACATATAAGCAAAGTTGTTGACCTCTTGATCTTGTTTAAATAATTTACTCTTGCCCGCCCATCTCAACTCACCCTTTGTTTGCCTTTGTAACTCAAAAGATTGATTCCACTGTAACAAAGTAGGAAATTCTGGCTTATAACCTGATCGACCTTGGTTCATACAAAGAAAGGACAGTAGCTTATCTTTTGTCTCTTTCTGATTTTAAGGGCCCGCTAGAAGAGTTTAAAAATGTTGCAGGAAGTCATAACTGGAGGTTTGTCTGAGTGCATTCACCATGGTTATAAAGTTGAATTTCTAGAGGATCACAACTCTGCAACCAGTAACATCAAAGCTCCCTGACCAAATTCCTCTGTAGGAGTTGTAGAAATTGAATTTAATGTACTTAGTATACAACAGTCTTTTAATAAAACTTATTACAAACAAATTCTGATTATTTTTTAAAGTTTAATATCAAATTGGCCTTTAGGTTTTTTCCTATATTGAGCAACAAAATACAACACAATCCCTACTGTTCTTTCTGAATAGATATGGGGAGGTGGAGAAATTGCTTGGTCCATGTATATTCCAGCAGAGGGTGGCAGTACACTACCACACTCCCACAGTAAAGGAAAAGTTGTGCAGTAATATTTATGCCTTCTGTCTTCAAGGGAAGAATACATCCAGCAGATGAATATGTTTTGGGAGATGGGAGATGGGAATTGGACTGGGAAAGTAATCCCCAAATCACTCCAGTGACCTTGCTCAATCCACTCAATCTCCATCTCTCTTTCATCTGAAATATTTTTCTTCCGTAATTACCATCAGCTGATGACTACAAACCGTGATAAAGCTACCAAGAATAATTGCCTACAAGAATGAATATGGATGTCTGAAAATGGGAATCTCTCCTGATTAACTGATGATACCAGAACCATTACCTTCATCACTAACAGCAGAACAGTCACCAACAGCGTTAAGCAGGATAAACTCTGGAAGGCAAAAAGGGGCACTCTGTGGCAGGAAGGATTTCCATGGCACTATGGACATGCTAATGGTCTCCTGCTTTTCCTCAGTCCAGTTTTGCTGCTTTGTTAGTAGAGTATTCTTCAAAATTTGAAAGAACTTGTCATCTCTTCAGCAGAATGTGGATTTCTCTGTTACTGTCTTAAACTTCCCTTCAGTTTTATTTTCTTAAATCCCTTTTATTATTTTTTTTAATAGAAAGCAGTTGAAAAATTGTTCACAGGCCAGCAAAAGAGGCAGGGTGTATTTTTTTCCTTTTGGAAAAATCTTCTAGTTGACAGAAAAAGTGGCAACTGGTGCAGCCTGCTTTAAATTACTGCAGTAAAAATACTTTAACACATTGTCAAACTTCAGACCTTGGTGACTCAAGTTTCTATATTTTTTGGATGTGAAGAAATTTCAGTGTAAGAAGAAATCAGTGCATAATAGAAAGGAATACTCCTTCATTATGCAAATAATGAAAAATTATTTGTATACAGAGCATGATTTCTTTAATGCGCTTTTATTTCCCCTCAAGAATTTAAACCAAAGGATTATGCAGGTCAAGAAGAACTTGAAGAACAAAAGCCATTCATGATCAAGCTCTCAATATGGACTTATATTAGTAAAAACATTTGAATAACATTTTTATAATAGTAATCTAAGTAGCTTATGTTAACTTCTCTAGTAACCAAAGCCAAGAATAATTTTTGTGCATTCTTTCAGTAGACATTCATTATTTAAATATGTAAAATATGGAGGCAGTGTTCTGGAACTTCTTTTTATTAAGAGGAAAGAAGCTGGAAATGATGCCAGGAAATTTAGGTGAGGAATGGCATGCTTCTTGGCAAAAATAAGAGATTTTTTCAGAGAATTAAGGGAATTAAATATTTCCAGTCAAAATGGTTGTCAATAATAATTCCTTATCTTTATCTACCTTAGTGAATTTCAAAGTGTTTGAGACACTTAAAAGTAACCTTTTCACCTGTGAGTAGCTTCCTCTATAACTTCTTGTAACATCCCCAGCTATTCCTACAGGAGGTGACATGATTTTCAGCAGGGTTTTTAACCAGCAATTAACAAGCATAAAGTGATGAAATATGAAAAAAAGACAACCCAAAAACCAAACCAGGGTGATCAGAAGCTCAAAAACATTGTCTGGTTATCATTAAGATTACTTTATGTATCAATTTAGGGTTCTTTGGGGGAGGGGGAAACAGTATGTGCAGTGCTGGAGTCCTTAATGGCTCCTCTACACTATTGAACCCCACCTGGCTAATAGAAAAACCTTGTAGCAAAATTTCATTGAAGAATAAACAGGACTATAGGAGAAAAAAGAATTTTTTAGAACATTCATTTAAACGAAATAAAAAATAACTGGGAAAGAGTGAGAGTTTCTTGAGAAGAACCAGCTTGTCTTATAGCAGAATAGATTAAAAATCTGTTTCACTCATATAACTCTGAAAACTCATGATTGAAAACTCTAGCCTTGAGAAGTTACAATACATCATGAGAAAAAGGTGAGTCAACGTGTAATGTTTCAATTATAGGGTTCTCAGGAGTACACAGGTGGTATAATAAATAAGGTCATGGTCTTTCCATCAGCAGTATCCCTGGTATGTCTGCAGTTGCCTTGAATGGGAAGCAATAATATTTTTGGTTGTTAAAAGTCCAAAGTTCAGAGGAGATCAATCTAATATTCTGAAAGGTAAATAATGATTTGTTGTGTAATGAGTTCTTATGGTATTTATATGATCTGGTCTGTGTGGTGGTCATCTGGACCGTGGGGGTGATAAATATATTGGCAATATATTTTTAAAGATATTCTCCCCCCATCCAATAGCATTATTATTTCAAACAAGTGGTTCTAAACACAGATTTTTTTTTCCTCCCCATTCTTGACCTTCTTGCAATAGATCAACAAATTGAATAGGTTCTCAGTAGGGCTACACACCAAACCTGCTAGATTTTGCCCTGACCTGAGAGTTTGTGGAGTTGATTTTATTCCCAGCTTTGCCATCATCCTTACTTGTCAGGCTATTCTCCTCATCTTTCCACATCTGTATTCTGCCTCTACAGCTTTTATTCCCTGCTTTGCTTTATCTGTTTAGACAAGAGCTCCTACAGGCTCTTGTCTTTTGCTGCTGTTGTGGCTTTGGCCTGAGCCAAAGCTAATATTCAGAGCCTTGAAAGGAAATTTCCATTAGGAATTACAAATGATTGTAAGTTCAGGTGATTCCTTGATTTCTTCAGCTCATGTGCATCCGTTACTAATGACATGCTGACCAACACAATTAGTAACGAATGTGAAATGTGTTACTGATGTGACAGAGCATTTTCTGGCACAAAATATATTCAAGAGTGGACTGTACTCCAAAGGGATAGGAATGTGACTTTTAAGGGCCCTACAATTAAAGAATCACCTCGAGAAGACATCTGCTTGACTAGAAAGATAGGAATAGACTGAGGAAGGAAGTGCTAGAGAATCTTCATTTTCCATTCCTATCTCAGATTTCTTTATTTCCTAGGCACTGAGCAAATTCCAATAGGGAAATCACCCATAGTAGGGGAGTAGCAAAACTGGCATTGCAGGAGCACAATCTCACTTTAGGCATAAACAGCCTAACAAGGAGTTCTGCACTGGTGGTTCAGTCTAAGAGTCTGCAGGTCACTTATCCAAGGGATTCCAGGCAGGAGGGGCTCAGTGTCCATGGCTATCCATGCACTGTGGTGATCTATTTTATCTTCCTTTTCTGGTGTCTTCTGCCTCTGTAACTCTGATGTTAAAAATGGCAAATTCCTTGAAGTACCACCCTCTACTTTCTTATTAGTAGCTCTGTAGTAAACCTCTGGAACATGACTGCTCCTGTCCTTTAGTGGACATTACACAAAGATAAACTACTCCCAGAAGGTTTGTAGTAGGACATGCAACAACTTCAAGGGAAAACAACAACGTCATTTCAATTCTTTAACTTTCAAAATAGTAAATACAAGATGCATAGGATTTTCAACCTCCCCATACCTAATCAATTCCTAGCAAATGTAGTTTTCACATTATTTTGAGGATATTTTCAATGTATTCAGATACATTTATCTCTCAGGTTACTCATTGAATACACACACCTGATACAGATTATTATTGAGGGAGCCTTATTATCTTTTTCATTTCCTGATCTTGTGCAATAAAATTCCTAACCTTAATGTTGTATTAATGCAATTTTTTTTTTTTACATTTTAGAATGTTATCCTAATTTTTGGGACTTATTTATTTAAGCTAATAGTATTGACAGATCCTTTTACCTCTAAGGCTCTTCTCTACTGAGTTAGCAAATGAGAGGGTGCTTTTAATCACCTATTTAAAGCTAGAAGAGTATCCTGAGAGCTAATTGCTGTTATATCATCATTCAGGACAAAGGAAAAACAACATTATTTTGTAATCATTGATCTTCTATATCATTAAATCCAAAATATTCTTAATTAGGCAGAGAACTAGGCATGGTTAATACAACTGTGTGGCACTATCAGATTTTGCAGCTACTCTTCCCCTGCCTTGCCTGCTGCAGAAGGGGAGCAAGCTCTTTTGTTCAATGAAAAATGCCCATCAAAACTCAGAGAAAGCCAACAGAGATGGTGTTGTCCAACTTTATCTACCTGTCATTAAGATTTTTGAAAAGAGACAAAAATGTTGCATTCCCTTTGACATAGTCTAAATCATTACAGATTTGTTGACACTCACACGGTTGCTTTGGTGGCAATAGAGGAAAGTTTTCAAAGTGGTTGTCAGACAAGAGGAAGATGTATTTGTGAGTGGAAAAGACAAAAGGGAAAATAGATTTACAGAATATACAGAGAGTTGCTTTCATTTATTTTTTTTCCCCTTTGTGTGTTTTTTTTAAACTAAGAAGTGCCGCATGCTCTATAGACATGTATGAGACAAATACAAGCAAACTGCTCATAAAATTCCATTTTTAAAAATTTCTGTGCCAGGAACACCTTCCTCATCACAGGACCGTTAATTTAATCTGGTTGACAGCTGTGGAAAATAACCTATGTATTTAAGCAGCAAAAACAGAGATAGGAGCATTCACATAATGAAATCTATTTTCTATTTGAATCTAAAATCTAAGTGCTGTCCCTTTAAAGGAGACCTTGCTACCTTGATAAAGAAAACTAATGACGTGGCCTTTCTGGGGCTAGTCACATAATAGCCATGGTGACAAGGACCTCTATCACAGAATAAAGCAGAAGATAAATGAGATTTTTATAATATCCATTTCACCCATTGTTCACAAGTGTCATGCGATACAGCTTCTATTTATCATGAGATAGTAGATACTGGGCACTATTTGTAAAGGAAACCTAAATTACAACATTGTGTTATTAAAAGCCTGTAAATACTCTTTAGTCCTTCCCCTTCATTTTGTAACTGTGCCAAAACAAGTGGGTTTTGTTTTATTATTATTATTATGTTTTATTTATTTAAAGGACCTAAAGGACATTTCTTGTATTCATATTGGATGTCCACACAGCTTTTAGAAATAAAATGAGAATACATGTTTCAGTCAGCTTGCCTGAAAACTTGTCCCACCTGCCCCAAAAAGAAGGATATTTCACCTAGACTTCCTCCTCTCTCAGCTCTCTAAATCTCTTTACAGAATCACAGAACCACAGAATTGGCCAGGTTGGAAGGGGCCACAGGGGCTCATCTGGTCCAACCTCCTTGCCCATGCAAGATTATCCCAGAGCACAGGGCACAGGGATGTGTCCAGACACTTCTGGAACATCTCCAGTGAGGGAGACTCCACAGCCTCTCTGCACAACCTGCTCCAGTGCTTGGTCACTGCACAGAACAGAAATTCTTCCTCATGTTCAGGTGGAGCTTCCTGGGCATCAGTTTCTTCCTGGGTATTGATTTCTGCCCTTTGAATCTTGTCCAATTGCTCAGCACCACCGAGCAGAGCCTGGATCCATCCTCTGACACCTCACTGCAGATACTGAGAGACATGAGGTCCCCTCTCAGCTGCCTCTTCTTGAACTTGAGCAGTCCAAGCTCCCTCAGCCTTTCCTTATCAGAGAGATGCTCCAGTGCCTTCATCACCTTTGTCACTCTCCACTGGACCTGTTCCAGGAACTCCATGTCTCTCTTGTCCTGAGAAGCCCAGAACTGGACAGAGCACTCCAGATGTGCATCACCAGGGCTGAGCAGAGGGGCAGGGTCACCTCCCTCAGCCTGCTGGCAATGCTCTTCCTAATGCACCTCAGGATACCATTGGTCTTTTTGGCTACAAAGGCTCCTGAACATCTTGGTGCCTCCAGGAGCCCCAGGTCAGCCCCCAGCCTGTACTGGTGCCCACCTGGAGTTCCTGGCTGAGATCCACTTACTTATTATATCTATCTGACCTCCAAGACATAAGCCTTCAAAGATAATGTTAACTTGCATGCAAATAAAGCATATGGTGATATTCAGTCTGTTGGAATTCACACACATCAACAGCCTGAAACAGTGAGCCAGAAATCTGAGCCCCCCCAGTTTTAGCTTAATCTGTGGGAGGAGCTGTACTGATACTCCAGTATCAATGATATTATTCAGACATTGATTATTATTCTGGTGAACAGAATGGGGCTTGGCCCACTTCATTTCAAAGGGAGAGCAGCACTGGGGAATGAAATGTGGAAGAAAAGAAGTTCAGAAACAAAGGATGTAGGGAGAAAGAGGTGGTGAGGTGAAAGAGCAGCCAAGAGGAAAGATGTGTATTATGGTTATAACAGCAGCTAAATGTAACAGTTTACACTGTGCCAGATTTTCCCCTTGGTCAGAGTGACAATGAAAAGAAGCTTCTGTGAAAAACAGGGATGGTTTATACCCCAGTCTATTGACCCAGTTTCAAAATTTGATGTTCCCTCTCATCTGAATGGCCATGCTTTGCCCCTGGGGCTTTTCTAAACCCCTGGCACGTTGCAGGAGGTGCTGAATTTATTTCTTGTGCACTTTCCATTCAAATAAATGGTTGGAAAAGTTGTGTAAGATTTTGATTGCTGTTTCAAAGGATGAAAGGGTCTGTATAATTTACAACCTGTGCAGCTTTACTCCTCTATGGTCACCTCTGGGGTGCCAGGCAGGCCAGCAAACTATCAGCAAACAGTTTTGTGCACAAGTTGAGAGGAAGGGAAAAATTCTAGTCATGGATATTGGCACAAATCCACTCTCATGAAAACTCCCACTAAATCTTTAATGTCCAGGGAGAACACCTGAAAAAGCCTATGCTTAAAACACTGACTTGCAAATTGGATCCTCAATTTAGCTACAAATTTCCATTGTGACCAAAGGAATTGTGCTTGATTTGTATGTCTCTGCTTCTCTAGAAAGAGTATAAAGCTTTCTGCTTCCTATTTGAAGCTGCAAGCTCTTGGCAGTTAGGGGTGGAAAATATTTTGCCCAAATAAAATACCTATAAAGATAATAGCAATAGCTGTCTCTCAGCTGTCTCTCTGCTTTTCATCTGCAGATATTAATGCAGTCTGCAAAGTATCATTATCTTAATTTATAAAAGCAGAAACTGAGGCACAGGAAGGGAAAATTACATGTCCAAGGTCATGACAGGAACATCAGTCTGATCTCCCAAGTCCCTCATTTCTGTGCTTTACTATGTCCCACAATGATGTCTTCCTGGGACACATGGAGTAATAGTGATGATAATGAGCACACAGATATCTCCTTTGAAAGGTCCCATCATATATCTGCCTGCATGCAACTCAATTTATACACCTTGGAAGGATGAAGGCTGAGTCAATATAGCATTAATGCAATACCCTGATGGCTGTTAGCTTCAAAGACATCTTTTTCATGAGAAACAAGACTTTGAAAGGAGAGCAGTCACGATGCACATAAGTGCCAACTTTTAAATTATGATCAAAGCTGAAAAGTGGTGTAAAGTTGTCAAGAGACCTATATATTGGTTTGTAGACTGTATTTACTAGATCTATTGTTTCATGCATGGTGTTTCTAGCCTGCACATTCTAGTGATAGGTTAGAAGAGGAATTGTCTGTTTTTGCTCTTGGGACATGAAATGGAACAAAGGACAGTGATGCAGTTCAGATGTTATAATGAACAGAAGAGACTTAAATAAGTTCCTAGTACTGACCTAGACTTACAGAGAGTCACCACTCTGTCAGTGGTGTGAGATTCCTGACTACCTTTTGGATCTGGGCCATAATATTGTAAGCCAGAAGTGCCTTTTTTTGTCCACTGCATCATCTTCTGTCTCAGCCTTTCACACCTTTAAAACTTCCCATATCCCCTTAGAATTCTTGGGTTTAGGTAAAATAGACCTGGAAAAATTTATACATAGCCATCATTACTCTTTGGGATCTTCCCAGAAGAACTAAAACTAGCCAAAGAACTGCAATTGAGATTTTTGTAGGTATTATATTGTCCTTCTGAGCGGTTTCTGTCCCTCTGGGAGCTGTGTCATCTGTGGTTTCAGTGGACAGCCTTTACTCCTTTGCTGAGGTTTTAATGGAGACTCCCAATACAATCTAAAGCAGAGCAGAACTCCCCGAAAACTCTGCTTGTTATCTCACTCTAATTTGATAACAAGTCGCTGTTGATGAACAACTCAAATGATTTTGCCCCTTCCCTCTCCTAATTTTCCCAGTGAGAACATCACATAAAGCAATGTCAAAAACAGTACAAAAAGTCAAAAGATCTGCTTTCAAATGCTTCCCCTTTGTCCCTGAACCTTTCCACCCCTGGTGGGTGGCATCTAGATTGCTTTGACACAATTTCTGCGTGGTGAATTCATGCCAACATTTGTAAGTACCTAGATGAGTGTGTTTCCATTAAATAGTTCCTAGAGAATGGGAGATATTGCAGGGGTTGTCTTCAGCAGCTGGGCCTTGGAGCTCCTTAAGACTGTCCAGAAGGAGAAACAAATAGGAGGGATGAGATCAGAGCCCTGCAGAGTTACAGGGAAAAGCAGGATCTGCCACTTGGCCTGTCATAAGCTGGGTAAGGAAAGAGGATGATGGAAAGAACATCTGGGACTGACTTAGGAGAAGCAATTAGGAGCTGTTTAGATTTTTGAGGATCATTATTTAAAACAAAGTGACCAACAGAAGGTGCTACAAGAAAGACTGTGATTACTAATGATGCTCCATCATCAGTAAGTCTGAAAAGTTACAGCTGGGGGATGCCTCCATTAGATGAACATTCATTAATGTTTAATATCTGAATCATAACCCCACAGGAGCAAGAACCATCCCATGTGCAGTGTATGTTTTCTTGAACTTGCCCCAATAACAAATATATCATATAAATAATTTTTCCTGTATGTTCATACTGCAAAGTGTTCCGAGAACAAAAAAAGTTAGGGGTAGTACTGCATGCTTGAAGGCTCTCAGATAGTGTGTTAGGTGTGGTGTAGCAGATGAATGGAATGGGAGTTTTCCAAGAAAAAACTTCCCGGGGAAAAAAATCACAACTAAAATTTTCTGCAACTTTTATCTAAGACAGTTTGGAAGACCTTGCCATAGTCAAAAATACAACACCAGGAATTGAAAATTATATTTGCCTTTAAAGGAAATCAAGATGTTTAGGCATTATATTTTGTTACCCAGTGAGACTTTCATAACTTTCATGCCAATCACCAAGAGACAATACAAAGAAAATATTATTTGCTTCTAGACAATACATATTTTAGTGGTTTATGACTAATTATAAACCTGGAAAGGTGCTGTATGTGACACTGCTGAAGCTTATTCATCACAACAATGTCAGAGAAAGCAATTTCTGGAAATGTAGTTTGTTATTTGGTTTGTCTAGAGTTATAAAGTGGAATAGAGAACAATTTCAGACCCCCTTCAGTTTGCACCAATTTCTGCTGAACACAGAAGAAATAGCATTATGATTTGCATGTGCAATACAGCCTGAAAAGCTTCTTGGCAGGTCATGATCTCTACTGCTTTGGGGCTGTTATGGCATCCAAATGATCGATTTTAAAGTTACTTCTTGTACTCTCTACTCTACAGCAGGAGAACACTGTGCAGTTTCCTCTGTGGTCACAAGGTAGACAGGAGTTATTGGTCTTTCAGAGTGCACTATTGGTGTTATAAAACATTGCACATTGATATTTCAAGGCAAAGAAACTGGAAGGTTGCCTGGAGAATATTTAGTGTTATCTGCATGTGACACTTGTCTCCATGGGTGACTTAATGGGATCTGAACAGTGAAAAATGCCAATCACTTATTTTAAAATTTTAAAAGTTTAATAGTAATAAAATGGTTATAAAAATAGTAATATAATTAGAGTAATAAAAATTTGGACAATTAGGATTTAGGACAATACAAGGCAATCAGAAGAAAGAGTTATGGACAGTCCAGGTATCTTTTTTGGGCAGTACAAGCCTGAAAAAGGACCCACGTTAACAAAGGATTAACCCTTAAAAACAATAACCTGTTGCATATTCATACATCTCATCCATGATGCATAAATTCCATTCAAACACAGGATTCTGTCTGGTCAGTGTCAACTTCTTCCTCTGAATCCTAATGACATCTTCAGAACTGAGTGAGGTGGGAAGAACTTGATAAAAGGGCAATAAATTCTTTTTCTCTGAAAGATTCAGGTGTCCTGTGGCTGCTATCTTGCTGTGAGTCCTCTCTTAAAAAAAGCATCCTACATAGCATAGTTTCTATTTTAACATAATGTTATAACCTAAAACTATATTTAACACACTACTTAAGAAAATTAATACAGCCTAACTTTTGAACACAACACATATAATATTCATTTTAATATTTGCAGAAAGCCAATCATAAAATACGCATTTTTCACATGAACACAGGATGATGAGAGCTGAGAACACAAACTGCCCTGACAGGAGGTGTCAAGGCCCAGCTCTCTGTGTGCTGCAGCCACAGAATCTCAGCATGGCTCGGGCTGGAAGGGACCTTAAATTTCCATCTTCCCTGCTGTGGACACTCCAATGTCTCCATGGGGAATAGTGCAGGGCTTATTTCCACACACTCAGTAAATTAAAGAAATGTGCACAGGAAAGGGGAAGAAATGAAACCAGAATTCAGATGTAATTTTGTTTGAGATCATCACAATTAAGTTCGAAGACACATTGCAAGATGCTTATTAAAGTGCAGTAAGAGAGAAAGAGCTCTTTCTGCACAGGGGTTGATCCTGAGTGTCTTTTCAAAACTGACAAGAGAGAATAATGTATAAAAGAGGTAAACAAGCAACTCTGTTAACTCCCATGGTTTTATATCAGGTCTTGCAATATTTGATTTTTTTCCCCCTAGCTTAATGACTCCAGTGACTTGAAAAGAATATCTGTTTTCATTTCTTTATGGTTGTGGGAAAAATCTTTTCTCACCTCAAGAAACTTTAAAAGTGTAATATCTCAAGAACTGGGAAGGGAGCAAAAAGCCTGCAGACAAAAAGACTATTAAAATAACTTTCTGGAGTGAACTCATGATTTTTTATTGCTTAGAGTCAGCAACATGGGGAGGTATTGTGTGCTTTTTCAGTTCTAAGGAGTGATTTCTCTCTGTACTGACCTGAGTGTTTTTTTGAAGCTACTGTGTCTGAAGCTGCTAATAAAACATTACTCTCAGAAAACAAGTTAACATGCTTTAAGACTCCACTGCAATTACAGTCTCGGGGTTCAGCTTCTCTGAAAAATTCCTCTCATTTTGTTTTGGAGGAGTTGAGTGGGAAGCACAGTGCCAGTCTGGGGTGGCAGAGCAGTGGCTGGGATATGGAACTCGTGCCTGTGGTGCAGAAGGATCTGAATCCTCCCAGAGCAGCACAGTCAGGGAGCCACTGTGGTCACAGGGAGAGCCCAGCAACCTGGAATCTCTGCTATGCATGGCTACAGGGGTGTTGTGAGGATTTAATTAACACTTGGAAAGTGTTCTGAGGTCCTCAGATGACAAGGTTTACAGAACTCCAAATGGCTGTTATTATATCCCCTCTGTGTTTGTGGTGGCAGATAGCCAGCAAGAAGAAACCTTCAACCAAAACCAGGCATTTTTCCCAAAACCTTTGTTATTTCAGGCTACTGTTGGAAAAAAAGGTGGCTCTGTATCCAATTTAGTGAGTGTAAATTACAAGTGGCTTTGTTGGGATCCCTCTGTACTTTTGAGCATGATACACATAGCCAAGAGCAAGCTGTCTTGCTGCCTGAGTATATACTTATTACCCAGCTAAATCAGAGAACTGGGTGAAAACTCTAATATTTGAGTAAAACCCGTCTATCTGTGACACTTCTTTGATAGAGAATACCACAAACAATTCATTTCCTCCATCTGCAACTTGCCTATTTTTGAAAACAGTGTTCATCTTGTCAGACCCCAGCATATATGCTGAAAACAAAACCCGAACAAAATAAAACCCTCTCAAAGCAATGCCTTGCATGTCACACTGGATTCTTCCCTAGGAGAAGCTGAACAATAAATAGCAGATCTTAACCAGGTTTGATATGAAACTACCCAGATATTGTGATAATAATATTAGAACATATCTATAATAGATTCTTCTATTCCAGGTACATCTCCATGTATATAATCCATGTGGATCTCTTGCAACTCAGGATGTTCTGTGATTCTTTGAGTCTATTATACCTGCACAAAGAATGGACACAAAGAATGGACACAAAGACTTTTCTAGCAAAAGAGCCAGCAATAAAACTGACTTCATTTCAAGGGGCACAACTGCATTCACTCACCAGCGAGTTCCATAGGTAGCAGCTATTTTCAGTCCTGCCTTTTTTTCAGAGTCTCAGGAGAGGGGCTCAGTTAATGTATAAATATACACGTATGTGGAGAGCATTAAATCCTCCTTTCCAGCAAACTTCCTCTCACAATTTATCCAGCTTAAGTGATATTGATGTGACTCATATGTTTCTATTGTGTTTTTATGCTAAAAACATTTCTGCAGTGTAAACACATACAATTATATTGCAGATGACTGATTCATTGCTTTTTCCAAATTGATCTATACCACCAAGCAAGGCTATTAACATAACCAAACTCTGGATCTGATTTTATTGCAGAACTCAAAGCTACTTAAAAAAAGTAGATACAGAAATGTTAATATATTCAGCAGAAGGTATTTAAAATAAATATCTGTCAGATAGCTAAATCTGGTGTCTCTCTAGTGTTAATTATGGAGCAATCAGAAGAGGACAGGGAAAAGAATATTTATTGCAGGTACAAAAGCCAGTTATTAGGTCTATATCACAGCAAGCCATGTGGACTTACCTTTAGAAACTGTCTTTCTGGTGATGGATTGAGTTCTTTATAAATATTTTTCAACCCATATTGGAATTAGGGATAGTGATAAGTGGCAGGGAGCTATTCAAAAGCAATTAAAAGTCATGGACAGACGAAATACTCATCTAGAGCAAAGAATGCAAGCATTTGCCCAGCTTCAAAGAGAAAAATAGAATCTTTCACAGTCAATGAGAGCCCAATAACCTGAAAACTATACTTTCATGCAGCCCAAACACGAGGCATTTTGACAGCTAGTTCCCATGAGCTTCCATAGAACTTATAATTCCAAAGACATGTATGGATCCTGGCTTGATGCCTTCCAGGATCTGAAGTTACAAATGTGTTGGTTAGAACCGAAATTTTCATCTGTGCCTAGGGAAATTTGGACCAAATATGTTTGACTTATCTCAGTTTAGACCTACAGCTCACACCTGCATGACCAGAACCAGATGTTGGAAATTAGCAAAAGTAGCAAAGTGGCAAAGTTGTGATTCTTGTGTGGGGTTTGCAATGAACAAAACCGATAAAACTTCTCACCTGCTAAACTGAACTGAATTTTTACTTATCAAAAGGAAGTTGTGTACAAAGAAAGGTTCAGCATTTGCTGTCCCCAAAAGTCCTGTATGCTGCCTACTTCTTGTGTAAGCTTGTTACCAATTGTCCTGAACTCAGTAGGAAATCTGTGGATCAAATCAGGTGAGACACAAAAAAAATAAACATTTCTGGCAGAAATTGTGGAAAAAAAAGTACCGACGCTGGATTTTGTTTTTCATTTTTGTGTGATTTGCAAGAAATCAAATATTACAAATGAAGTTAATATAATTGCTGTCTTCCTAGTGCAGTCCTGGCTACCATGAAAAGCAAAGTGCCACGTTCCTGCATGGTTGGAAAACCCACTGATATTAACAGGAAATGAAGAGCTGTCTTTGCATCCCAGTTCTCACCAGGATGAAAGATGTGGCTACAGTGACAAACCCAGCCTCCCCCTCCTGCACATACATGTTTTTAAGACCAAAGGCATGCAGTGAAAAAGACCTCTTTTTGCTTTCCCATTTCCATTACAGAAAAGTGCCATTCTTGAGTATTCTGCAGCACAAAAGTCACAAAATCCAAAAGTACTGTATCCAAAACCATGAATATAATGCATAGTGATTTCACAGTGCATCCGCACTCCAAAATGCAGTCTACTGATGCTGACAGAAAATACTACACATATAGAAATGGACCAGACGGTAGGGTGCCTGATAGCAGCAACATTTGATGATTTTGGTCTTTCTGAGCACAACTTATCCCAGCTGATACAGTGGTAAGAGCTTTTCACATTGGTAATGGCAGTGTCTCTGTATTTCCTGCATAATTCCCTCTTCTCCAAGGTACAGGTCACATTAAAATAGACATACAGATTACTATCCAGGCTTGCTGTTCTTTTCATGTGATTTTTCTCCATATATATCACAAGCCACACTTCTCCCATCATGAGCTAGTGCTGAAGTTCGTTGCTGATGGACTTTAGAACTTTAGGCGTAGCAAAGCTCATTGTTTTAAAAACTCTTTTTAATCTGATTTTCCAGCTGTCCATTAGACAACTGGCATGACCATGATCCTATGAAAAGTTAATTCTCTCTCTTGGACAGAAAAGCAACTGCTAAGGAGATGCTTAGCCACTTTGATTTTAAAGGACGCCTCATCTGATGTGTAATTCTTCTGTGGTTAGTTGAGTCTCTGTTATTCTTTTTGTCCCACTGAACACTTAGGAAATTTAGTTTTACATGAGCATATCTTACATATTGCTTGAAATTAGTAGGATTGTGGATTTTAGAACCATAGGAGACCATTATGATTAACTAGTTCAAGC
The DNA here is from genome assembly GCF_901933205.1 of Camarhynchus parvulus. Taxonomy (NCBI): domain Eukaryota; kingdom Metazoa; phylum Chordata; class Aves; order Passeriformes; family Thraupidae; genus Camarhynchus; species Camarhynchus parvulus. The sequence goes on from NC_044586.1 coordinate 65,144,550, forward strand.
TCTGCCTTGTCTGAGTTCCTGCACAGCACAGGTCATACCTCATCCAGGGATTTCTGTCTGAAGCCCAGCTCTGTGTTGTTAAACTAAGATGTATGTTTTATAAGCACATCTGATCTTGATTTAAGGACTACAATAACACTTAGTAATTTGCCCTAGTAACATATCTCACTATACAGTTAAAGAATAAATGAGTTCCCCTTTATTCCTAGTTTGAACTTTTTGATTTCAGTATGCAATTACTAGACCTTTTCCTGCCTCTGCCTGCTAGATTAAAGGCCCCTTCAAACTCAGCATAAGTACTTGTACAAATAGATAGTGTGATTTAAGTTACTTGCAAATCTGGTCATTTGAGCAGCTAAACAGAAAATTCCTTTGCTACCAGTATTTAACTGGTTTCTTTACTGCTGTGGGTGGTTTTTTTTTTAAATTTTTTTTTTCAGATAAAATACTGTTTTATGGGATACAATATTGTCAATTTATTGATTTTTTTTTTTTTAAGAACAGTCAGGTCAGGCAGCTTTCAGCAGAAGTGTCACAGCCACAGACAACAAAAAGAGGAATCCCTAAATTGCCGTATTCTCCCTTCTAACACTGATAATGGATGATGCTTCCAGCCATAGGCAGGGACACTGTCCCTAGGCCAAGCTGCTCCAAACCCCACCCAGCCTATCCCTAATCTGAATTAAAAGATCTGCTGTAGGCTCTGCACCGTCCCTGCCACCCCAAGGACACCAAAGGGCATCTCAAGGGACCCTGAGTGCCTTTCTGAGCAACAGAATCCTGCCTGCTCTACCTGAGAGGTGAATTGTAGAGATCTGAGCTAGACAATATGGGCTCTTTCTGGAGTCACCAGGGAGAAGTGGGCTTCTTCACAAGGTAATCCCTTTGATATTAAAATCTTGATGGTTTTGCAGAAAATTACTGTCTCTTAAGAGGTGTCCTTTCTTTCTGTAGACTATGCATGATTTAGAGGAGCAATTGTTGGATACCTGATTTAAGGAACATGAACTTTGTCCTCTGTGACCCTCACTTGTGGTCTTTGAGATAAAATGATGCTTGGGAGTAGCCCTAAGCCATTTACACAAGGTTTCTGTCCTCCCATGAAAGAAGTGGTCATGACATTAAAAGACAAACACCAGAACTGATTACCATCCATATTTGACATACATTAAAAATTAACTAAATATTAATTTACAAAACAAAGCATGCCATAATGGGCTGCCAATATATTCAATTTAACATGTATAAAATATGACCAAAGAAAGCCACCCAGGGGATTGTGCTGCCTGAATTCCTCAATAAAATGGCAACCTTTAGATGTATTAAATATACATTCTGGGGGGAAAAAAAGAGGTAAGAATGAAAATCTATAGCTGAGAGAAACACAAACCCAGAGGGAAAATTCAAGATCTGTTTATGTGTAATTGGGTTTTGCTTTGTGAAAATCTTGACAGCTAGAGGAGCTGCCTCATTGCATGAGACTGTTAATCACATTCAGGGATCTACATGCTGCTAACTGCATACAAAATTCCTGGAGATTTACAGCCTTTGCTCTGGTTTTACCTCATTTACACCACACATCACCCTATAGAAGTATCTCAGCACACATGTGGGATATAAATTTGAGAATTATCTCAGTATCTTAATGACTAATCCTGAGTGATGAAACTGTGATTCCAAGCACTGTTGCACACCCTGAAGTAATTTGACTTGTGACAGTCTGTAATTCATACTGTAAATCAATGAAGCTAGAGACATATTTTTTTTTTAATTTGGCTTAGGTCCATATGTATTCTGGATTAATAAAAATCAGTACAGACAGATGAAATTTTGCATTAACATGTTAGTTATAGCACAGTATAGTTTCATAATCAGTAGTTTACAAGTGAAGTTACAGCACATTTGTAAAAGGAAGGCTGCAGCCTGAGCAGGAAATCAGCAGCACTCTGAGATATCAGCATATCATGATCCGTCTGACTTCGACAGCAAAAAAATAAGAGAACATCAATGAGGTATGGATTGGATACCAGTGAGCTTCATCCTTTCAGAGTCTCTCTGAGCTTCAAATTCAGTGCTGCTTGCATCCCTGTTGTCCTTTCCTATTAGCATTTCCTTGCTCTGCCGTTAAGACCTTGCTTTCTCACCCAGTCTGATATTTTGTTCCTTAGAATGCTCCCAACCTGAATAATTAGGGTTCTGTGGTGTAGGTTTGAACTCCCTCGGGCTGAGGATGTTTAACCACATCGTCCCCTTCAAAATTTCTACCCTAGGCTCATCCTTGAAAGCAGCTATTCCAAATCATTAAATCAAGAGGTGTCAGCAGATAGCCCCAAAAAATAACAGATGACAGGACAGGAGATTTGAGGGATACTTATTTGAGGATTTCAATGTCAATTATTAACATTGCCTTATGGAACATTTGGCAATGTGAATCCTGAGACAAAAGAAGCTGGAGAAGAGGGAAAAGTAAATCCACCTTAGTTTGTGCCCAATAAGTATGATTGATGGGGAGAGATTGATGCCTCTTAAAATAAAGAGCCAAGTTCATCTTTAAATGCAAAATTCTTAGAGTTTGGAGTGTTCTGAATATCTTGAAGATGAAGCACTTCATGCCTATTACTGCAAGTCATGGGCCAGAAATCAGAGTTTATGAGGAAAGCCAGTGGAAAGTGGTTAGCCAAGGGATTTCCACCTTGCCTTGGGAGTTTTTGTTCTTCCCTTTTGCTCTTGCAGTAATGTAAATGGAGCAATGGAAAGGCATTCTCATCCAAATCCTTCAGCCCTGGCATCATACAAAGCTGTGAAGGACCCAGGTTATCCATTCCCAGCCTTGGGGCCTCTGGGCACATCAGCACAGTGCAAAACCAGAAGTTACAGCAAGGGATGTCCTCCAACACTGCACAGCAAGCATTTCTGAGCATATTTGGGCAATCAAAGTCAGGTACTGAGTAAGGAGATACCTGATGAATGTTGGCCTTTTCTGGTAGATCCCTGGAAATAAGGAAGACTGGATCATTGAATGGAATTTAGGTTTTTGAAGCTTTAGTTCAAATTTAGGTGGAACTGGGATTTAGGCATTCCAGTTCACACTGTCTGCTTAGACAGTGAGCACCTCACAAGAGTGACCTTCAGACCTTCAGACATCTGTCAGCATTTAACAATTAAATAGGCAGGTCTTGGTTCAAACAGAAGGGTAAGAAAAAATCTAGGATTCTACTCCAGATGAGAAGGAGACTTATAGGATGCTGGATATATATTCTGCCACACATCATCTGGCCAGCTTTAGAAATGTCACATATTTCTCAGCTTCTCTGTATAGACCAAAGGAAAATTTTCATTCTTGCAAGTGTTGTGTGTATAATATGTGTATAATATGTGTATTATTCTTTAGAAATACCAACACACTAGAGAGAAGCAGCTAATATAAAACCTTAGATGAAAAACTTTTATGCTAAACAGAACTCCAGATTAGCCTCTATGCTTAAATTTCCAAGTGTAAAAAATTGAGATAATACTCTTGCTTATAGTCTACAAAGAATTTTGAGGCCTGGAGAGAATGGCAGCTTATAGAGGTATGATATATGTAATGATATATGTAACATAAACAGTGCCTACACTAGATTTCATGAAATACTTAGAACTACAAACTACAGTAGGTAGACAGTGCCTTAATTTCCTTTTTTGAATTTCACACCAAACTTTACAATTGGTACCAGTGCAGATTAAAATACTGTTTTCCCAAAATCCATTAAAAAATAATTAAAACCTGGAAAATACTTAGGCTGGGCAACCCTTAAATGCAGTCAGTTACTAAAATAAATCCAAAAGCTGTTGTTATCATCAAGGTTTTCAGCAATCCCTTAGCTGTGTCTGAAATACTTTCATACAGAGTTTGCATTTTATCTCTATTTAAAAAGTGGGCCCTGTCATTACAGCCTGTTGCAGACAGGGTCCACTGCCTAACAAGACTAAGAAATAGAACAGTGTTGGTTTCACAGTTACAAGATAATATTAAAAAAAACCCAACAAAACAAACAAAGCCAACAAAACTAATAATAATGAAAAAAAAGAACAAAACCTCAAGCAAACTAAATTTTTATGGAATTCAGTGTTTTGAGCTTATGAAAATAATAAAACAAAGAAAGAAGTCATAACAACTTGTCTGTATCATGAAATAAGAGCAGCAGTTTCTACCTGAATTAGTATAGTGGGAGGAAAACCATCTCTAGTTTGGATTTTGTCAGTTATAGAGAGAATATAATGAATATATAAATAGTGTACATTTGTTGTTAGCTCTTTAACTCAATACAAACTTAATGTTCAAGATGATTATATGTAGCTTTTTCTCCAAATGAATACATCGTGATTGTATGGAAAAATACCCCCAAATATAAATGGTTAGGAAAACATGAAAAAAAAGAGGAGAAATGTGTGTGATGTGTGAAGAATCCTGCAGATATTTCAGGATCGTGTTTGTGAAGACTATCTTCAAAAGGCACCTCCAGAAAGTTAATCCCATTTCCATGTAAGAGTTCAAATGAGTTACTTTGTTGAGGTGCTTGTTGCTGTCCATTGCATTCAAAAGGAGCCCTACAGTAACAATCTCTGTAAATCTTAAAGTTTATGTGAACACCTGAAAGCCTCACAGTCCTCCTCCAACTGTTCTGTTGTGTTAGATGTTTGATAAAGACACACAGGGCACTGAGCACATCTTGGCTTCACCACAGATCTCAGAGGATGGAGCCATAGTAACTTGGGAGACATCCAACTTCGAAACTGAAAGCTTCAGAGTTGGTCAGGAATCAATCAAAAGAAGGTTTCCCAAGGAAACAAGAATTCTTGAAGCACACAACAGATTTGATAGGAAATATGTTCTCACAAAACCAGTAAAAGCAAATGTCACTCCAAAACTGTTAACACCTGGGTGGCTAAGGGATGAATCTGAGTTATGAAAATTAAAGTTCAGATTCCTGATTTGAATTATGCACAGAGAAAAATTCCTCTTAACACCCTACTGGAATACCCTATTACTGTCCTATGAGGACTGCCTTTATGTCTTTGAAAATCTTTACAGTCTTAGTTTAATTTTTGTTTGGAACACATAAATTTCTAGAATCTCATAACTTTTTTTCCCTGAGCACAACTCCTGCTTGCTGTAACCATAACTTATCAAGCAGCCAACAAGGAGAAAAGAACCCAAACCAGTATTAAATTCTGCTGCATCTAGACAAAAAGTATATACTGGGGCTGATCCAAAAGCCACTTAAAAGCATGAAACATTTTATGGGGTTGGATTGTGCACAGATAAATTTCACCTATATGCATACAGTGCTTATAGATATACAATATGAAAGCCACACCAATTTTTCCTGAATATTGAGATATACATCAGTCTAACAGAACAGTTCAGAATAGAAATAATGTACTTTTTTTATATTTAAATATCTCTGCACGCCGAAATGCCATTCCAACAAGCAGAGATGACATGTTTATGTACAACTGTTTATGGAAAGTAGGTGTCATTTGTTTATGCCAATGAAAGACAGGGAGAAGTACATATATGAACAGGTATATAAATTCATTAAATAGCTTTTTATGTGCACATCCTCAAACATAAATTTGCAATTTGCCAATCCATCTTCCTCCAGACTCCTTCCAATATTGCAGCACTGGTGAGAAATCCAGAAATCATTATCCAGCCTTCAATCAGTATCTCACAGGCTGGGCTAACTTGCTTTATCTTAATAGTAAGATAGTGACTGGCAAGAGCAATAACACTGAGATAAGACTGGATTCATATCGCTCCTTGTCAACATTCTTGGCACACTGCTCGTTTTTTATTCTTGAATAGAGACACAGTCAATCCTAACTCATAAAATTACTGGTGGCAAGGCCTGGAATGTTGTAGAAGCTTTAATGATATCTCAGTTTTAGAGACGTTTGGCTCTCATAACTTTTTATAGAACAGTTTGCTAAAGGATAAGCTGATTTAATTCAGACAGACAAATATATTTCATGAGGTGTTCTCACATCACTGAAGACATGTGTGAAAGGCTGTTTGTCACTGCTGTCTTTGCTCAGTCCATTGCTAGGGTGGCACATCTGCCCTCTGTGAGATTCTGGTCTGGCAGGGAATGAAACCCTTGTTAGCAGCAGTTCAAGGTGGGTCCAAAGAGATGAGAACATTTGGCTCTGATCCACTCCAGCACCCAGATCTTTAAGGATATAAAACATCTTCAGTAAACCATTCTCCAGTCTTGCAGCATTCCAGGGCTCTATCTGAACACAATAAGTCCCAACTCTGCCATGTGCCCTGCACCAGGCTCTGCTGCAGCTGGCTGTGGATGTCAGGGATGGTATTTACACCCTCAGGTCATGCAACAAGCCCAGTCTGTGGGTGCTGGCTGTGAACATCATTCAGGAAATTTTTTTTTTTTTTTTTTTTTCCTTTTTCGGAAGTAACCATTACAGCCAACCTGATAGTGCACATGTTAACATGCCACCCATTAATGGCAGTGGACACTTGGCCAAATGCGAGGAAATGAATAATTTCACTTGTTAAATAAGTGACTCAAGGGAGAGTAAAAACAGGGGCAAGAAATGACTCCCCTAATATACAGATCACAGTCATCATGCCTGGCTTTTTTTTTTTTTGGTAAAAAGAAAAGGTATACTCAGTTCAGTTTACTTCAACATCTTACACTTGTTTGGGATGTTGGAAATACATAACCTGTAAATACAAATACACTTCTCACATTTCTCACAAGGATTTTGGGCAGGGAAACTGCCTTGGAAATTTTTAGGATGATGTTTTGTTTTAGAAATTCACCTTGTATTTGTTAATTAAACTTTTTTGCTTTTGAAAGAAAAAAGTCTTAATGACTCTGATAGAATCCAGTATTAGTCTTTTATCATTTGAAAGTCGGGTAAAAGTATCTAGAAAAAAATAAAAATGGATACAAGACTGTTTTCCTAATTAAGCACTAAGACTGCAGTGTAGACTCTCACACCACACTGTAAATATGAAATTAGGGATCCTAGATGAAATGTCAGAAGCTTTTTCTTATGAGTTTATATCAGCAACTTGATTATCATATTGATTCTGCATATCAATGAGATAACATCCCACAGTGTTTATTCTTCACCCAATTGCTTTCTTGAACATAATAAAATTAAATCCAATATGATATTAAATGTAAACATACAGTGATATTATATGTAAATATCCATTTAAATATCTCTCTGCTTATTGATATTCAAATTCTCTCTGCAAGTGTAACATTGCTAACTACAATAATATATTTTTCAACCTTCATCCAGAGACTGGCACTAAAAAGAGGATAATCTATTTCTATTCCTTTCCATAATAACATTGCATTATTTATGTAGAAGGAAATGAAAATAGTAAGTCTATTCTGCCTGAACTACACTTCTTAGCTGATCCCTCCTGATTGGTCTTGGAAAGCAGAATGGAAAAAAGAATGTGATGCACATGCTAAGCTGGTGCTGGCCAGACTGAGCAGATAAGTTTTACCTTGCCCTCCACAAACCAAGAGCTATATTTAGACTGTAAACTCCTGACCCAGGCAACCTCTTTGTTCTGTGTTTGTACTGAGACCAATACTATGGAGCCCTGTCCTTGTCACTGGACTCTTGTGTAACACAGTGAAACAACTAAAAACAACTTATTTTTTGTTTTGTAGAACTGGAGGCCTTGGTGTTGTGGGTTTCTTTTGTGCAGTGACATTGTGTGTTCCTGGGATGTTCAGCAGTGACTCAGACTATCATCCTGTGCTGTTACAACACCATCACTACTTGTGCTACTTGTACCCACAGGTGGGAGCCTGAATCCTTTTTTTTTTTTTTGGTGGAATAGTACATTTGTCCTGTTATTTTGCCGTGATGTTAAGTATTTGCAGTCACCAGCATATGCCAGCTCCCTGCAAAACCTTGTCTATTTTCTTTCTATGCTGATTTGGTTCAAATATCTACCCAGATATTTGAATCAATTTTTGAAGATTTTTACCTTTATTTTACTAAAATAAAGGTAAAAACTTCATAGGCTGACTGAATGGTTACAGTTGGAAGGGACCTTAAAGTTCATCTGTTTCTAAGTCCCTGCCATGGGCAAGGACACCTTCCACTAGATCAGGTTGCTCCAACCTGGCCTTGAATGTTTCCAGCCACAATTTAATGTTTTTAATAAAATATATATAAGCCAATTGAAATGACGAAAATAATATTTTTTTTTTCCCCAGATAGTAAATAAAGGACAGATTTGACATTGTATTACTCCAGTACAAAGTCAACAGGTGTCAGACAATTTTTATTTTGAAGCTTTCTTATTTAACAAGGCAAACAGAATAAGGAACATTAAAATCTCTAAAAAGCCTTCACTTAATTAATAATAACAGGAATGTATCTGTTTAGCCAAAATACTCAAAAGACCGCTGGAAAATTGTTCCAAACAAAGCAACTTATATCCCACTCGAAAGAACTGAATCTTCCTTACGTGAATGTCTTTCTGTGTTTTTTTACTTCTTGCATGGATAAGGGGAAAGTTGAATCAATCCACCAAAATTTCACAGTTCAAAACTAGGCAACAGATCAGTTGAGCAAATTTTTATTCCATTCAGAATTGAACCCGAAGAAAATCTTGGTGATTTAACAAGAACTAATCACAGAGCTAGAAAAACAAAAGGTTTCTTTTTTGTGTTGTATTACAGCTTCATGTAATTACACATCTGAAATAAAAATTATGGCTATGGACTCATGTTTGGTACTTTGCCTCTTAATGCATGATATTACACTTGACTTCTCCTTTTGCAGTTGTCAGTAGATAAGAACATAATTGCTTTCTTTGTCTAATCTTGCCTTTGTGCTCCAAGCTCTCCATTTTACATAAGACTATTTTCCATGTTGTAGTGGTTGATGTGTTGTTACTTTAACAGTCCTCACAGTTTACCATCACTTTCTACTTCACAACTACTGAAAAAAATTTCTCTCAAATGCTTGATTTGATTGCTTATCTTAATTAAATTCTGTGAAATTGATATGTAATCTGGATATTGTTGTTAGCCCTAACACAGAGATTTTTTAGCCTGAGAGCAGTTATTTTCTAAGAAAAATTTCCCTATTAGAGACATTTCCTTTGTTAGAAACTGCTCCTTACAAATACTTGATGTTTTGTTTTAAGACATACCAACCTATTTGTAAGCTCATGGAAAATTATAATGAGAACTTATCTACAGTTAATTTCCCAGCTCACATATTATATAATACAGAAACTGCTATAGAGAATAATTATTTGATGTTACAGATTATTTAGTAAATGTTTGGGTGCTTTTTGATATTTATCAGAATTTGAATGGCAGAGGCAAATGCGTTTGCCCAACATATAATTAACCAAATGGGTGCTGTTTGTTAAACATCACATCTCTGAAATTAAAAAAAAACAAAACAAAAAACCCCAAAAAGCAACAACACCAAAAAAAAAAAAAAACCAAAACCAAAAAACCCAAAACAAAACAAAGAAACAAAACCCACCCACAAAATGCCCCCCTCCCCCAAAACTTCCAAATAGTAGAATTCACTTTTTGTTTACTAATTTTCTATGTAATTATGGGTCAGTTGAGATTACACAGAAGAAAATGTATAATCTCTTAGAGTGATGAGAGGGCAGCAAGAAGAAAATATATCAGTATTGTATTGTGAACCATATAAGCTTAAAATTAAAAAATGTCATCTTCTATGTGCTGAATTTATGCTCTCATATACCTATCAAAGGAAATTTCTAGCAAAGAATTGATCCTAAATACTTTGTCTATAAAGAAGAAGTGCAAAGGGATTTAGTTCCTGGAAAGGTTTGGCTTCACATTTTGATTTCAGCAAACCAAATAACCTCAGCTTATCCCTCCACTTTCTCTGAAGAAGTCCTGACTTCCCATGAAATTGTGAGCATTATTGAAGGATTGAAACTTGATAAGGTGTGGGGCTGGGGGCATGGAGTGTTTGTCTGAGGAATATTGTGTGCTTAGAGATTCAGCTCAGGGTGTCTGTGAGATGAGGATTGCTCTAGAAAACAGCCAGAAGTTTTGTCTTAAAATCTGAACTCTTTGGACTTCTGAAAGGCTGTGGACTTTTATTTTCTCCAATTCTGTCTCCAAAGCAGAATATTTCCTGTGTTTTGAACAGATTTGAATATGCTGCTAGGACTGGCTAGACATTGATTGTGAAAGCTGTAACAAAAATTAATCCTGATTTGTATTGCACCCTTTCAGTTATAGGAGTAGTGATTAAAAAGGTATTGAATTATTTTGAGATCCAACAGGCATAATTAAAAAAAAAACCAAACAAAAACTTGTGAATGTAGTAAGGATATTCAGGTGCTTAGGAATGTACAGCTGAAAGAAAAATATGAGAGATACCTTGCGGAAGAAAAACCATAATGCCATTTTTCAAGTTGGGAATCCAGATCACAGTAATTCCAGCACAATGCAGGAATGTTAGGAATGGTTATTGATTGCTGATAATTCCTTCTGTCCCCAGTGTCTCTCTGGTGACTTCTCTACTGGTAACTCAAGACAGCCCGAACACAGATAGCACTGCGTGGCTCATTTCCATACAGATGGACTCTATTACCTTCCAAAAACATCGTGGCTGTGATGCCTTGTGAAGGCTGAGCTAGAACAGGAGACTAGACAGAGTTAAAGAATAAAGCAGGGATTTAATAAAAGTCCTCAATGGATCCATCTTGGGCAGCACAAGAGCCCAGCCAGGGCTGCACCCAAGATGAACCAAAATGGCCCCAAAATGCACGAGCGCTTCTAGGGTCTCTCCCTTGGATCAGTTCTGCTCCGTTTGCATCTTGCAGTTCATTGTCCCATTCCAGCTTTAGCCCCTGCAGTCCCACCCTGCTTGTTTTTCTCTCTCCAGCCCACGGTGTTTGTGCTCCTGGGCTGAGATTTGGATCATATGTCCTTGGTCCCCAGCTGGAGCAGGAATCATTTTGTCTCCCTGCTCTGTGCAGAGAGCTCACCATCCCATAATATGAAGCTCAGAACTGCACACTGAAGCAGCACAGAATCTGAAAAATATAAAAGCTAAAACCTGAGGCATCAGCCGCACCTCAGACTACCCCAGCACAACTGGGTGCCAGATTTGTGTGGGAGAAGTGATGTTGACAGCACAAAACTGTTTCAAAGCCATCCTGTATCTGAACTCAGGTGCTCTTGTGCTTCACTGGTCCCTGGAAGGAATTGGAGTCTTTGAAGGAAAAATCCTCTCTCACTCTTACTCTGACTGTCCAGGCTTAGCTCGCCATCATTCAGTTCTTCCTTCATGGGTACAGCTTCTCTTGGAAAACAGAGGAGTCACTTGAGAAAAGATACTTGGGGCACCTCAGAAAACTTGGCTCCAGAGACACGGGAAGCGTGATGTCCGCACAATGCCTTCTCTAGGAACTGGACTGAAAAACCCCCTGAGCAGAGAGATTAAGCCAAAGGCCCAGGTTTGAAAGCTAATACAGGTACCCATTAAGCACAGTTTAGTGACACAGGGCACAAGTGGGATATGAAACACCACCAGACAGCTCTTACACTGTGGCTTTCACCAAGGAAAACTCAGGTAGTTTAAGGAGGTCAACCAGATTCAATCTATGGGAAACCTGAAGTTGGGATTGAGCTGTGTGGTGCTAACTGAAGTGGTCATTTAAATGAAACCCTTTGCTTAGATTAAAAAAAACCAAACAACCACAGAGAAAGTAATTCTCCCTGCATTTTGTTGTCCTTTTTGTTCATTTTTCACCTTTTGAAGCTGTACTAAAGCATCTTGGCATTTTCAACATGATTAACACAGCCACAGAATGGATATGAAGTCAGAGGGTAGCTTGTCCTAAGATTGCTTTTAAAGAATAACATGTATTGTTTTAAGGTGTCAGCAGTGTTGTGCATCATGCACTAAGCTCTCCTCTGTCTTCCTGTGTTTAAAGAGATTTCAGAACAGATCCTTTAACTCCAGGTGCACGAGTCAGAGTTCACATGTACAGCAAAGCAATAACTTGTTGCAGGTTGGAAGGAGGCAAAATTTCCAGGTAGATAGTGTCAAAGAGGTTTTACTGGATCTTTGCTGTTTCAGTGGCTTGAACAGGTGAGTGTAGAGCAGACATACTTGGTTTAGGAGTTTAGTCTTGTTCAGGAGCCCTCAGATTTGAACTCTGTTTCTACTCTTTAGCCTAGACTCCAGTCACCTTGACTTTATGCACATTCTCACTCCATGCCCCAAAACATCAGCTGAGTGTTTTTCATCATGATATTTTGAGAAAGATGATAAAATGGTTGCTATTACATGCATTTCAGAGTGAAATTCCTGACCAGTTCTGCAGAATGATTTTGGATTATGCAATTTTTATGCCTTCCTTGAGTTTTATGGCAGGTTCCAGATGAAAACCCTGGAAGTAATGCTTTCTATTGTTACATCTCTATTATAAGTAGCATTGATAACTCCACTTTAAGACTGAGAAAACACAAATAAAAACTGAGAGAGGAAAAAGATATGTGGTTTTGCACTACAGACCATATAACACCAATAAATTAATGATTTTACATGTGATCTGTAGAAGCCTTTTCACTCACCAGTAATAAAGGTTTTAGATTTGTTTTCATATTTCTAAAAATTGATTTGCAAACATTTTATACAGAATTTCTTGGACATTAAGAGGTATGAAATTCCACATCATCTGAAAAAAACCCAAGAAAAACTATTTTGTTGACATTAGAGTCAGTCAAGAAACCAAACGATGATTTTATCTGAACACTCACAAATATAATATTTCCTTTCATTTGTTTTTATTGAAATAACCTTTTGTGACTATTAATAGCTTTCACATAACATCAGTTTCAGCAGCCTGACCTGACTCTAGACACAAAGTTAAATGTAAACTAATGAGCACTTAACTTTCCATTTCATAAATGGACATTTATCAGATGACAAATTAAAACCAATAAGACACCAAGACAAATGTGCTGTCAACAGCATTAAGATGGGTCATTTTCACTACTCCCCTCAACTGTACATTAATAAGCATTCCCTATTGCAGTGTATTCAGGGCTTTGATACTGATTTTTACAGAAGTCCAACAGAAGTCAAAGTTTGCAGCATGGTGTTGAGTCCCACAAGAAATACGGTAACTGTGACTCTGATTTTAAAGCTATGGTAACTAGAGAAGTCAAATATGTATAAAAGATATTTAAGGAGAGCACACCAAAAAATACAGGATTTTTTATTTTGCACTTAGGCTCATTTTTAGAAATGTGTCTCCAGATATTTCAGTATGGTGAATACACTAAATATTCAGGCAGCACAGAAATGAAAAGGTTAGTCTTGTGGTCTGTTAAAAAAAATGAATAAAAGAAAGAGTTTAAGGCAGTTTGCTTTAGTTTGCTTTACAGCTAATTGATTTAATGCACGTAGTTTAACTGCAAGCTTAGGAAGTTTTCGTTTTTATTTGACAAAGCCTTTAATTTCTTCAAGAAGCAAATTTCTAACAGGAGATGATCAGTTTAGTCATGCCTCTGAAGAACATTTTTTACAGAATGAGGATGCAGCTCTTACTGCTGTTAACCCTTGCCTGAATCCTGGGAATAACATCTCAGCCTTAATGAGGAAATGCCACATGTGATAAAAAGCCTCTGATGATGAGCTGCAAAATATAGGTTATAATTGAGCAATGAGATCTAGCCAAGTGAAAGACATTTGTGGAGTGGATTGTGGATGCAGTTAATGATTCTTAGTGCTCACTGCCTGTGTTCATCATGCCATGAAGAGGCAGAGTTCACTGGCTGTCAGAAGCAGAGGATGGAGAATCGAGAGATGTGGGATTTCTGCCACTGACTCGCTAAGTGAACATGTGAAATCACTTAACCCAGGATTAACAAGGCACCTGTGTGAACAGCCATTGAAATTTGGTAAATTAGTGTCATAATTTAATGCAGGGAACTACATATGAATCTACATATCTGGGCTAGGAAAAGTTGAGAAAAGAAGGCTAAAATCAGCCTATGTGATACTGAGGGATAGGGGCAATTTTAGTGTGTGGATGAAACCCAGACACTGAACAGATGAGATCTTAAAACACGTGAGGACTGGTGTATCCACAACCAGCTGCTATTGGCAGCATGAAGAATTCCCAGTGAAGCTGGGCAGGTTGAACTCTTTTTCTTTAGGACTAGAAAAACCTAACAGTGGGGAAACAGCATAAATTTTAATTTCTAGGTGGGGGGAAAAAGCAATGCTTGTTTAATTTTAAGGGTTAGAAATATGTTAATTTGTAGCATCAGAAACTCAAAGTGGCATTGATCTGACAAAAGGTGAGTGTTTGTCTGAGCTTGTGTTTTGGAGCTTTGAGAATCTGGGCTCCATGAGAGTCGGTGGAGATTAGGGGCAGGACTTGTCTAATGAAATGTAGCTGTCTAAAATAGGATGAGACACTTGGATGTATTGACTGTCTCTCTCTACTAAGGGAGTTTGGAGTTACTTGGTGAAATGCTGAAACCAATTTGTCTGTGTACATCCAGAAACCCTTGTGTGGTTGGATGAATTCCAGCTTGTGCAACACATATAGTAAAAAAAAAGCCCAATGTTTTATATTTCTTTTCTGTTATAGATAACCCTGAAAACACTTTCAGGAGCAGTTTGTACTTTTCAATTAATATTTACTGTATTCAGTCTGAGATACTTCAGTGGGGTCCAATCACCAGTGGGTGATCTGCCAAAAAAACAAGTTCATTTTAGGCAGATAGATGAAGACAATCCAGATTCTACAAGTGCATTGTAGTCTTGCACATAAATCCAGTTAAGGGCATAAATACACCCTGGAATGAGTTGCTGGAGTTTGAAACTATTCCCAGCTTTGTGCAGCTATCTGTATGAAAATCTTCCCTGTAATTTCAGTTTCACAAAATCAAAAAAAGCCTTCTATCTATTTGAACTTTCATAGCAAAAGATTGGTTTAATCTTAAAAATAACTCCATGGCCATTAATAGAAAATAATTCCATCCCTTGCAATGCATTTTTAAGGACTCAGGTCTGTGTTTGACATGTGTGGATAGTGGAGAAGTTTTGACCTTTTCTTTCTTAACCACCCCATGATAGGGAATGTAGGAAATATTTCCTGCTATCACCTCAATTCCTGTCAAACTTTAGCCTCTCCCTGGAACTAATTAAGAAATTTTGTGTAATTAGCCCTTGCTTGATGACAAGTTTCCAGAGGAGATGCTCGGGTGTCTGTTGTTGATGGTTAATGTGACATGGCAGGTTCGTGGGTGGCTACAGGGCAGTGGAAGCAGTGAGCATTGTTTTCAGCGCCAGGACTTTGTGTTTGCCATTGCAACTCACTTCACACTTTAATGTTAGCCAGTTCTTTAAGTGAAAAGATTTAGAAGGAACATTAGAGTGAAATATGTTTTTTTTTCCTCCAGATTTTCTTACTTGTAGAAACGTAAGAACTTGCTGATTGATGGCTTCTCTCCTTTGTTACTCCAGAAAAAAAATATGTGAGGATGCTGCCAGGCTGAAAGGTAACACATAAAGTGAGCGCTTTTTTCTTTTACTTTAGTTTGGAAATTTGCACAGTTTGCCTAAGTGTACCATTTGGAAAAGGAGTCAAATGTTTCTTTAAGGAAAATCTCATGGTACGGAAGTTCTTGTCTCTGTTTTACGTCTCTGTTTTATGTTAGAGACTAAGAAAGCTTTCTCCCCTTTAACTCTTCTTTAACTGTTTGGTTCCATCCTTTAAAAGAGTTTGCTGCTGTCCTGCCTGTTGTGACTCACCAGACTGGTTTGATGTGCTGCTGAGTGTTCTTGGAAAGAACTTGTAATATATCTATTTTTCAGCCGAATCAAAAGCAGTGCTATTGGCCTTGCTAGGGATGACATTCAACTCTGGGAAACATGAAAAACCTTCCTGAGGACCAAATATTTATCTTCCGGATAGGCTAGACAGTCCTAGGAATCAGGTGTTTCTAAAGCTTCCCTGAGGGAAGTTTTTTGGGTGTTGTGACATTGCAGAGCATTTCCATTTCAATGGACACACTGCATCCACATTTGTGACCAGGAGAAACATGGAAATGTCTCTGGGGAAGGCTGTGATCTCCTGAAGGGATGTCTCAGGGAGAATTTCTGCATCCATGCAGAGAAGGTCAGAGGCTCTGCATGGCTCTGCACATTCCCAGGAATGCCTGGCACGTCTCTCTTTGCCTCTGGGGAGGCCTGGGAAAACAAATACTTTTACTTCTTCCTTTTCCAGGATAAACAAACCATGGAGCTCATTGGAGGTGAAAGGAAATTGGGCAGCTTTTTGCTTCAATTTTGGCAGAGCACTATTGAGGGCGAGGATTTCCTGTAATGAAGTGAGAAAATTCCCCAAGTCCCAAGTCCTGCACTGGGCTCTGCGCAAGCTGGCAATGCTTGGGATGTGCTGCACAAGGAGCTCAAAACCTCCACTTTTTCTCTTTCAGTAGCTTTTCCCTGAACTGTTAGCAAATGTACACAAGCTTTTCTTTGAAGGACACTTCAGTTCCTCAGTTGACTCAGACAGACTTGGGAATGAGCAGATGACCTCACAGTCCTCTCAGCTTTCAGGGTTTTCTGCTCCTCTCTTCCTGTAGTCCATTTTTTCCCTCAGTGAAATGTATCTGCTTTTTCCTATGCTGTGTCACAGTCAAAAGGATCACGAGTACCAAAGCCCCCTTTTCTAGGAACATCTCCATTACTGCAGAAATGTGGTACATTTTAGATCTCACAGGCACATCCTCAGGGGTTATTTTGAGAGGTGATGGTGGCAATGCTTCGTCTTGTCTCCACCATGAGTCCCCTCAGCACAGGATAATTGGCCCTTCCCCACCTGGCCATAACTGAGCAAGATTTGGGGTTATGGACCAGCCACTGCCCTGCTTTGGTTCTCTGGCTCACTGAGCTGTTCCCCTGGATGGCTGTTTTAGCTGAAAGACTGATTTTGGTGATCTGAAGATCATCACCACTCAGACACGAGTGATTCCACAAACCACTTGAAGAGGCAGCACAGCATCTCAATGAACCGGTAAATATCAGCATGAATCATCATGAATTCTCATTGGTCACAAACTGTTAATTAGCTGTGGCCTCTGTGGCACATGTACAAATATCTATTTTCCAGACCCCTCTCCTAATAGTCACAGAATCATAGGATCACAGAATGGTTTGGGTTAGAAGGGACCTTAAAATTCATCCAATTCCAACCCCCCTTACATGGGCAGGAACACTTCCACTCTCAGATTTCTCAGAGCCCCATCCAACCTGGCCTTGAACACTCCCAGGGATGGGGCAGCCACAGCTTCTCTGCACAACTTGTCCTCTAGACTTCCAGTGTGTCACCCCTCTCTGAGTAAAGAATTTCTTCCTGATATCTGACCTAAACCTCTTCTAAATTTTAGTGTAAACTCATTCCCCCTTGTTCTATCACTCCATGTCCTGCTGACCCTGCTTTTTGATGGAGCACCATTGATTTGTGGGGTGCCCAAATCTCTCCAGGTTGGCCATGAACAGTGTGTAAAAACCAGAAGGATAACTTGTCATAACCACATATTTATGTGACCCTAAGCCCTCACCAGTTATCTGGCTGTTTGTTCCTATTGTCTAAGAAAATCTTCCTAAGACAAGTGTGTCTGAAGGCAAGGCAGCAAAAGGGAACAAAAGCCTTCATGTTTTGGGCTCAAATCTGTATAATTTCACAGATGTTCTGAACTGCCACCAAAATCACATCATCTAGTATCTTGTCTTACCAAGACCAGCCCTTGACAGCTCCTGGCAGCACAGGAACAACCTCAGAGGGAAATGGAAAATGGGAGGTAATTTCTTTTCTCCCATACTCCTTAATTTGCAAACAGATCTCCATTAGAAAATCCCAAAGCTTGAGATCTCCTCAGCTCTCCCAAATATTGCTTACATTTATTATTATTACTACCCTAGTTATTCTTGTTAGTTTAACACCATATCTAAACATCCCAAGTTGATTTTGAAGGGAGTGTGGATGGAAATGTGAGGGGTTTATTTATTTTTAATAAGGATAAGCTCAGGCATTAGGAACCTACTCTGTTTTCCCAGTTTTCGTATCGGTCCCCAAGCATGCTTCTACCGCCATCTTACAAACTCAGGCTGACACCGAGCTGATAAATTGACAGAAAGTATCAAATGTCAGCTAGGGCTCTGATTCCCTCTGGAGGCTCTTGGGAACAAAGTATGAACAGATTGTTCATGCCAGAATACCTCATTATTTTAAGCAAATTGACTTTCTTATTGACTATATTGAAAGGTTGTACACTACTTATAATTACCAGTTCTACTTAATTTTCTTTTGTAAAAAGGTCTGTACTCTCTACTTGACAGTATTATTTTGATTAACCTACTTTTTGCCCCAAGAGGCCATTTAATATTTAAAAAAGAATGGCTTGATTGTACGGATGTATAGCACATGCACACGATTATTGTTATAATCACCCATATCTAATCTGAATGGTGAAGTGCATTACACTACATTTTGCAATGAGCTATGAGATTTTGTAGTGCTGGTGAGGTTAACAGCAGTATACACATTAAAAATAAAAAAAAAAAAAAAGTCCTGCAACTGCAGGAACACAAAGTGCAATCTACCAGAAAATACAACAGTGTGATGTGAAGCAAGAAGATTAGAGGATGTGTTTCACACCCCTTGATTTCAGTTTGTGACTATTTTATGATCTCTATATTTGGCTGATGTTTTATTGCTAATAATAATATGATATATTAATTTTTACATTCTCTCTGCAACTGCTCTCAAATCCAACTTTCTCCCACCTCTGGTTTCAAAATGACAGAGTAATATGAACTGATTGCAGTTTGGCCTGGTCAGATATGGCCGAGGTAATTGCTGGAAACAGCTTCTTGGCTTTTTAAGATATGAGAGAGGCATTGAAAAGAACCTGCTGATGCAGAAACATCTACCTGGAATGGGGGCCAGTGAAATGTCACTTGCAATCCCATTAGAGTGATCCTGGTTGACTACCTCACACTGCCCTAAAGGAAGCATTTTCTCTCCACACTAGTTCATTGAAAAATAGGGGAAAAAATTATGACTGGTTCAATAAAAATGAGGCTGTCAAGGGTCTAAAGCCAAACATTGTACTCTCTTGTGTTCATAATTTTTTTTCTTCTAGATTTTTCTTTCCTTGTATTTTCACAAAGCAGTGTGACTCCCTGCTGGGATTAGAGTCCAGTTCTGATGTTATTTCAAATTGATATTTCAAGCCAAGAAATTCAAACCCAAACTTTAATATCTTCCACATATCAATTTTCTCTTGACACATTAACAAGTCTCTGTGAAATGCTGTTATACTTTGACATATGGCTTCATAAAAGTGACCTCTTCCTATTCAGATATTGGCCCTTACTATGTTTATCCTGTTGACAGGAAAAAGTCTTGATACGATTAGAGGAATAAAGTCAAAAGTGAAGACCAAATTAGAATGTATTTTCATCATTAGAAAGGTAAAACTCTGCTTGCAGGATCTTTATTGCTGGTAATGAGGCAAGAAGTAAGAAGAACCCTGCTTGGCTTTCAGATTGCAGTCTGTGTTGGCGAGAGGGAGACGAGAAAATAAGACTCTTTTCACTCATGAACGGAGAAAATTGGATCTGGAATCCATTGGGAAAAGATATATAGGAACCTACAATGTCATTTTACTGTCACTTTTCAGACAACAAGCACTTTTGGGGAGCTCCAGTCAGAGTTTGAAGGAATGATCCAATAAACCACATGCACTCCTAGGGCTGTTGTGCTAGGGAGTGAGTGACTGCAATTAAAATGACCCTCAGATGCTTCAGAATAAGATTGCAGAGGTTTATAGTGAGAACACTTAAAAATGTTCAGCTGCTTTTCCTGCTGCAGAATGACCAGCTACCTCTAGAGAAATGAAACAAGACAGGCACAGGGCTCTCATTGAGGAGCCAGAGATCTGTAGCCATTGCACTGGGACAGACTAAAGAAAGTCATTATTTTTCTGTAACTGTTTTGTCACAAATTTCTAACAGCAAAACTTGGGGAAATAACTGGCTCCTAGTAATTTTTCATGAAAATGACATAAAATGGTAAGTATTGCACTTTCACACATTGCATGTATTTGATTTAACTTATGCAATCAGCAAATAGAAAATCTGTGGAGGTGATGCAAATCTTCTGGTATTTAGTTGTAGTACCACAAACATGGGGATTACATGGGCAAGTAGGGCAAGTTTCAAACCAAGCTGTAGAAAACTAAATTGGGTTGTGGGTAAAATTTATATTCTGGATGCTGTACTTCAATGACTGTCCAAATGCCATTCTTTGTGGAAAGTTATTTTGCTGAGGTGATTTCTGAACAACTTGTATTTTTCCTTTTTGACCAGACCAGAAATACCATGCACAGCTATTTGTGGGCTATCTGCTGCCTAAATTCCAAGTAAACTAATGGGACAATTCCTCAGTTGTTTGAGTTGCCCAGGTTGGTAGGTACAAGAAGGGTGTAGTTAACTCATTTTGACATAAGGGAATTCCTCATTAAAAAAAAGAATTGCCATATATATATATATGGACAATTTTTCAAACTTGTAGAGTTGATTTTATGACTTTTTTTTTTTTTACAATTTTGTGATCCCTTAGTCAATACAGTTGAAAGAATCTGGGAAGAAATTCAGCTCACCTGAAAGTAGACAAAGACTAAATTCCTTAAAAATAGGTTTCTAGTGCCACCTGATGCATCCTTGAGGATCTGAGTTGCATCAGCAGACTGGCATATGTAACACAAAATATATGATCCCTGGAGCTTTCTGGAAGAGTGTCTGGAGGATATGCTGGATGCCTGAGTCCTTCCCAAACAGCACCACATAAGTGCCCTATTTGTGGGCACTGAGATTGGATCCCACATCTCCAAGAAGCTGGAAGCTGAGGTACCCAGATACAGTCTTACTTGTAGATTTTAAGATTTAGAAGTCTTGATCTGAGCTGAATTTTGCTTGCCTTCCCAGGGTTGTGAAACTCTGCCATTCCAAATGAAACGAGATGTTTTTCTGCATCTTTTAAATATTGGGTTTTTCTTGGGAGAAGGAAGAATTCAGTCACATCCATTTGGCTATGGCATGTCAGGTAGGAGCCTGGCATGCACCTGGTGGGAATTGTAAGCATGGGAGCAGGCAGCAACATGCAGTGCATGGAAAAGTCTGTGCTGAAAATGTCCAAAATCCTACCTGTTACTCTGAGTTTTATAGTGTAACTACAAAATGTCACTTTACTAATGCTAACATATATTCTGCAATTGCAGTTATGTTCTAAAAAATATATAAGTATATAAAGTAAGTATATAAAAGCAAGTGCTCCTTATTGAATGTACAAGAATTTATTGTCATCTAGGGTGCCATACCACTTAGACCTGGCAGGTATCTCTGTGCTGACCTACATATGAATATACAGGGGTGTGACTGTGTACCTAAAAACACAGAGGTGCATGTGTAGTAGGTTTAACTGTACACAAGAATTATTGAGTTATGAGAAACCAATCCAAAAAAGAAGCATCTCTGCAGAGGCATAATGGAGCAGTAATAAATCAGCTCAGTGCAGCTCGCCATGTTTGTATGCTGTTTTTTCAGGGAGGCAGCTCTGCTCTTTGCGCTTAAAATGTTAACGGGGGAGCGAGGCTTTTACTACATCTGTGCTCCAAAAACGTGTGCATGGAGAGGCAGTTACATAACTCAGCAGCTCCAGGAGGGTCTGTGCATTCAGGCTCTAACAGATCTATCTCTGCTCTCCTACCCCTGTGCCTGTGCTATGCCCACACCCTCTAGTTTCAGAGAGGTGGAGCCAACAAGTCAGAAAACAGAGAGGAAGAAACATCAAGTTTGCAAAAAAACCTGTTGAAAAGACTTATTAACCTGCTTGTGCAAGAAAGATGGGGAGAGACTTTTTGGGAGGGCATGTAGGGATAGGACAAGGGGGAATGGGTTTAAACAGAAAGACAGGAGGTTTAGGTTAGATTTCAGGAAGAAATACTTTACTGAGAGGGTGGTGAGGCCCTGGCACAGGCTGCCCAGAGAAGCTGTGGATGCCCCATCCATGGAAGTGTTCAAGGCCAGGCTGGTTTGGGCTTTGAGCAGCCTGGGATAGTGGAAGGTGTCCCTGCCCATGTTAGGGGGTTGGAATTCAATGGTCTTTAAGGTTTCATCCAGCTCAAACCATTGATTCTATGAGTCCATAATTCATAATTCTATCAATCATAATTCATGGAATCTCTTTCATGAACGTCCAGCTGTACGTAAATGCACTGTACATCCAGAAAATGGGATTCTGTTTTTCTCTGTTGTTTTGTCTGACACTGCTGATGGTAGAAGCAGACACGTTGCTGGCTTTTGGTGTGTCAAATCCTTGCTGTGCTCCTCAAGCCACGTGTGTCTCACCAAGTTACCCATGCTGGCTTGTCATAGCAGCTCAGCCCGCATAGAAAGACACGGCCTCAGCGGAAGAAAATTAAGGTTCACTGAACATTGAGAGTGGTAGCAGGAATAACAGCAGAGTGTATACCTTGGTTCCTGGGATGTTGTTCTGCCCACAGGGATGTGGACTCTTTAACTTGCTTTCCAAAATGGCCAGTAGACAGTAACAACATGTGACTGACTCATAGCTCTTGAGGTCCAAGTATCAATTTATCAAGTAGTCTGGTTCCTCATGCATTCATAAAGATGGTATATTATATGTGTCTAAAAATACCTTAATATTTTATTTTCTTTTCCTTCCAATGGCATCTGTATCTTTTCAGAGACAGCAAATCTGGGGACATTCCAGGATTTGGAAATGCAGCAATTCCCTTTGCATTGAAAGCATTTTACAGTACACAAAAAGCCTACTATGCCATAATGGTATTTTATTATATGTACAAAAATTGTCTTGAGGACTGCCTTTGTACACTTATTTTTGTCATGTGCAACATTGTGACCTTGCTTTCTGACCAGCTCAGGAGGTGGACTGGGACAATTGTATAAAATGTAGTCCACCAAAAGGAAATATATGGTGGAAAAATTCTCTTCAGGTACTGTGTAACTGGGAGTTCTGTGAGATGGTCAGAGAAAATTAGGCTCAGGAGCAGTGTATTTCTCGTAGGAAACAATGCACTTCCCCACTCTAATAAACTTTTCTAACTTAGGTTTTGTTGTCTCCTCAGTAATTGAGGCATCTGATTTTCAGTTGGAAAGCAAAAATTCCTAGATTCAAATTTCAGATGAGCTGGCTCCATCACAGCTGTCTTGGAGGCATTTAAACACCACATAGAGAAGTGCACTTTAAAATCCACATGCTCCCTCTCTGTATTTTCAGGAGATGCTTATGAGCCATCATGATCTCTGGAGCAAAGTTCCACCAGAACCACACAATATCTGACCAGGGCTGCTCCTCTCCTACGCACCAAATACCTGTAATTAAGAGTTAATCATATTCTCTGCCCCAGCCATTCCCTGCCTCTGCTTCAATTCTTGAGCTTGAGAAATATCCAGTATGGATTCTGAACTTGTTGTTTCCCTCCTCCTTCTTTTTGTCATTTTATGCCATTCATCTGCTGGCTCAATCGCAGATAAGCTAGCACAAATCAATGGAAAAGATTTCAATCTTAATTGCCACTAATTCGTAATGGACTAATTAACTGAACATACTGTATCCTGCAAAGCTTCTGTCCTTTGTTCTGCAGTTTTACTGTGCCATGTTTAATTGATTCTGGTAGCAGCCTATAATGGACTGCAAGAGCTCTCTTCATAAAATAATAAAATAGAAAGAAATTGTAAAGAGGACTGACTGAATTGCATATGAAAAAAGGCACGTTTCTAGCAGCTGGATGGAAATGTATCTTGTAAATTTTACCTTGGCTCGTAAAGCAAACACCTTTTACAACAATCTGCTCTACCACCCCCTCCTCTACAAACCAGCAGATAAGATTTATTGGGGAGATGTAAGAAAGGGAGAAGGATGCATTTAAATTGCTCTGAACTAAACTGTGATCCTAATAGCAGCGGTATAAAGGCAGACAATTGCCTGAAAGATGTCCCAGCATCATCAAAGGTATATAATATTGCTGCCTGAGCACATGCCTGCTCCTTTTACAGAAAAACCTGAGGAATTATTCATTCTTCTGAACATTGCATCAGTAGAAGGATAAATGATGATATTTTATTCGGGCACCGTGATTTATTGAACCATTCAGACTTTTTCATTGCTTTTTTACAGATTTTAGAAAGCTCACTAAACTCTGCCTATAACTGGGTAAAGTTAGTTGTCACTCAACACTGCTTTTTCTTTTGCTATTTGGTTGATACTTCACCCTCTTTAGCTGAGGTTTCACAAGATCTTGAAGATATTTTTTTTTTTTTTTTTTACCAGTTTACATGAAATGCTGTGCTCCAAGCTCCTTATTCATTCCTATGTGTCACATTTTGTGTATTTTTTTAAAAAAGAAATTTTTATATTTTTAAAACTCAGCTCACTTCAGAAATCTGAGATAGGGTGCAAATCAGCACTGGTAGAGCTGAAGTATTGGATTATTCTGGTGAGACATGGGCTGGAGGTGCCCATGATGGGATGAGAAAATCTTATACAGGTTTTTCAGCTGGGGAAAATGTACCATGGAAAGACACAAATGAATCAGACAGAAAAAAAAAAGATAATGAGCTATTAGGGCTGTTGAAAGGGAAATCCAATTGACTGTCATCTTTATACAAATTGTGAGAGTCAGGCTTGAAGTTACAGTGAAGAGGTCTGAGAGAGCAGAGATAATACTGCTAAAGTGCAGGGCTTTTTTTGGTGCTTTTCAGCAGAGCCTTGTCCCATGTGTTAAATTACAGCCCTGTCCTACTTTCCCATTGAACAGCCCCACAGAGATGCATTTTCATTTACTTGTTCCTTTGTGGCGTGTAGCATCCACTTTGTACAGAGATGCAAATAAATATAAAAAGTGCAGGGAAATAGTGAACCTGAACCTTGGTGCCTTGTTTTGAGCTGAGACCCTCTCCTTTCAAGCTCTGCTCCCTTTTTCTGCATGCCTTCTACCTTGTCATATTCAGATCATGCCTCATTTAGCTGAATTACTCAGGTCACCTTAGATTAATTATGTAATTTGGCACTGATGCTGCTGATCTACCCCTATCTGAGTGCTGTGTCAAAGAAGTCATAATATAAGAAGGATTTAAGAAGATATCTACTACCAAACAAGAACACAGACTAGGAAATCTGGTATTTGCTATCACCTTGTTTTTTATGATGAATTAGTGGATGTACTGAAATAATAATCCTGTGCATCTGTAATTTTGCTCTACATTTTCCAAACCCCTATCCCTTCAATTCAAACTCCCATCCTCATTAATTTTCAGTGTGTGGCGCTGAGATTCAACTGAAAAGAGATCCCAAATATTTGCACAGAAACCTCCGCTGTCATAAAAAGTCTTTGAATAAGAGAAATCAATGTTATTTAAAATATTATCTTCTTTTGTAGGCATTGCAAGTTAACCTGTCCCCAGAAATCCTAATCCAGCAACACATTTAAGCATCTACTTGCTTTAATCAGCTGCAGCAGTGAATGGGATCCTTGAAATGCTTAAATTTCAGCATATACTTAAGTTTCATGCTCAGTTAAATTCCTGGTGTATTATGTCAATGCTAAAGAGTGTCATAGCTTAGAAAATCACAATCACATTAAAGCAGGATTCTTTCCTTTGCTTGCCTTTTTATTGTATGTTTAATATGTAACATTAATATTTATAAGCATATGGAAGGCATATTTACAAGCACTTCCCTCTAAATAAGATACTTGGAATTATTATAGCGTTTCTTGGTTTTATTTTTCTTCATCATTTTATGGTGTCTTTTTTTGTGTTCAAAATTTTTTTCCTGAACTTTTCCGCTTTAGGTTTACCATTCCTTAAATTCACTGAAAGAAGCAGCATCATTATTTCTTTTCTTGTTTTGAGAGTTTCTCTCTCTTTGTTTCCATTGACTTATTTCACTTTTTTCTTTAGTATTTTCAATTCAGTGTTTTCTACACCTTTGGCTTTTATTCAGGTTTTCTTTTACTTTATCTTTTTCATATCTTTCAGATTTTTTTTTCTAGTTCTATTGCCTTGCCTGGATTCTCATGTACATCAATAGTGGCAAATAATTAGCAAACAATGTGGCATTTTCTTTGGCAGAGACCACCAGTAGACAGTCCATTCCTTCACCATTTCTGACAGGGAGGGCTTAGAAAGTGGAATGCAAAGAACAGTGTTCCCAAAAGATATTTTTCAGTGTCAGACCTGTAAACATCTGCATATCTAGAGGAGTAAGGATTTTAATTCCAAAGCAGAATCTTTACCCAAAAAGACACAGGAATTACCTAGCAGTACATTTAATTTCTGGAGAATGCTTTGGCAGCATTAGAAACCAGCATTGGTTTCACCCTTTGCTGCTCGGAGCTGAAACTAGAAATGTTAAAAGTCTTAGAGTATCAATGATCCAAAAAGAGCCCAGAAACCCCCCAGTGTGGTGAAGTTTATTGTCTCATTTAAACCTCTAGCACCTGAAGGTTATTTTATTAGGCTCTGAGGGGACAAGAACCATTTTAAGGTTGTTTAATAGATGTTTTTGATGCTTATTCAGTGGCCCTCTTAAAACCAAGAGGAGGAACTGGATTTTTACTGCGCTTCACACTAGTAGCGATTGGAAATATTTTGGACAAAGTTAAAAAAAAAAAGAAATTAGATGTGTCAGTGCAGATGCAGCCCCCTGTGAGACTCCTCTGGTGCTGGTTTGGCTGTGAGGCAGGATAGCACTTAAAGCCAGACACTGTGGAGATATGAGGCCCTCGCTCCTGGGCGAGCCTTCCTGGGTGATCTGCCCTAAAACCAGGGACTTTATGAAATCTCTGCTGCAGTCCTGTAAATCCCATATCCTTGTAGAAATGCGTGTAGCCAGGCTGCCAATTTCAATGCCTCTTGAGAGATTCTACACCGCAGAAAATTCTGGCATAAAACATTTTCAGACAGATTCAGTCTATTTTTTTTTGCCAATAGAGCAAGGATTTTCCCACAAATTGGAAGCATTGACTTTTGTCCAAATTGTCCTTAACACCACCCATTTGGAATCATATTAAAAAAATAATAGGAGCAGCAAATTCTTCTCATGCTATTATTAAATATAAGATGATAATTATGTATATTCCCAGGATAAAAAAAAGCAAACCTCTTCTGTTCCAGTCCTGACCCTCCCTTTAGTATGTCACATTACCCAGATTAAATTGTATAACCTCTCTGTCCCTTAGATTAGCCTTCTGCAAGAGTATGGAATACCATGCTTTGAAATATTTTTCATTAGTATTTAATGATGAAAGTACGATTCTAATGCTTAAAATTTGTCTTTTTTTTTTTTTTAACAAGAAAATGTGGGCAAGGTGGGGGAGGGTTTTTTTTTAAATTGGCATGGCAAGTCTTTCAGTGGAATCCTAACCTGAAATGCTGGCTCTCTAAAGGGATCACTAGCTGCTCCAGCAAACCTAATTAAAGCAAATATTGAATCAGACAAGTTTTACATGGATGTATAGTATATTGGTTTTTGATTATTCAATGTGAAGTTCAACTAACCTTGTTTTCACTGACCTGTTAGAAAAAAATTTATTCCCTTTAGGCTTACTATAGTGAAATCTCATAATTCCTCATTTCTACACACAAATACCCTCCTCTTCCCTGAGAAATCCTTGTAATTTGTGTAGAAAAAGGTGCCTTTCAAAGTTTGTGTTGAAAAAAGAAATACAAGAAATAAGAAAAAAAAAGTCCCTCTTCCTTGAAAAATATCTTGGGTTCTATTTATGATTCTGCATATGCCCAGGAAAGCTATAAATGTTTTGACCACAAATTCTGTGTAAACTATGTCTTGAGTTAAGGTCTGTCTTGTGATAATACCTGGGGCTTAGTCTGCCTGGCAGCTGAGGATAATCAAAGCCTTGCTTTGGATAGAATCAGAGAAACAATCTATATTTTGTCACTGATGCTTCAGTGCAAATAAGCAAGCAGGACATGGAGGCAATGCTATCTTTTCATTTTAGAGGGTCTGTTTTAGAGCTGCCTGACACATGGTTTAACATCCTCTGCTTAACACTGAACGTTCATTTCTGCCTGAATCTACCTGAATTCTTCCTTCAGCCAGAGACCAGCCTGTATCCCATGGTACTGGGCAAATTTGGAGTGCAGGTGTCTCTCCTGAATCCTTCAGAGCCTTATGCACCACCAAACAAAATAATCCGTGTCAGAGGTACAAGGCAATCATTTCATCTAAAGCCACCCACTCCTCTTTTGTTTTCTTGAGAACATTGTGTGCTTTTTATTTTACATCCTCCTCTTCAGATCTGCAGATGTGAAACTTTAAATGCAGGGTATTAAAAAAAAAAAAAAAACATGAAAATTACAGAGCTTTGCAGTCAAGCGCTATGTGTCTGCAATTCTACAAGAGAAGAGCAGAGATAATTTTACATTTTACTTACAGACATCCGTGTGATAAAAAGAAAAATAATAACCTTTTCCACAAAAAAAAGTCAAAGATTGCTATCTGCGTTTAATACCAAATACTAGAAAATGAAAAGTGCTTTAGTCTCTATGAAATAGATAAGCTTTTAAAATGAAGCTCTAAAGGGACATTTCTATGAATAAAGCAAACTGTAAACAGAATATCAGAAAATGCTTCTGAGCTGCTAGATCCAGCAAAGGCAGACACAAGAAATGATACAATGTGAACTCTAAACTTGTCAGAAATGGGTACTGTATTGGAAAACCAGCCAGAGGAACAATCCATAAGAAAATCCTCTAAAACCTAAGAAGAGTCCCCTCCATGTCTAATTCTACAGTTATCTGATAAAAAACCTGGTACATTGCACCCTGCCGTCACACCTTGCTCTTTTTGGGTTTAATAATAGATTGCAGTTAAAACTCTGCCTGCAAAACTCACTTTTTCTTCAATGGGCCAGAAATTCTCCCTCTGATACAAAAGCATTCCTGCTATAGGATATATTTGGCCTCGTATCTAACGTACCCAGAAATAAAAATTAGTAGCTTTTCTTTCTGTAAATGTCACGTTTATTATAAGCTTAATATATTATTATTATTAATTGGTTTCCAATAGCACTCAGAAATCCCAGCAGAGACTGAAACACAAAGAAAGAGATGTTCTTTGTCCCAGAGATCTGAAAGGATAGTGATGAAAGGGGAAACAAAGAAAGAGATTTGTCTAAGATGGAATTCAGTGAATGGTCCTAGCTGGGTCCTTAGGTGTCCTGATCCCCACGGATTTGCTGCAAACCACCACTTTTTTTGTAGAAGAGTTTTATGGCACCAAACTGTGAAGCACAGACACTGGAGTGAGGCCTGGAGTTCTGAAGAATAAATGTATTCAGAGCCCAGGGAAGATAAGAGTTACATTTATATGCATTCAAAGGCAGATGGACCAGAAATACCTTTATTTAGACTCCCATATTAATTTAGATTGGCATAAAAATGTGGAATATGCAACACCTCAGGAATAATTGACATCTTTACCTGTATGTTTAGCACAAAGAATGACTGATTGTGTAGCTTTTCCATGGAAAATAAACTGATTTACTGTCTCTCAAAATGGGCCAGTGCTACACTGGGTGATGAGGCACAGGTTTCCCAGAGGAACTGTGGATGCCCCATCCCTGGAACTGTTCAAGGTCAGGTTGGATGGGGCTCTGAAACCATTTGTGCCTGGAGTGCTGCTGATTTTAAGGAGCTGATGAGCTCTCTGGTGGGTATAAAAGGAGCCTATGGTGACTTTGCTGTAGACAGCCACTTCGCAGAGACTGGAATGAAATTCCGCTGAGGATGAAATACCACATTTTGTGCATGGCTATGAGTCAAGATAGAGAACCTTTGGAAGAATGAGGAAATATGGCCAATGACAAATGAATGAAAGAAATTAATAACCTGTTGTGGGAGCAGTAGTGGTCTTCAGACACCAAAATTACTGCTCCAGTGTGAAGGTGAGGATTCTATTCCTCAGGCCGGTGCTGGAAAGGATTAGAAATGAGTTTCAATCAAAGCAAAGACATTAGGGGATAAAAAACCTAAACAAACCCTCTTTTGAGCTGTGGGTAGGGAAACATTGAGCAGTCTGTCTGGGACACTGTGATGACTCCATCTCTGCAAATCTATGAGAAGACCTTAAACAAGCATCTGTCAGGACTAATACATCTGCTGTTGATGCCTCTTAGGGCAGGGGATAGATGAGATAGCCTCTGAGATCTCTCCCAACCATATGAGGCTGTGACACAGAAATGAATAATTCACCTTTTATATTTGCAGAGATGTGAAAATAAATAATAACTGAAAGTCTAATCTTAGCAAAACTCAGAAGAGTAGGGAAAACACATATAAATCATTGGTACTAAAATAATTTACACTGCATTGCAAAGGTGCTCAGCACCTAGGCAGTTAGGCAGATTTTCATAATACCTCAACTGCAATTCAAATGTCAAGTGAAAACAGACTTGCCAAGTCTACCAACCAACAATTCTGAGATTTTCTAGGTGGATTGCCATATGAATTTTGAAAAATAGAGCAAGTAAGGAGGAGAAATAGTCCCTCCTATCTTGTAAGGTGTCAGATCTTTGACTGTACATGATCCATCATTGTGACAAAGACAACATTCGATTAATTTACAGTCAGTTTTATTGCTGAATCTACTTACTGCATAGTCTGTGCTACAATTTAGCATAGCCAGGCACCCATGCATAGGGAAGAAATGGATATTTGAAGTATCGCTCCCCCAAAATAGCCCCACGATAGTTACCAGCATCAGTACTATTTACTCTGGGAGCATGCACTTGAACAAAACAAGGACTGCCTACAGCAGATTAAAAACAGATTAAAACCATTTGTTTTAAAAAGGTTAAACTGCATATGAATAATTTATTCAAAATGCTCCATGTAATTAGCAATACAGGAATTATTTGGTAATAACTAAACCATTACTGTGCACTTTCTGCATGAGCATAACAGCCTCTACTGCCTGTCTGTGAAAGTGGCATAAGAACTCAGCAGCAGTTTCTCAGATAACTGCTTTTGCACAAGCACTTTTGGTGCTGCTGAAGCAATTTTGGCTCGATTAACAGCACCAGGTGCCCTATAAAAGAATATTATTTTTAATTGGTTTTAATGCTTCTTTCGCTGATTGGTATGAGTTCAAACCCTGTCCTGAAGGTTTTGAGCTGCAATTCTTGTGCCTAAAGTTTTACATTTACCTTTCTTGGAGTGATGGCTAAATTATGCTTCTCTTTTGCTGGCATATCCACATTTATCTCAGGTTCTGAAATGCTTTTAGTCATCATTTAAAAGCTTCTTTCTGTGATGGCCATCACCCTTAGGTTTATAAGGCTTTTATTGTGGCACCCCATTAGAGCTATTGTTTGTTCTTTTATTCACCTTCATTCAGGGCTTGTGTGGGTGAAGGGGCTGACACAGACATTTGGCTTGTTTTGAGTGCTCCCATCTGTGATTCACAGGGTGTACAGAAGATCAGGGAGGTTAGGGAAGAGTAAGGACAAGGAATGGTCTGAAATCTTGGACAGAAATTTCTCAAGAAACAGCAAGTGGCAAAAGCTGAACTAAGGTACAAGACAAATTCTTCTTTAAACATTTTCAAATAAAGCTTCTGATTTCAGAAGCACAGACGATTTTGGGCTCCTCAAATGTCACAGGATGACAAAGACATAAATGTCCAGATTTTTTTTTTCATTTCCAGTTTAGGCTTTATCAAACTTGACTGAACCTGTTTGTCTCAACACTATCGCCATCCTTTATTATTGGGTGCATATGGTGGGGTCTCAGGGAAAGTTTCCAGGATTCTAAATGTGTGGACATGCATCAATGCCTAGATCTGGATGTTTTACTTCAAAAGAACCTTGTCTGGTGTAGTTTGTGGTTTGGAGATATCAGAACAATGTCCAACAAGGCATTTAAAGCTCTCTGCTTTCTGGTGTAGAGGTCTAGACCCTAACATTCATCTGCCAAAGGGAGATATCTGATTTAAGGGAATGTGTGGGTAAAAGGGGAAGGCAGGAAGGGGATGATACAACATCATATAAAGAACTGAGAGGTACAGGGCAAAGCCAGCTGAGCACTGGACTTATGGCTGGACACCAGCATAGGATAGAGAGGACAACAGGGTTTTACTGTCTAACTGTGGTAAAGCTGCCCTGATGGCAAAGGCCAGGTTCTTAACAGCTTCTCTGATTTTGATGTAGTGCAACACAGAGGATTAGACATTGGTATGAGATGCAGAAAATCCCCTTCTGGATCAGTCCAAATGGAGACCAAAACTTGACTTTGCACTTAAGAATCCCGGCATGGCCTGGATTGGAAGGATGTTAGGTGTTGTCTAGTTCCCCCTGTCATGGATGCCTTCCCAGGTTGCTCGAAGCCCCATCCAACCAGGTCTTGAACATCTCCAGGGATGGGGCAGCCACAGCTTCTCTGGGCAGCCTGTGCCAGGGCCTCACCATCCTCACAGGGAAGGATTTTTTCCATATTATCCAACTTAAACCTACTCTCTTTTAGTTTGAATCCATTCCCCCTAGTCTTGTCACTCCATGCCCTTGTAAATAGTCTTCACCCTTCTTGCAGGTTGCCTTCAGGTCACAGTTAAAAGTCTCTTTCCCAGGCTGAACAACCTTACCAGTCCTTTAACACACATGTGATGGCAACAGCACAAGGATTAGTTCTCTTCTAAGGTGCCATAAACTAAAAGTGTCCATACAGACACTTGTGAGCAGCTATGACCTGTACTTTACTCTTCCATTGTCTGTAAACTGAACAGTTTTGTTCCTTGCTGATTGCTTATTTTTAACTCCTCCTAAAACTTAATGAAAACTTTATGTATACATCTCTATGAAGGTTTAGGGTCAATTAAACTGTGCATTTTGCCAAACACTGTCCAAAAAATTCTAAGCAAACTTATTTATGGGCTTCTTTGCTGTCACCCATTACTCACTGCTGAGAAAGCCCGAAGAACACTTTGCAGATATCTGAGTTTTGCTGTTTGCATGCTAAGCTGAAACCATGGACCGAATTTTCAAATGTATGAGTGCACAAGTCCTGCTGATTCCAGATGGTGGAAGAACTTTGTATGTCTATGAAAGTGCAGGATATAATAACCCACAGAACATCCCAAAAAGGGGCACTGATGAAATTACTGAAATTACCTTTGTTTTTCTCCTTCTTTCTAAAATTCCTACCCTTGCTGTTCCTCTTGAAGGGACATGTATTGATGAACCTAAATATGGAAATGTAAAGATCTGCAGACAACTATAATAAAGGAGGAGCAGGAAAGACACCTCCCTTGGAAATGTGCAGTGTTGCTCTGCGTTATATCTTGCAGTCAGCTTTGCATTTCAGAACTGAGCATGACACCTCAAGCATGCCCACTAAACCAATTTTGAGTAAAAATTCATATTACAGTGGTTCTGCTACCAGGAAACCTCTATTAAGGATGTCCAGTTTTGCTCCAATGTACATCCCCCATGCTTTAGTGTGTTGCAGTCTGTGTTATTTCCCTCTGTGTGACTGTTATAATGTTTAACCATTCCATTGACACCACATTGGAAAAGAAAACTCTGCAAACACAATGATTGTACATGAAAATATCTCCTGTAAGGAAGCAGATGAATCTTCATTTTTGCAATATATTGTAAGTAAAGCAGATCCTGATGCTGCTTTGAATGTTTCATGGGGTTTTTGATAGCACCTAATTTGCCTGTACTATCTACAGCATCAATAAAAAATGTTCTTCAATTTACAAATGAAAAAATATCAGAGAATGAAGTCGTATGTTTGAGATAGTGATGAATTCTGTAAGTTCAGTCCCTTTGGTACTTTCAGGGAGATGCAATGAGAAAAAAAACTTTAAAAAACAAATGTTGTGTTCACAGACTACTTGACATCACCTCTTCAGATTATCTGAGCTTTTTGGCTTGTGAGGTAAATTTAATTTATTATTAAATTTAATTTAATTAAATTAGTAAATTTATTATTATTTGCAGGAAGGAGACTTTTGGAAAGAACTTAGGCCTTATTTCCTCCCTATGGCCACTGCTGTCTGGGGTCTTGAGCAGTTTTTCTGTCTTGAGGATATTCTGTCATGTGCTGAGGGAATGAAAAGCACATTCATAGCCCTTTGCAAAATTAGGTTCTTTGCCTTGGTTTAATCTACATTAGAAATAGATTTCAGGGTCATGTCATAAATATAATGGTGTATGTATGCATATCTCTCTTAAAATGCCTTAATTTATGTCTCACCTCAGCACATCTCAGCTGGAATCACTTTCTGAATTCTGTGCTAAAAAGAGTTTTTTTTCCAGATCATATACTCATAGTTACATGAATAAAAATTATAAAGGTAGATTTTAGAGAATTACCACATGTAGTCTGTGGTTAAAATATTAGCTATTAATATTAAAAAAATCTATACTTCCTGCTAAGTATTCAGTATAAGAAAAATGAAAACTTCTCTCATACACATCATATATGAGTGATGTTAAAAGTTTCCCTACTGAGGAGATGATCAGAAGTACTAAGTGAAACTGTAGTTTCTTCCACTTTAATTAACTTGATTCTCCAACAGGATGTCCTTGTACAACAGAAGGGAAGCAGCCATTCCATTGTACTTCATCTAAGAAAGTCATGTTTCCCAACTTTTGTCACACTATATAGATATGAAGGCACATTGTATATATTTTTGTTTAAGAAGCAGCATATTAAAATTAATATAATATAAAAGATTTTAATTTTTAATAATATAGTATAAAATTAATAAAATAATCTCTAGTTCAAGACTTGCAGCAAGATTTCAACATCTAAAATCCACTTTTTACCCAGAGCACAAAACTCCAAACCCAAGCGATAATGGATTGACTTCTAACAAGCATCCATTAATTACTCTGTTCTCAACATTAAAGCAGTCACAGTGACAAACCCCCAAGACTACAATGCTTCATCATGCAAGAGCACCTCACTCTTTGCTTACAACTTCCTCTCGTACCATTCCTTTCCCTACTGTTCCACCAGAAACTCTGTTTTGGTAACAGCTTGTTGAGAGAACTCCATGTTTTCCCAGTACGTACTTGAAGAAGATTAATGAGTCTTACTAACATGCCAAGTCAATCTGTTCCCTGCTGTCAATCACCTCCCATAGAACAAGGATGTCTGTCTCACTGGCTATATTTTCATGCAGATACCCTGCAAAAGTTTAATTAAAACACTAACCACAACCGATTGTGAAATACACTCCAGAACACTATTTAAGAAATAATTGGATATGTATTAGATAAGCCTTTTTATGAAGAAGTTTTCCTCTAAAGGGTAAGTGAAGACAAAGGGAAGAATGCACAATATGAACAGTTTGACAGTGATTCTTATGATTTAATTTTGATTTCTGCTGTTGGAAGGTTCAGCCTGTTTTAAAAAAGTGGTATCTGCTTGCAACATCCTACTTGACTATTGTCCAAGAATAAATAATTTACATTGGAAAAGAAATACAGTATTGTTCTTAGCTTGGCAGCTGGATGAGGGGGTAGGAGGAGAATAAATTTTCTAAATAGGGAAAGCAGATGACTCGTTTTGCAAGACTGACTTTTCATGGCAGCGGGCAACAGGGTATCAGTCTATATACTACTATATCCATTTTTCAATAAAGAAATTAAGAAGCAGTGTGGGAATTTTTCATTCTCTTGTATTCTGTGGAGTTCCAGTGTATGCAATCACTGGTGCAAGTTAAAAGTTGTGGGGTGGTATAGTGCTACCTACCCTACATTATATAAAAACTGAAAAAGTGTAGCCTTCAAGTCTGAAAGAGCTAAATTTGCCATATTCCAGATTAACTATGGGTGATGCAGAGCATGGATGAATTAACCAGCACAATCAGAGCTGACACAGTGGAGGGAATTGTCCTTTGAGAAAGCAGTTATGGGAGCAGGGGAAGCCCAAGGGGATGTCAGTAATGTTTGGGGAAAAAAAAGTGAAAGAGTGGAGCAGAAGCAAAGAGAAAAAAAAAGATGGAAATTCATTTGTAGAAGGCTGAGGACCATTTAAAGAGGACAAATCCCTGAAAGTCTGAAACCCCTTTCTGCTTTCATTACTCAAGTTTTGCAGTGATTAAGTGCTATCCTCATAACATAAAATATAAAAAAAATTATGTAAGATGGAAAAATATGTAGAGATATACGTGTGTATTTCTAGAACACATTGTTAACAACAGTAATTTCTCTTATACACTGGAGCAGGTCAGCTTCTAATCTGTTTTCTAGTTAGCAAAGAGGTTCAAATGGTATGAAAATTCAGAAGGGCCCAGAAAAACATAAAGAGTTAAGGAACTGCACACACTTTTAACACTGAAACACTTTTTTTTTTTTAAGTAAACAGTAAATGTTAGTTAATGGCCTAATATGAGAATACTAAGAACAAGGAATGATTAAAATTGTGGTGGTATTACATCACTGGGGAAAAAAACAGCAGTCACGTGATTTGTTGCAGAGAAATACATGTTTTCCTCACACATCACAGTCATTGGAAGAGAAGATGACTATTTCCATCTTTTGTAGTGGTTGGAGGCACAGCCCAAAATATTGGAAAATGTTTCAGTGGACAAAATTCCTGCAGGGTCATGGAGCTTTGTCCCCGCCACTGTGGCTGCTGGTAGTATCTCTGGGACTGTCCAGCACTTGTACATTTCTTTTCTGCCTTTTTTAGTCCTACATCTATAGGCCAAGAACTTCTGATGGATCCAGGCTGTTGCCAGCTGACTTTTTTAATTTGATTTCCAAAGTCCTTTTGGATGCAGTCTCTTATTTCAGTACTCTAGTTGTCTTGACTCTGCTAAATCATCTGCTTTTGGTCCACTTAAGCAAGTCAAATTTGTTTGGAATTTGCATGATGAAAGTGTCCTGTATCAATGTCTCTCTTTTCTATATATCTGTAGAAAAAAAAAAAAAAAAACCAAAACAAAAAAGCAACCACGCAATTCATTTGCATGATTAGGAGGGCAGAATACACCACATCAATATGCAAACAGGGACTACTGAGGTTTTAAGTAGTAAATGGTCCCAAGCAAGTTGGGTGGGGGCATCATTTCCTAAAATGATCATGGGAAGTTTTAGGACAAAAGGGAACATGCTGTTGCTGCATGTGTCATGCCCAAAGTGCCACATACATCTGGTCCTTTGGCAAGATCCGTGTGCCCCTCATTCTTGTTCCCTTGACCAGAATGTACTCACCAAAGCCATCTCTTGGGCTTTGGAAGAGGCCTGGCTGTGCCTGGAGAGGTCTGGGAGGATTGTGTCTTGGGTGAAGCCACCAGGTCCTTGTTTGGAAATGGGATGAGCCAGAGGTGTGTTGAGAATCCCTTGATGAGGTGGCCCCAGGACTTCTGTCGGGTGCTCAACTCTGCCCTGCTGGCAGGAGTCTGTGAACACTGAAGCCTTCTGTGGTCATCAGCCATCCAAACATCTAGTGAAAGTCATCTTAGAAGGCAAAAGTGTATCTCACAGCCCTAGCTGGCTCAGTCCTTTCTCCAAAGGTAAATCTTTCTTCAGCTTCTGTTTTCAAATTCAGCAATGTTCTGTTGATAGAAGCCTCAGCCTCAGTCTGGCTTCCAAAGTAATGTTTAGTTTTCCATATAGTTTTTCCATTGGTCTTCTCAGACAGAAATCCACTCCATGGTTCCATAGAGTGGCCAGCTTCCTTCCCCATGACCTGCTGCTGCTGCAACAGTGAGTGCAGAGTTTCTTCACAAGGGGTCTGCTGAAAGAAAATATTCTTGGGACTGACAGAGCAAGAGAAGTTTCTACAATGCTATTACATCTACAGGACATGTGAAGACAGAACCTGAGTGTAACCACCCCACCATGAGGACCTTTTCCTCCCAATCTGCCTACCTGGGACACTGTGGGCTCAAGATGGAAAATAAGCAACTTGAGAATCTGGACTGCCGTGCAAATTGAAACCTAAGTGTGTGTGATGGCTTTGACATGATTTGTGTCACTTGAGAGCCTGGTGGCATGTGAGCATGGGGAATAACTGAGGGTTGTGTCCATGGGGAATAAGAAAGAGTTGTCTCTTCAGATGTTCCAAGCATCAGAGATGTAGAGCAGGGGGCTACTGAGGGAAACCTTGGAAGGAGCTGCAGAGTCCAGAGTGCTCTGCTGAATCCAGCAAGGGAGCAGTTTGTTTCCTCTGAGGTTTGCAGGACTTACTGGACTTCCCTCCAAGGTTACAGTTCCCCTTTTTCATTTAATATTAACAGTAAAAACTTCTCTTGTTGAGTGTAGAATGACATTTCAAGAGTTTATTGAGTAAGTCTACATATTCATCTCTTAACAGAAATTTTCAGTGGGATATCATGAGAAAAGATTTACAAATCACATATTCACAAATTCACAGAATATTCTGAGTTGGTCTTTTTTTTCCTCATTTTTGATGCTTTGAACTGGGGTTTTTACTGTCAAAACCAAAAAATGTCCTTATTGATAACAGTGCCTGAGGCACAGGCCACTGGAAGTACCATATACATTAATAAGGACTTTGATAATTTAATTTTAGTATTGAATAACTGCAGATGCCCAACACATGCCTATCAATGCTACATGTTCGTGTTGAACAGTGTGGTTAGGACATGTCTGGATATCTGGCATGCAAGCATTATGTATAAACTGCTCTTTAAATTGTTGACTATATCCTTAGGCAAGTTCTAGTGAATTAATAGGACTTGTTGATTGGTAAAAAATAATCATAAATCCAAGTTTGCATGGTGCTGTCAAGAATAAAGATTTACCTTAAAGGTGGCAAGTTTTATGTGAGCAAGTTAAAACACATAAAATATAAAGTATAATATGAAAAAAACTAGCAAATCAAAATTATCATTAAACCACTCCTCAGATAATTAATCCACATTTATGGTCACACTATTCAACAACATCAAGGGAAGGCCACTTATTTCTCAGCCTTACAAAAGGTTATAAGAAGAAATATCCACCTCTCATTCCCAAACTGGTTCTTATTGCTCTTGGAAGACACTTTTTTTATAATCAAGAGAGATCAGTGCCTTGATTTAGCTGAATAACACATTTAAGCAAGTCAAAAACCTCTGCGATAGAAGTTAATGAGGACTGGCTGTCCAGGGGATTTTTAACAATTCATTTTTCTTTAGTGAGGTGAGAGAGGTTCTGCTTAATTCCAGCTTTTCCCTCTCTGTCCTGTAACAGAACAAGCATATTAAATTGACCCAGAATTTCCTGTTCTACTTAAAGGTTTAAAAAAAGGACCGGAAAAAAGCCAGATATGTTCTCTATTTGCTTTACTGCCTGATAAACAAGAGAAAAACAACTCAGATGTGCCAGGTGCAAACCTGCTGCTGCTTTTCTGTGAAATTTAAAGACGAGACTTCAGCAAAGGCCATTCAATAAATATCTGCTGTACCTAATCAGAGCAATCTGAATGCTGGAACTAGCTTTGCATGTCTGCAATGGGACAAATCAGATACCTGCTTATAGCCCTCCAGAGTTCCCAACACTTGGGCTCTAAAAGGCATAATCAAAATGTTTCATGAGGTGTAACTTGCACAACTTAATAATTAAAGAAACGTCTCAGACTCTGTGCACGTGCTCCAGCAGGAATGGTGCCACTCAGAAATAAATTGCATGTCTGCTTAAGATTCTTCCCCAGCAGTATTAGAATCTGTCCAGTAAAATGATACGAACTTAATTTGCCATAGTTCTAATTTACATCGCCATTAATGAGAACACAAGTTTTAAATCACAGACATGGAAGTACTATTGTGCATCCAGCTTATTTCTACTCCACTCAGGGTGATAAGGCATTCTCTAGACAATTGTAATTATGAGTAATTTGTAAAAGTAATAAGAACCGCTTTTTATTACAGGCAATAAAAATCAATTCTTCATTCAATTATCTTTCCTGGCTATGATATGATAGCTGCCCTGAGTGAGTGCAACAGGAAAAAAAAGCTGAGCTAAGTCCTAAGGAAAATAACTATTAAAGAAAAAGACAATAGCACTGTTAAAAAACCCGAAAAAACTAAGAATATTTAATCTCCATTTCAACTTGATAATAAATGCCTGACAATATTGCTATAATCCTTTTTCCTTAAGACACTAAATTCACATTTATTGACATTATTTTAAACATAGGACCAATTTCATTGATTCAGTAGGATAATTCTTGTAGTTAAGAGGCAGCAAAAGTATAAATCTTCATAGAATCAGAATGGTGGTGAAGAAAAGCATTTTAATTTTCATGCAGTAAAACTTGTTGAATTAGAAGTTAAACATCAGCTCCAATTTTAGGAGGAATTAGAGCTTAAAATCACAGATACCTTCTATTTAAAAAGGCACAGGGTTTTAGGCAAGAATGTTTTTCACACAGGAATGTATCTGGGGAAAGGTCCCTCTTTTTGATTTGTATTTTTCTTTTTCATTTCAAACTTTTCAATCAGAGGTGTCTGGAAACAAAACCAAACAAGTGCTTTTGCATAAAAAGCCAATATAATAATATAATTTTGTATATTTTGAATCAGTTTTTCATATATTTTTGCTTTCAGGGCAATTGAAACTGAAGAAAAAGTGTCAAATTTTCTTTTGAAGGTGGGACCTGATTTTGTTTATTGTAATTTCCTCATCTGCTAGAAGTTTGGGATTTTCAAGGAAATGATCAACTGAGCCTCCAGTGCAAGAATATTTGAGGCTGGGTCACTTACCCCAATAACTTTGCTCTCTCTTCTTAATAAGGAAAAGACAAGGTACATTTGTTTGAACTTTTATCTGGAATATTAGAAATGAACAAAGACTTGTTCATTTTTAATGGGCAAACTATTCCAGGATTTTATGAATCAAAAAGGTTTTTTGGGAGCTCATATTTTACCACCCTTCTAGCATAACACATCGCTGCTCAGACAGCAGTGAATGTCAGCTTTAGTCAGCAGCCATTTCTGGAGCACTTCATTAAAACAAATCCATATAAAATACATGGTCTGGGTCATCTTGTCCTCAGCCTTTCTCAAATCTTCAACTGCTTACTTGTAGTGCATCTCCTTCTTCTTTTAAATTGTATTTTAAAAATTTACCTCCTTCTCTTGAGTTCTGTATGTCACTTACATAGAAGGGATCAGTAAGACATTTTCTGATTAATACTTATAAAAATCTTGTTTGTGAACATTTGGGAAGAGTGAGTTTTATGATGTCATGGCAACCTCAAATTTGTAGTAAAATTTTCAGATCCTTCTCTGAAAAGATCTCTGTTAATTGGCAACCTGTACCTATAGCAACAGAAATACACTTCCTTCAGTTACATTTTTCAACCAAGTTTTTCTAGGGAAAAGCTTTTCAAAGCACTGCTTTTAGAGGAACATTCAGATCATAAGTAAAGAAGAAAACTGGAGTAAACTGGAGTACTAATTTGCTGCCATCAGTAGATTGATCTTGGGCACCTTTAATTGTTCCCAAAATTCTGATTTTAATCAGATAAATTTGGAGTAAGAAACCCACAAGACATCAACATGAACTATTTAGAAAAAAGTCAGGGTAAAATGCTATAGTGAATATACTGTTTTCAAAGCATGATGTGTCCAGCTCTGGTGTCAATAGCAGACCAAGCTCTCCTGCTTTCAGAAGTGATTCTGAAGAGAACACTGACATAACCTAACCCCAAAAACTCTCCAGTGCAAATTTGCTGCCATAAAAATGGGTGCTCATTATACTGGCAAGATCCAGTTTTAATATTGGCAGGTGTAATGAAATCTCCCTCTGCATCACAGTTCCTGAGCTATACCATCCTTGTTATTGCACTCCTGAAACTCTCTTAAGTAGAGAACTCAGCATTTGCATAAATTCCCTGAAGATCTATGA
The DNA here is from genome assembly GCF_901933205.1 of Camarhynchus parvulus. NCBI lineage: Eukaryota > Metazoa > Chordata > Aves > Passeriformes > Thraupidae > Camarhynchus > Camarhynchus parvulus. The sequence goes on from NC_044586.1 coordinate 65,186,576, forward strand.
AGAAAATGTTCCAAGGCCCTCGGGGGCTAAGTCTGTCTGGTGAAGTATATGAATAAATCTGTCAGTTTTGAATCATTAGGAATGGATGGCTTTAGGGTTGATTTTAAATGGGTGCCAGTATATCTCAGGGTTTTCCTAAAGACAGAGGACGGGCAGGACAAGCTTGTATTATTCTCCTTGTTTGGATGGGGTTAATGAGAGTGTTACCAGGAATTGTGCGGGAGTTATGGAACCAGAAAATCACAGAATCATTTAGGTTGAAAAAGACCTTTAAGATCATCAAGTCCAGCCATTAACCCAACACTACCAAGTCACCACTAGACCATGTCCCTAAGCACCACATCTACAAAGTAAGCAATTTGTAAATACAAGTTAATCATATTAACACAGAAAAATAGACACCCAAGCAGCATCTGCTGAATGTCATACCATTTCTTCCTATTTTTTTGCAAGCAGGCTAGGTGGTATAAATCATTCCTGGCTCTGTTTACATTTCTAGTTTTTCCCTATAAATTAAAGACAAATTATATAGGTGGATAGAATGCAGCATTTTAAAGCACTGAATTTATAGGTATATATTTTCTCAAATTTATATGTTTTGGTGTTGCTGTTGGGAATATGAAATATTGGTAAAATTCTCATGAAAGTAAATAATTTGCCTTCTTTTAGAATCCTGAACTTTCAGACTGAATTACATAGATTATGGCCAGAAGACCTCTCAGTCCCTAAGGTAAGGAAGAATGGTCTTGTACCATCAGTCACAGATTTGAACGTGCTGTGTCTGGCTTTTCCTAAGATTCTGTGTGTGATCTTATGTACATTTAGGTGAACAGCCTCGAAAAAGTCCACAAGACCCATTCATTAATAATTTAGGTCTGATAAGTTGACACACTGAGCACTTCAGTCTTTACATTATTTGACCTGGAATTAAAGTGAGAATCATTTCTGAAAGCCAAAGTTTCTTGACTGCTGTAGGGTTCACAAAACAAAAGTAGCAAAAGGTCCCTCATGTGTGCTAACTTTGCTGCCCCAAGATGCTTAAACCAGCAGAGCTAAACGCAGAAATACAATTACAGTGTGATCTGAAAGGCAAAAGACTGGGGGCAAGGAAAAATCCTTTGTTTTCCCTGGCTTCCACTGACACTGAGGAAGACCTTGCTGTTCCTTGCCATCAAAATCTTTGTCTCAGACTCAATTTATTGGGGCAGTGATACTTAAATGAGGCTTTCCAGGCAGTCAGCTCCAGGATGTCCTCTCCAGGCTGCCTCGAAAGGGCTGGTTTGCCACTGAGCTGTGCAGGGAGGTGAAAGTCCCCAGTGTGATAGCCCAGGGGATGTATTGTGAAACTGCATTCTGTAATGGTGGGCTCCTTGGATAGGATATATATCCAAACACGTATGTAATTTAAAAAAAAGCCAACCAAAAAAACCCCAAAAACAACAACAACAAAAAAAAAACCAAAAAAACAAACCCACAAAAAACAAAAAAAAAAAAAACCAAAAAAACCAACAAAGCCCAACAAAAACCAAACAAGTTCTGAGCTTTAGAAACAAGGGAGAGCACATAGAGTGCCTGTGAAACTGTGCATTCATATTTTGTATGAGCAAATAACATTGAGACCTTGTCCAAGAATAAGTGTGCAGATCCTCTGTTGTGTAATAGATGGTCAGATATTCTAGACTTTGTAGACTATTCCCTATCTTACATGCAGCAGTCAGACTCATTGACATGTTCTCCCTTGGCTTCTAAGACAAATCCCATCCTGCTGCACCCAATCAGCTCTTACAGTGATGTGTCCATTAAAAATGCTTCAAGGTGCTAATCCAGAGCAATCTTTTCCGTCTTGGCAATTGTTAAGAAAGAAAAAGTACAATTCCTTGGTAACTACACAGATCTGCTGAAATCAGATATTTCCCTCTCCTATTACTGCCACACTGAAGATTCCATTTTCTTTAGGAAAACCTCAAGAGGCAGCAATCTAGTTTTGAACTATTGCCATCACCTCTCTTAGCTGCCTAGATAACACTGCAAACTGGGATATCTTTGTTGTTGAAAATACATAAAAAAATAATAAAAAAATCACAGCTGCAGGAAAACCAAGAACCATTTAGAGATGACTGCAGTAACGTTAAGAACTCTGAGCTTATCCAGGTTTTCCTGAGGAACACAAATAGACAAGACTGTGATGAGAAGTTTTAAAATAATATTTTATGTATATTCTGTAATCTGTTTATTAGATGTCTCATTTTGAATAAAGTAAATTTATTATACATTAATAATTTTATACATAATGGTTTTTCTGGTTTTAATTGTTTCTGTGTCTTTTTTTTTTTTTTTGCTACCTCATTAAATGGAGATTTCTATTAGACAGATAGACTGCTAAGTGTGTCCTGACATTTTGGTTCCATCCAGTTTTTCAAGTAGTTCTTTGCAGCTATGAATTTCCAGGAAAGGCAGGCTCTGGTGGAAAAATGCCAATTCGTCTTAAATATGACATTCTGAAAAAAATATCTCCTTTTCTTTCTTTTCCTTGAAATTATACTAATGCAGGTTTCCATCAGAAACGAGCCTGGCCCCCTGCCAGAGTATCTGAGAGAAGCTCACATCATCTGTGGCTCTGGGAAACCTCAGCTCATTGGACTCTTGGCATCCTCTGCCTCAGCACAGTTTGGGCACGTGGGCTGCCTCAGCAATAGGGAATGTGGAGTAACTCCAGGTTTTACAAGGTTATGCACTTCCCAGGAAAGGAGATACAACCTGGAAACACTCCCCAGACAGCATAAGGACTGTGGGATGGAAGATGAGAAGAAGCAAGGTAGTAAAGAATTGAGGAGGGTAAGATATTTCATCTGACCCAGACACGAGAGCATTCATAGATTTGTCTCATTCTTAGCTGGAAAGCTCTGAATTTTCCCTATTCTTTTGTCTATTACAACACTTAGTGGTACATTTCATCTTTTCTGGAGTTCTGGAAATACCAAAGTGAGCCTCCAGGCCCACAGCTCTGGGCTATCTCAGGCTCCCTTAGATTTTCCATATGGTTGTGCAAGAAGGCCTGGACTGCCTTATTTCTAGTCCATTGTTTGATTTTAGGCAAATATATACAGAGCTTAGCTTCAGTTTTTAAGGATATTTCTCCTTTAATTAATTAGGGGAAAAAAAAAGAAAAAAAAAGGAAAAGGGAAATGGAAAAACAAGCCCGGCACTGGCGACTGATTAATTTTCTTTTGACACATTGTTTGCCTAATGCTTTATTGAAATAGGATAACATTTGCATGAACAAGAAATCCATGAACACGGGCTTTTAATAATCAAACTGCTAACTTAAGTGTCATAGCAGTGTTTGGGTGATTAATGAAAGGTGTTTATAGCTCCACTTATTCTGTTTCATTTCAGCAACTGTGCAAGACTCCTTACAGAGTGTATGACATGTTGCTCTCTTTATAGAGCAGTCTCCATATGTTCATTAAGGTGGAAAAAAATACAGAATCTAAATGCAGGTGTCAGCTGAAACCTGCAGAGGATCACTGCTTCATTGGTTTGTGCTTTCTTCTTTGATTTGCAATTAACATATTTCAGGACTTCAGACATGTTTTGCCTGTTGTCCCTGGGGTACCATCGTTCCCTTTGTGTGGTTTGATTTCTTTCTTCCTCTTTAGTTTTGCTTTTTAAGTATTACATTTTTACTGACACAAAGAAAGAGGGCAGAAAATCAGAGGGCAGAAAATATTCTTGTGCATCTACTTGCCACAGGATTGCATATTAGGATATTTGCTTCTTCCCTACTTTTTTTTTTTTTTTTTTTTTAAATCACACAGTTGTCTTAATGCTGAGGACCTTGAAAGCCCATGGGAAGACCATCTTAAATAAGGAATCAAAACAATTCAGGCTTCTCACGACAACTGTGAATTGAAAAATAAGAACACACCATGTTCACTCCCCTAACTGAGACACTTTCTGGAGCCTGTATTTAATGATGAAATGCAGCAGGTTTTTACAATTGTATGGTAAGTTATGAGCTGCATTACGTGGGACTGAACTACTGAATCCAGTATGGCAAAGTTTCAGAAAATCTCTGTCTGCATTTCCTCCCTCTTGCCTTCTATTGCCTCCTCTCCTCTCTCGGCCACCTTTGCAACACAGGGGTGAGCAATATTAATTTGGTGGGGCTTCTGCCCTGACTTGCAAGTTTAAGAACCAGAGAAAACAGCTTAAAAACCATCTTCTGTGGAGGACTCCAATTTCTTATCATCATGAGAGTGGGTGGTGAGAAAGGCTGATGTCTGGGCAGAGCTACCACAGGTCATTCTTTCTGTCCTCAAGCTGGCCAGAAATCCAGATGAGAAACTGCTTTTGCATATTGGCGGCCCTTGTGCTGGTATTTGAAAGGAGGTAGTTGTCATGCTTAGCATTTGCATGTTCAGAAGCTAGTGCTCCTACTCAGAGGGGGAAGTTAGTCATCCAAAATCCTGGGGAGAAGGGGAAAACTGGTTACATTTACAGGAGCCAATGTACCAACCAAAAAACATGGAAACAGAGAGATAGGGATAGGTGCCATGGGTGAGTGAAGACATTTTTTCAGGATTCAGTGTTATCTCACAGACTTTCTACATCTCATGCTGTTTATGCCAGTATAAATGTCAGTACAGTAAAAGGATGCATCATCCATTTCTTGGACATGATAATATCAGCAGGACTCATTTCTGTGGTCTTCACATGGCTTCCTTTTGAAGGTGCCTGCCTCAGATTTTTAATATCAGTTTCATCTATAAATATGGGACTGCATTACACACCCTCTTGTGTATACATGTCCTTTAATTCTTTTACCATTCAGCTGAATTAATTGTTATGATCAAGCAAGGGAATCATAAGAACTGTCCTACTGTTTTCACTCTCAGGCTATTTCCTTATCCAGTATAAGTCTAGATTTTCCTTAAAATATTAAAGAAACTGACACTTGTTAGAGAAATTAGGAGCTACCCCTTTCTGAAACACTCCTTTTCTATCTCCTAACTGTAAGCTGATTTAAGTGCTGAAGCTTCTAAGGTGCTAAACTTACCTTGACAATTACTGTTATTGCTGAGGAGGTAAGAATGTTTGAAAACATTCAAACAGAGGACAATTTTAACTTTTTTTTTTTTTTAAATAGAGAAACTCGCTATGTTTTAGGTTGCATGCAAATTGAACAAGGCATGGATGAGCTAGAGATGTTAGAATTCAGTATTCTTATGTTGAATCTGATTTGTGTTTTTACAGGGCAACATTTTGCAGAAGTCCCATACTGTAAAAAACTGCTGTGGCTGCCATGATATGGGCATGTAAGTGTGAGGATACTCAATATTCCAGATGTTTTTTACACCTGATGTATAAGATCCTCCCCAATAAAATTATTGGGCTCCTTATCATAGTTCAAGTAAGAGATCTGCATGTTAAACTGTTGAGATTGCATTGGACTGCTGTATCTGTGCAGAGTTACTTGTTGTCAAAAGGGCCTAGGTACAAATTTTGGGAATTTTTGTTCATCCAGAGAGTCCTGCCCATGAAATAAAAGATATCTGAGCCTGGGTATTCTCTTCTTCCCAGCTTATCAGCAACTAACTTTGGAAATGATAGATGCATATATGATATAAAATGCTAAAGAATGAACTGAGCTCATTTTCCTCTTGAGGATCTTTCAAACCAGGAACTTTGAGAGTAGCCTGATAAAAATGTATAGATTCTTTATTGGAGCTCTAATGAGTTGCTGTCCCTCTAATTGTTTATGCTTATTTTCATCTAATATCCCATTTGAAAACATTTGACTGATTCTGTGCTCAAATCTTTCAATTTTCTTCTATCTGGCTAGGTAAGGAAAGTGGGAATGGAAACAGAGATAGAAAACCCTGCAAGTTTGTTTTTAGGCTATCTTTACTTTGGGGCAGACCTTGTTGATGAATGACAGCTCAAAAATACAGAACATCTCTTTACATAGCAATGTCTTAAACAGATTTCAGAAATGTTATTTTCAGGGAATAGTGTAAGCCTGGGTGTGCTTAGCTGTCTGTATTACACTTTTCCTCTTCAAAAGCAGTATTTAAACACACTGTGGCCATAGTAATTGATGGAGTAAACCCTGAAAATTTCTGAATCAGGATTAGTGTCTATTAACTCTATTAAGTTCTATTTGGCAGTGCACCAAAGTGTCAACTGAGCTCACATCCCTCTTTATCCGGTAACTAATACTGCAAAAGCCACATGTACAATATCAAGTGAAAAAAGGTGTCCAGGGTAATGCTGCAACTATCAGGCCAAATTCTCTGCTGGCATAACTCACAGTATTTCCAAGCCAGATCTTTCAGAATAACCTGCCTGTCTCAAATTAATTTTTTGTATTCACTTTTTAATAAGCAACTTTCCAAGCAATGAGGGTTTTTTAGCTGCATGACTCCTATTAAAGTCAATAGGAGTCATGTGGCTAAAACCCTATGTGATGCTTGAATTTATTGGAAATTGGCATCTGCTGCTGAGAGCACTTCCATTGTTTGGCCTTCCTGCCCAATCATCACTTTCTGCCTGGCCACGTAGCTCCTTGTGCTCCCACTTGCTGGAATCTCCATGCCTAACCTTTCTGTTCCTTCCCCAATATCCTTTCACACTAAAAATAAAAGTGCCTCCTCTGTGGAATCATTAGTGCCTCACGCCCTTTTGTTTGGATTTTCTGTGCACAGCCTCTTTGTTCAGCCTTGGCTGTTGCTGAACTTTGCTGTTGGCTGCTCTGAATCGTTGCATTGTTCGTGCAATCACTGACGTTTGCACGATCCTGCAGGATCTGGGTGGATGAAAGGTGCTCTGCACACAAAAGCCTGGCTCCTTTCAATTTCATTCTGAAATGATAGGGGTTAAAATACCTTCAACTGGGTCTGATAGCGTCGCTTTACTGAAAAACGAGCTTCGAGCAGGTGTTACCAATTATTACCTGGGAATTTCTTGCTTCCCTAAAATGATGTTATTCAGCTGGAAATATGTTTCACTGCAGTTTCTCTGAGAAGTTTTAATCAGTGTGAATGTGGGCTACAAAACCAACCCTTGTAGCATTGTTGTAGAATTTACTCACCAATAACTGAAAGCAGTGTATGTTTTGTTAAAAATACCAAACCAACTTTTTTGCTTGGATCCCGATACATTTTATATGGAGAGTATTCTAATTTGTATATTTGTCATAGAATCATAGGATGATTTGGGTTGGAAAGGACCCTAGAGATCATCGGGTTCCAACCCCCCTGCCATGGGCAGGGACACCTTCTACCAGACCCAAACCCAAACCATTCTGTGATTCTGTGATTCTGTTCAGTGATGAAGGTTATTCTTCTCCAAAAAAGTGTCTCTGAACATCTGAGTTTCCAAAAAAAAAAAAAAAAAAAAAAAGGAAATCTATAGAGTTTACAGTTTTAAGAACACTGGATGGGAAAATTGCTAATGATTGAATTTCAGTGGTGTACAGCTGTACAATAAAGAGTAGAAGCTGTCCAGTATTCTAAAGAGAAAGTGTAATTCAGATTCCTTCAGGTATTATATTAAAAAAATAGTAATTCTTAGGATTGAAGGCAGCACTACTCAAGAAACTTGCCAGCCAGTTGACTGAAGATGATCTTCAAGGAAGATCTTGAAGAGCAATGGAGCACTGAATGAATACAGAAGTATTTTTGGGACAGTTATTGCTGAAAATTTCATGTTTTAACATGGATGTGCTACATGAGAAAACCCGCAGTGTTCCAATGTAAGAAAATTTTGCACTTTTTCAGGCTATTATATACTGAAAAATCTTAAAAAAATATATTATTTTTATTCATTGAGTAGCTTTAATGCTTACCTAGGGATCTCAGATCTTCAGAAGCTTATTTATCTATCAGAGGTGCATCACTTGTGGTGCAAATGTCAGTCCTTCTTTGCCCTCATTATTTGGGAGTGTGCTAAGATAAAAGGAGTCCTTTTCTCTTCTGCCTCTTTCCTTCCCAGTCTTGCTTCTCTTACAACCAGAATAATGTGAGTTAGTGGCAAGTGCTGTGAACATCTTTCAGGGTTTACCCTGAAAAAAATAGATTCATGTTCTTAATACATTTTCTTGGTAAGGCTGCTGCTGGCCAAGTGAAATTGCAAGTGTGTTTCCATTTGACAGGGTTTGGAATGACCTTTGCTCATTTTCCACAGGATTTTCTGTGGAACATTTACCGTATCCATGTTTATCAAAGTAGTTTTTTTCAGATTTTCCACTTTTTTGAAGTCCAGTGTTTGGCCTGAGAAATACTTTGTTAGTAAACAAGAGACACCGGAAACTATCAAAGATAAATGTGTAAGATAAACACATGCAGCAAAATTGCAGATAGTAATATTAACATTTTGTAAAGGAAGAGTGGATCAGATATGTGTTTTTGAAGAAAAATTAAGAAACTTTTCATTAAGAAAAATATTTTATCTGACGTAAATATGACCTGAGCTAAATTTGAACTGCCCTGGAGAAAGCAAAAATCTGTGCCACACTGTGGTACATCCAAACTAAGCAATCCCCCAGATAAAAGATTTAGCACAAAGTTAGTTTTAAACTAAAGAAGACCAGCACTTTAATCTTTTTGCTTGATTTCCCTTTCAAACACAGTCATCCATTTACTTCCCTGCTGTCCTCATGAAGAATTTCCTCACGATGAAATCAGGGTTCGGAGATTTATTATGCAACGAGCAGAGCAGGTTCAAGCTGATAAAGGCTTCCTGGGTGAGTGAAGGATGCTTAATGCCAGGAAAGATACTCTTTTAATGTGAGGTTCTTGACCATTTATTACATAAAAATGTTAATCTGATAGTGTTTTTAATCTGCTTGTTATCAGCAGCGGCTGCTTGGTGTTAAAGACAAGATAAAAGGCAGAGCTGAAGAAGCAGATTTGGGGAGCACTCGCTCAGTTAACATGCTGGATGCAACACACCTGCCTCCCATTTATCTGCTCTTCCAGAGTGAGGAGGAGAGGGATTAGGGCTGAGATAAGGCACAGCTTGGTGGGCTGATTGGGCAGCGGAGTGCGCGCGCTGAAAGGACACTGCGCCACAGATAAGCTGCGATAAACGCCGGGACAGTCATTTCCCAGGAAGCTCTGCAGAGCAGAGGATTTGCTCTACATGCCATTTCGAGGGGTTCTCCGAAAGCAGAATATGTAATCCTTCCTCGCCCCTCCACATCTCCCTCCCGCCTCACAAGACCTGCAGAATTTATGAAGCCAAACTTCCTGCAGATTTTCCGTCTGTGGTGTGCCCTGGGCTTGTTCCAGCTAATGTATGGGCTGGTCCTCCCCATGAAATCTTGGCAGGGAAGACACACTGTGATTAGTCCTGCCTTTTGTGCGTTCAAAACCAATTGCTGGTGTAAAATAGAGAGTGGCTGTCAAACTGGGCTGAAGTCTCTCATGAACTTGGGAGTTATTGGTGGCCTGGAGGACAAGCACTGTAATAATATAAACCTTGTATTCTGAGGAGACCAAGATAAAAGTTATCTCTGTCTACAAGACAAAAATGCAAACTTCTTCTTGCAGGATTTGGCTCAGCAGTAAAGTTTTCATATTTGAGTTGACACAAATATTTGCAATCAGTCAAGTAGCTGGATAGCAAAGAGCTTGCCCATTTCAGAAAATGTGGGGAATTAAAATCATTGACCCCAGGATGAAGCTATGACCAGTCCAAGACTTCTTGCCTGAGGAAACACAAACTTATTTCCAGCAGTGAATCCCACATATTTCCCACAATCTAGCAGACTACCATAGCAACCAGCCACATTTTTATGTTGGGATGATCTGCTTTTTACCCAAAAGAGATATTTACAGTTATCATTTCTGTTGAAATCAATAAAAAAACCCCTCTTCTTTGACAATGCAAACTCACACTGCTGAGAAACTTTCAGCAATGTCGTGGGCTGATGGTAAGTTCGCACAGCATGTGGTCTGAATGGGTACAGCCTGTGCAGGCACAAGCACACTGTGTTACTGTGACTTCAAGAGGAGCCATGGATGCACAAGCTGGGTGCGTCCAGGAACAACCTACACATTAAGTAAATAAAGCATTTGAAATGACTTTGAAGTGAACAGGCTGAAGTCTGCACATGCTCTGGTGTAGCATGGATGAGAACTGGTCAGTCACAGGCGAATGGAGAGAGCAGGATGGATGCTGTGCGTGTGCTGCCCAACATCACCTACTCAATGGATTACCAGAAATCCTGAATCACACCCTGTAGTCAAGTGGGATTTCTCTGTCTTTGAGCTGTCTTGTCTAGTGGCAGTTGTCCTTGCCCATGGCAAGTGGGTTGGAAAAAGATGACATTTGAAATCCCTTCCAAACCTAACTGTTCTAGGATTCTATCCACATATGCTAAACCCAAGGGAGACACATATTAACAATCCCACATCATAGGCATTCATGTTCTTGTGGGAAACAATGGCTAGAGTGAACAAAACTCCCAAAGGCAGAACAAAACAAATGAAAAATCAAGTGTTTGTTGTTGCTTAGTCAGACATTCACTTGCTGATCCACTCAACTGCATTTAAAAATGAGTGTGTGCTGGGGAGCTGTGTAGCTATGTATCCAGAACATCCAAGATTCTACATTTCCCCCAAAAGCAATATTGCAGAAGGGTTCACCAAAGGAGCTGGACAACACCTTGGTGTAAAGACTGTTTAAATTAGGGTTTTCTCTTGAATTCAAATCTGGAAGCTCCTTGTTCAGGCACCAGATAGAGAAGCCTTTATTGATGCTGCTTTTAGGTTGAGAATTTCAATCTTTTCTCCACACCAGCTGAGGAGCCACGTGTCTAGACAGGATGTGATCACTGCAAAAGTGATCTCTAGTTGATCTGAAGACTTAAAGTCCTGCCATATTAATTTAATCTTGGGAAAACAAAATATGTTTCTAATGGTCACAGCACCAATCTTCCCAGAGTGCAAGGAGTATTTTGATGATGCTCTCAGGCACATGGTGTGATTCTTGGGCTTGTCCTGTGCAGGGCCAGGAGTTGGACTGATGATTCTCTTCCAGCTCAGGATATTCTGATTCTGTGATTCTACCATGAGTACAAACCTTTGGTCTCAGGCAAAGTACTAATAAGATTGATGATTACAAAACAAACTGGAAAATGTCCAATACTGACCTCCTATAGATGATCTAATCTAAGCCTATATTCCCTCCCCAGGCAGTCATCTGAATAAAGAGACTACCAGGCACTAAATGGGTTAAAATTGCTGGGGCAGCAGAAGTACTTTGTATGACAGAAGCTTTGGTCCCTCTGAGTTAATGGAGGCTCTTAGCAGATGGATCCCAACTGATCTCTAGTGGTAGGACACAGGGAAGAGAGAAGAAGCAGAAAAACAGTCACAGCCACAAAGTCCATGGCTTTATACATCAAGTTCTACATCCAAAAGCAAATTGGAAGTCTGTGCAAGCTGCAGTGAATTGGAGTAACGTGCATTGTTCACCAGTTCTGCTAAGTAAACAATCAATATACTTACTCCCTGGATAGAATACAATTTTGCTGTTGTGACAGTACTACTTCTACTACTCTGTGAAGAAAAATGACTCCATGGAGTCCGTGATCCCTATCTGGTCAGAGCCTCCACTCTCTGGAAGATATTTTTAAAGATAACTAAAAATCATAAAGAACATTTGCGCTGCACCAAAGCCAAGAAATTCAGACGCACAATGGAATTCAATGGTGAGTGATTAGCCCAACCTATTTCACTGAGATACTGCCAAGTCATCTGGATGGTTTCAGCAGCCATGCATCACTTTTGCAACCTTAACATGTAGCAGACAATTGCCAGTGGATTCAGATGAAATTCAGGTTTTTGCTGAATTTTGCTTCATATGGTTTTTAAAGGAAAATCTTATCTTGTCAGGTTTTTCTTGTTGCTTGTTTCTAGTTTTGTTTTCATTTTTGCTGTTCATGCTTATTCAGGTTATCCAGCTTTATTTGAATGTTCTGAATGCAAATTTATCTAGTCACAGAGCTCAGGCTCAGGCAAATCAGCAGATAGCAGTCACAAGATACCCTTCTATCTCATTAGCAATGGAGAAGGGAAAGAAGAAAGGAAGGTGCGAGTCATGAGGAATGGACTTAGAGCTTGAAGTGAAAAGAAATCATGGTGATGAGACTTTTTTTTGCAAATCTGCATCTTGGATAGGAATTTTCTTCATCCGCTGTAGGACACTATGGGAAGATGAGAGAAACAGAAGAGGAGAATCTCTTTACTGGGAATCTCTTTAAGGACTTCGTAAAATCATGGCAAAACCAGCCTAAAGGAATAGTCTACTTTTTGACCATTTCAGTTTGTTACTGGGAGATTAATGAGAAGTGTTTGGAGCAGAAGATTAATGTGGTCTATTCTTATAACCTGCTCCCCTCCTCATAAATCTCCCATTATATCATATGCACTAAGCAGCATGTTGCTTCACCTTCTCTGAGACATGAGTCCACCACCAGATCTCTTTCATTTGCTCCCCTGTACTTCCCAGAAGTCAATACCCTACTTAAATACCTACACGCCTCCCAACTGATATCCTCTACTTTGACAATGTCTCACCACTACTAATGAACAAAGAGACCAAGAAAGGAAAAAAAAATTAGACTCATGAAAGTATCAGGATCAGCTCCTGAGAGTACAGATATTTAAATACAGTGTGGACATAACTGAAATTGTACAAAATTAATAAGTTTGATTTTTTGCTTCTCTCTCACTGGTAAGTTTTGTACTTAATTTTCTCCTTTTCATCTTGAGAGGGATAGATTCACTGTTCTTTCATTCTTGACCTCTTGCTCTAAAAGGGTCCATGAGGTAATGTCACAGATGGCCACCACCACCTCAGCCAAAGGAAAAACTCCCATAAGAGGAAGAGCTGACAGCCCAGGTGGACTCTCCTGTGCTTGAACTTCAGCGCTGTAATTATAGCCCAAATACAGAGGAGACCAGACACATCTCTCTAAACACCTCATCACTGCGTTCCCACAGCGTGCCTGGGAGAAGAAGAAATCATAGCTGCATTTTGATGTTGTACAAAGATAAAGAACCAGCTAGATGAAGTGATTTATTTAGGGTTACTCAGAACATCTCTAGTTGAATCAGAAACAGAGCTTCAGTACCTGGAGCTCTGTTCCAGTTAACAGTTGTATCTGCCCAGGTGACAGACTACACTTTCACTCCACAGAATAACAAAATCAACTCTCCTGAATACACCCTGTTAGAAATGTTGTCCCCTGTAGCAAGATTGCAAGAGATTCACAAGACTCCTACGTGCACAGAGACCAGAACAACCCTGCCAAATGCTGTCCTAAATTATTCTTGTGTAAAATTCATTGGGTACAAAACAGGAATAGTAGAAAAGGCGGAAGGAGATGAGCTGTTCTTGAAAGTTTTTTCTTATTATGCAAACACAGAGTCCAAAGATTTTCCAGGGAATTGTTGTGTTAAATAGCCACAGTTGTAAATGGTGAATTCATAAATGAATACAAATGTGTAGCTGTCATAACTGGCAGATGACACTTCCTGAAGGATAAGCTTGTACTCTTCCCCAGCGAAGGCAGCATGCAAGTTTCATCTCCTGAGACTTCTAATGTACAAATTCTTTGGCAATTCCTCCTAAGGCGGAACTGTTTTTAATTTAGAAGACGTCAACCTACTTGTACTACTGGGAGAAATTAATAAGCCAAGGATGCAGGTTGGCTGTACTGTAATACAGAGTAGATATGTCTCCATTAATTGCAGGATTGCCTGTGCTCACTTAAAAGCTGTTCTGTCTCAGAGCTTGATCGTGTTGTCTGTGCTCAGATAAAATTCCCTCGAGCTTCTAACACCTTTCCTGCTGCTGACCCCTCAGGGGTGGGTTTGTTTCATGTCTGCATGCTTCTTCACACGCTGAACTACATATTTCTTCTCTCTGTATGGCACAGATATGAATATAGATGTCCATATGTCCTCTAATACTGAGCTGTGTTTCTCTAATCTGCCCTAGACATTTAGAGAGGCAGTTAAAGCAAAGAGAATCTAAAAGCCATATTCAAGTGACCTGGGTTATAAACAAATCTTTGGATTTGTATTTTCACCTGTTTGCTATAACCAGGCCCTACATGGGACATCACTAAAACCAACTTTCTCCCCTGACCAGATATGGGCACTTCATGTTGCCTGAATACAGCCTTGATAAATGGGGAGAGTAAATTGGTGACAAACAAACAAACAAACAAACAAACAAACAACGCCCACCCCCAAAAACCCAAAAAGCCCCAAAGAGAAAAGAAAAGAAAAGAAAAGAAAAGAAAAGAAAAGAAAAGAAAAGAAAAGAAAAGAAAAGAAAAGAAAAGAAAAGAAAAGAAAAGAAAAGAAAAGAAAAGAAAAGAAAAGAAAAGAAAAAAGAAAAGGAAAGAGATGTCGAAATTCACATTTCACCTCTCAGCTTGGTACTTTTCTACTAACTTGTGACCCTTCTCCACCTGAACTCTTCCAAAGGCCCTGTGTAGGAGAGAGGGAGCATTTACTGGAGTTATCAACTCATCCTTCAAGTTGGAGGAAAACCCTGGTCTAAAGGACTGATGCAGTGTTAAGCCTGCAGATATTCTGGCAGATTTATAATGTGTGCATGTACACGAGGATAAACCAAAGTCCTTCAGTTTTCCCTATCCACTTCTCTGCATGATTATTCCACCCCAGGAAGCAATCTGTTATCTGCTGGACTGACTTATTCCCCACATTTAGTAACTCTATTCATGCTACAAAGTGAATGATGCTCTCTAAATACCAGACATATATCATGTACAATTAACTTCCTAAATCTGTTAGGGTAACAAGAACTTGCCAGAATTAATGCTGTGCTCCCCACACATAACCTATGTAAATGTTTCTAAATGAAATAAATTTAAAAAAAAAAAGAAAGAAAGAAAAGATAAAAAAGAAGATGCTTTCATTCTTCAGTGAAATTCTGTACAATTCTACACACTCCCAGGCAGTAGGTAGTTTTTTCATTGATTTCTTTTTTTTCTAAATAGGGATGAAGTCTTTCCTTGTGTACAAAAGGAGAAGATATTAAATTTTTGGATGGTGCTGTATTTAAGAACAGAATTCAGAAGGTGCACTAACACCAGAAATTCACCAAGAGTTTTGTTTAGAAGGTG